>NC_143552.1:80107500-80419062 GCF_054136105.1 Typopeltis vanoorti | reverse complement strand
TCGTCCATCGAATCTGGGTCAAAATTTAGAAACTTCTCTCGCATCCCTGGAAATGCTTTCTCGCACCCCCAGGGGTACACACATCCCAGGTTAAGAACCACTGCTTTAAATTGATAGTTGTTTCAAAAGTTATGGTTTAAGTTATTATTATCGAAAACGCATTAAATATATTATCATTTATAAAGAAATTAAATTATATCTGAATCTGATTTTCTAATCTTAATATCGACTCTCTTTTACTTTTTAGCAAATCCCATTTAGTCTGCATTCCGCACAAGGAGGTCCACCAGCTCCCTATTCTTTCAATTACGAAGCACATGCTGATGGTGGAAAGAGCGCCAGAAAGGAAATTAGCGATAGTACTGGGAAAGTGACCGGAAGTTATACTGTTAATTCAGATGGTCTGTCCAGGACTGTGGATTACGTTGCTGATGAAGGCGGATTTAGAGCATCAGTAAAAACAAATGAGCCTGGTACCAAATCTGTCGATCCAGCTGATGTTAGCCTTTATTCTTCTTCTTCTTCCAGTTCAACCTTTTCAGGCTCTTCACCAAAGTTTCCTCCAGTGTCCAGTTACGGCAAATCAACTGATCACAAAAAGGTCGTATTCATACCGGTTTATAATAAAAGTTGGTAAACGGATTTAGAAATAAAGATAATGTATTTTTATATTTACTTATACTGCATTGCAAAGTGTAAAAAAAAAAGAATAAAAAAAGATAAAGTACAATAAATAAATAAAGATAAAATAAATAAAATGGGAATAGGGGGTTTCTTGTAAGTGGAACGAGGCCAAGTATAATATATTCCCAGGAGTCTAATTCTCTAATGGGAAAAAAATTAAAAAAAAAAACTTTTACCAAATATGCTGATTTAGTCTTCCAAGAAGATGCTCTTCAGCTAGCCAATGCTGTCTGTAAATGGTGCCAAATAAAGTTTTTATGCAAATATAAAACTGGTTTACAGTGTCGCTTCCTTCCCTTTTTTTTTTTTTTTTATTTATCAAAAACATTTCTGGAAAAATATTTTGCTAATAAAAACGCAACATTGCACAATTCGTTTGCTATAATCAAAAGTCAATTATGAAGAAAATGAAGATGTCATTTTTATTAAAAATAAATAAATAAAAAACATTCGAACGCAGATTATGACAATGTAAAGTACCATTTGTTTACCAAACCGTGAGATATTCCTCAAGGAGTATCTTGAAAAGCACGTCCCCATATCTAGGATTCATGTTAATTTAAATTACGTTTGAGATTACGTAACTGACTCCTTAAGATGCCACCATGCTTTCTCCAGTAACATCATAAACAGATTTCAATCCAAAGATAACTTTCCAAGCATATCGTACAACTTGGCAGCAGCTCTAGCTATTAAAGGTATTACAAGGTCATCTTGACTTCTCATTGTCCACATATTCCATTATTTAAACTGCATTACTTGAACTTCTATCTGTTAATTCTTAGAGTGGAGAATCAAGGTAAAAAATCATCCCGATAGCCAACTTATGTGTAACATAGAGATTTTTGTTAAAATTAGATTTCCTAAATAGTCATCGACGAGGATCCAAAACGTTTGTATGAGAATCTCTCATTGCCTGTTTAGATTAGCGCTTGTTGGCAAGTAACTTGGCATCTTTGAAACCTGGTTAATCCTATCAGCAGAGTCTATCACACATATATCAATTTATATATGTGTGTGTATATATATACATATATATATACATATATTGATAGACGTGATGCAACTTCTCAATATGCAATCTTTTGACTGCTTTAGAAGTCCAATCAACTACCCAATTATCCAAATCCATTGCCGTAACTTATATACCAATCTATCCTGTCAAATAGGAGCTCTTCCTGTTAGATGCCTTTGAAAAATCCAAAAATATTGCATTATATACTTAACCATTATCCATCATTGTGATCTTATAATAAAGTGTAACAGCATTACTAAAACAAGTGTTGATTTCTATATAATCCTTTCTCATTTATCCAATCCTGTATTCTGTTCCTGACACCTCTTCAAAATATTAATGACCACTCCAGAAAATGTTACTCATTTCTTCATCGCATTATTTCAGACATGTAGCAAAATATTCACTATAACAGCCTTAATCAATGAAGATAACAAAACAAGTGAATATTGTGTTTAATAACTTAAACACAATATTCACTTTCACCATCAGGCTATATTAGACCAAAACAGTTTTCGACTTCTCTCATTGATTTGTATAACATGGCATAAAGTGTTTTTTTTACTAATAAATTAATTATTAGAAAAAAAAAGCATTATTTGTTAAAATCCTTTATTAAAAAAGCAAGTATTAGCACTATTAATTATTTTAATTATATATATGCAAGAGATCCAGCGTTAGAATCACAAAGAAGTGACTGAAAAGAGTGGCAAAATTGCTGTAACGCTCAAAAAAAGATAGGAAAGTGCCCTTTCACTAGTGCCACTAGGCCCTCAGCCGTCTCCCAGATGTACGCAGTCATTTTCACGCTGTCAGGGAAGTAAAGTGCATGCGAACAAGACAGATAAGTTCCACGTCTCATAGCAGAGCATCGCAAAGTTGTAACAACGTTCTTAGATCAAAATTGAGGTCACACGTTATCGCAGAGCAAACGATTGGTAGCAATCTGTGCGGGAAGTATTAAACAACGATACTTGATTTACCAAATGGTTGTACGATAAGTGAAAACATTTTGCAAGATCGAGATATTACACAAGATAACGTGCTGGACGATACATCATTCTGATCAAGCAGGTGCAGCTCTTAAAAGTGGACAGGAGATGAACGCCGCCAATTGGACTGCAAAGACTGTGATCATTCAATTTGCAGTTGGACGCATCATTGCATCCAGTTAATTCCTTTTCCCTTCCCATCACCTACCTTTCACAAAAGCGAAAGTGACACAGAAAAGCAGTCATAAATGGACACATTTCTGCTCCGTATCATTGCGCTTCACGAAATTTAGGCGGTCCTTCAGATCGGACTGAAACAGAAGTTACTCGTAAACGAATAGTGCCATTCACGTAATAATAATAGTTTTAAAAAAAAAAATTGGGGAGAGTAATATCAGGATGATTCTATTCCATGCAGTCCCAAAGGTATCAATGTGGAGTGCTACCTTTCAGAGCATTTCTGTGTGCTCCAGGAAGTGCTATGCAATCATCGACAGTTTATTATTCATGACAATGTGAGCGCTGACAGGCTAGAAAACACCGGCGAAAAAGCTTTGTGCTCGTTGATAGTGGAAAGCTATATTTTTGGATATGATTCCATGTGACTTTGATCTGTTACCGAAGATGAAGGAATCAGCAAAGTTTTGGTATCACCACATATTTATCTACTTATATGATCGGAATAGGACGGTGTTCATTCACTCCTTATCCAGAAAAATAAATAAGAGTAAAGATTTTTTTTTAAATTACTTTATTTTTCTTCCGAACAGAATATTTTGATTAAAAATCCTTACTAGTTTAAGAGATTTTTCTCATTTGTCTATTCAGTTATTATTTATTATTATTTTTTTTTCATTTTTTTGTCACCCCCCCCTCTTTTTTATGTGAATCCCTTCAGTAAATGTCTGGAAACCTATCGGAACATTCTTATTATGGGTTGGCTGAGGGTTAGATCGTTCGGAAACCCTGCTCTAGAGATTACACATCGAACTTAAACCTCGCAGTAAACAGGGTGATGGTTTTCACACGAGCTGATGAAATTCATATTCCTCCTAAAACTATCCAGACTAGACGTGACAAATGAATCAAACAATATTTCTACAAAACAAAAGTTGTTGTAAATAATATTTTGAAGAAACATGCCTCCTCTTTGATAGTTCAAGAGATAGGTATCTCTTGGTAGTCCAAGAGATACCTAGGCTGCAACAAATGGTCGTTTGTGGTTGAATAGCGTACTAGTCCTACCGTTTTTGACATGCATTGAACTGAAAAGCATCTTCTGCTGAAGTTTTTTTTTTCTTTTGTTGTTGTTGTTTTTTAACCTATGCTTTACACACAGTAAATGCGCTGAGTAGAAAAGTAACCACGCGGTGGATTTATCTTGTACCGTTTGTTGAATTTCGGTCTAATCAACTTAAGGCTATGAGGCTGGTTATGACGTCATTACAAATGTCACTCGATAATAATATAATATAAACGTTTGTCTATATTTTTTAAGATGCTTATCCTACAATGAAACAACTGAAACTTGAAGCAAGTTCTATCAATTTCATTCCGGATTCCTGAAAGCTAAAAATTTCACGCTTCTCTTCCAATGTTAATGCTTTTTCCTCTTCTTTGAGGCTTTTGTATTCTTAAATTCACGTTTACTCTTTCTGAGCATTTTTGAGGAGATGAATATGTACTGCGTTGTAAATAATTTTAAACTAAATTGACGTGACTGATCGCCTTAACAGTAGTCCTTCCCTCTGTACCTGTGAAGTGATCTCGTCACAGCGACTCAGTGATTTCCAAACGTATCCAGATCACCTCCGTTCTGAGAGCTGCCATTTCATACAAACGGGAAGTTTAATTTTACTGTATATGTAAAATTAAACTTCATTATTAAACATGGTGTTTATGCTGTGTATGTGCAGATTTTTTTTTCTTCCCTTATTTATTATTATGAATTTTGTGAGTTCAATTGGCTTTAGAACAATGAAAAAGGTGATACAGCACGTTAAGATAGCGGATTTATTATTTTATTTTATTTTATTTTTTGTTTATTATTCTTTATTTTCTATGCTACTCTTAGCTAACAGAGTTTTTGCTTGTATCACAGCGATCGGTTTCTTAATAGAACATTTCCAAGAAAAATCAATAAAACTGCTTTGTAATTCCAGGTCTTGGCCGCTACAATAAGAATGCAAGAGAAAATTTCTCAGATTGTACATGTTTAGATATATCCGCTTTTTTTTGTTATGATAGTACAGAAGAAATGTTGTGCGCGGTCCAATTTTTAAACGTTCACAACGCTTCATTGTATAAAGATGTATATGAACAGAAGCGTTCAACTACTGTGGACTTTTGTCTGCTACGTATATAAACCAAGCACGTCACGTGCGTTTTTACACACAGTATATAACCTATAAAAATAAAAATAAAAATAAAAAACTTAAAACTTAAAAAAAACTTTTAAATTTGAAGTGATTTTGAGAAAATTTACTTCAAAAATTATAACTGCAGTACCCCGAAGGAAAAATTGAAAAAATTAAATTTTGTTTGTGTTTATAAATAACAACAATGCTTACAATATTATAGAAGTGCAAAGCAACATGTTAAAGGTCACAGCTTATATTTCGACATTGATTGAATAGTTAATAACTGGAACTGTTCGATTAACGCTTTGGATTTCGAAACAAATTATCGCTACAGATAAATTGCGCGTTATTTCTGTGAGATACGAAACTTTTATTATTGGTGTGTGTGTTCGTGGTGAGGGTGAAATATTTTTAATAAAGCAATTTTTTTCATATGTAAATTTACTCATTAATAAATTGGTTGCTGATTAGAAAAAAAAAAAGAATTATTTTTCTTATTTTGTATATGCAGCACCCCCACTTAAAATTTTCACCCGCCGTCACTGATCATAAGAGCTATAAAGTAAAGGGAAAACTTCACAAACGCATTCCTATTGATAGTTGAGTTCCACATGCGTCTCACTTTACCTTATCGCGCATAACTTGTAAAGTTATTTTACTTTAACGAATACAATGCATCAGCTGCTCTTTTCGTGAGTTTGGAACCCGCCAGAACTTGGATAAGGGTCCTCTATCAGCGAACGCAGTTATATCGATGATTTGGAAGTGTGAAGAAACAGGATCTTTGGAAGTTGACACTTATGGCTTTTTTTTTTTTTTTTTTTTTTTTTTTGGAAGTTCGACCTGGCGGAGGACGGAACCAGTACCACTATGGGTAATGGAAAATGTTGCCACCTCGATTGTCGGCAGATCACAAGAAAATGTAAGTGGTAGTAGCAGCGCCCGTGGAGTAACGCGGCAATTTTATATGCCTTATTCCTCGTATGAAAAGTCTTGCCCAAAATTATTACATTTTAACTGCACAAGATCAGCTGAATACAGGCGCTGCTGCACGATAATTATGATAAGCGACTAACATTTTCTCTGACGTTTCTGGTCAGACTAGAAGTTGACGCTTGGTCTTGGAAAATTCTGTGGGAACATGAGGCACATTTTTTCTGAACGGGACTGTAAACACCAGAAAACTATCCAATTGAGACTTCCGAATCACCCTACATGCCCCCAGGAAGAACTTCCATTGCATTCACCGAAAATTACTGCTTGGTATGGCTTTACAGCAGACTTTATAATAGGGCCATTCTTTTTTGAGGACACTCTGACAGGACCAGTAACTTGTTCCATTACAGCACGGAAATATCGTGATATGCTGAACAGTTTCGTCTTTCCGCTACTTCAGCAACAACGATGTCTGGACGAGATCTTTTTTATGTAAGATGGAGTACCTCCTCAAATTATACAACCAGTACAGAAGAAAGAGAGATCAGTCCCTTCTTTCCAGTTGTATGGCCACCTCGCTCACTTGATATTACTCCACGCGATTTTTGGTTGCTACCTGAGGGCCAAAGTCTATTGTGGCGGTGCCTGGAAGCTTGGCAGCCTTAAAGGACAACGTATCACAGATTGTGACGAACATTCCTTCCGATATGATACGTTTTGCTGTGTATAGGATGCAATTTCTGGTCAACGATAACGGTGGCCACACTGAATCAGGTTCTCTTTCGCATGCTCGAGTGTGCAACAGGTTTGTGACAACATTTACGCTTTAGTAAGTAACTGTAATACCGTAATCACTGTGCTAAATTAAATTGATATTAAATGTTTTATTGTTGTGTTATCATAAGAGAAACACATAAAAGTAATCTTTCATTTCAATTTAGTATTTGTTATTCATTTGTCTGTCCATTTTAACGCTTTTTTTACATTGTACAGCATCATGTTCCTCTATAGGACTTTTCGAACAATTTTTTTTTTCGCGGAATCATTCCCTTGTCTCGATTAGTCTTCTTACCAATTTGGTGACATTCCAATTGATAGATCAAGCCAGATAAGACTCCAAAGAGGGGAAATTTAATTATGACCACCCTGTATATATATAAATTTGCTAACACCTTTTATTCCCCAAAGAAGTTACAAGACTTTTAGACAAAACTAACGTTATGAAGGCTGTCGTCCAACCAATCACGGATAGTCGGATAAACACTATCAATAATTTTTAATAGACATCAGGAGAGGAGAGGAGAGGAGAGGAGAGTTCAATAGACAACTGCTAACATTATATATCACAATCTGAAATAGTGTATTGTCAAGAAAATCTGTGGTCGATTTTCTTGAGTCGCGGGTTAAAATCCAGAGTTTCCAGGAGGAAAATTCACTTGCCTGTGCTAGATATCCACTACCTTGGGAACCATTATCACTCCCTGGACCAAATATTTTTGTAAGGATTTTCCTTCTAAACGATAAAATCATATCCTGTATCTTTGTGGGAAATATCCAAGTTTCATTTTCATTTGGGCAAGCCTTTCCATACGAGAAGTAACAAGGACGCCAGTATTTCTACTGTTTATATAAGTGCTTAATACAGAAAGGTTTGTAACGTAGAGCACTTTCAAGAGATCAAGAAGTACTTTGATCCATTGAATGGTAGGACATGTGATTCAAAGTTTCATGCTTCACAAATGTTCTTCTGAATAGGAAGAGCTAAGGCCACACAATTTGAAATACATCTTTCTCTTATAAAAGCTTAAAGCATAACAAGTTGATGGAACCGTTTGCCCATGACTCCATGTGTGTAATTCAGGACATGAAATTAGAGCTGAATATGAGGCAAGAAATGAAGCTTCAATGTGAAATTAGGAGAATTAAAGGAAGAATTAAACAATGGCAATGTGAAAGAGGTTATGAATAATTCGAGAATGGCTGTGTATGTGGATTCAATTATTACATGTGTGGTTAATGAGAAGGAACGTAAGGTTTCCTTTCCAGTTGCTAGAATCAACAATGAGAAGGAACGTAAGGTTTCCTTTCCAGTTGCTAGAATCAACAGAGTGATTGAATCATTGGATATAAAGCGTAAGCGAGCAAATGAGTTAGCAGTAGGCATGAGCGATATGATTGGTAACAAGAAAAATGTAAGATGGGTTTGAATGGAATTGTTGAGGAGAGTAAAAGATAACACTGTAGTAGGAAAAGTAGTCAGTGTGTTATCCAGATATCATACTGATGAGTTGAGACGGCTAACTAAGATTATTAATGTTATGCAAAAGAGAGAGAGAGAGAGAGAGAGAGAGGGAGGAATGGAAGATTTGAAGAGGAAAGAGGTAATGTAAAAAAGCAGGAAAGTGGGTAGGTGAGTGGCATGAAGAAACAGAATGAGAAAGAACATAAGACAAGTAGGGAAAGGGGAAGGAGTCAGGATGGACAGAGGGGCATCTGTATCCATCATCCACACTGAAAAGTGTAGATGATGAATACAGAAGTGCATATAAGAAAGTATTGAGATGATCAGAGATGTGAAGGTAACATTTAAGTCTGAGGAAAGTGTAAGATCAATGATGACAGAGAGTAATGTCCAGGGGACAGAGGAGTCACTGACTCTGAGAAATTGTGTCGGTGAGACTCATATTGAATCAGAAATCAGCTAATATAATATATATGTTTACGTAACCCAGAAGAATTCGAAATAAAGGGAATAAAATTGTTGTGTTGATAGAAATGATATCCTCCAAAATTTTCAGAATAACTGAGACATGGTTGAATGAGAATGACATGCTGAGAAGAATAGAGATGGAGGGATATGATGTTTATTTGTGAGGACAGGACAGGTTGGCGAAGTGTTGTTGATGGTTGCAGAAGAGCTATGGCCATCCAAGGAAGAGATGCAAGTAGCATCACCACTTTTGAAGTAGTACGATGTCATGTAGATGTGGACAGATCGAAATATTTAGTTGGGTATTGCTATAGGCCTAGTAATGTGGAAGGCAGTGAGAAGAAAATGTATTGGCAAATTGGTCTGGCTAAGAATAGGGTGATCATTACGGGCCATTTGATTACGGTAATATGGATTGGAATGAAGAGCAGAGCATCTGGGGGGGGGGGGGGAAGAATGATTTTCTTGAGTTTCTGAGAGACATCTACCTTAGATAGTGCTTTACAGAGAGTACAAGAAGATTAGAGGTCTTGGATTTGATTATATCATCAGAGGATGTTATAAATGAAGTGTGCCAAATTCTTCCAGTTGGTGAAAGTGATGAATTAATTACTTTAGTGGTGATGGTCAGTCATATGAGGACTTCTATGAGAAAGAGATATACAGTATATGTGGTACTATAAGGTTGGTGCAGAAAGTTTTTCACTTGGTTGCAAATTAAATTAAAATTTTAAATTCTTGTATCATATTCTTAGACTTGGATAAAGGATTAAAGAATATAATTTCTAAGGTTGATTATGACATAGAGACAGCTTGTGGCTATATCATGGAATAAGAAATTGGATGGAAAGTATATCATTACTACTTGGGCACCGTTCAGGAATTGTGTGGCAGAAGCAATATCTGACTATTACAGAGGTCAGGAGGTCAAATAAGTCAAGCCGAGTCAAATAAGGAATGAGTGACGAAGGATGCCATGCACTTTGGAAGAAGGGATAATGAAGCAGAATAAGATTAGTAGTATAGTCATTTGCATGAGGAGTATCAATAACAGGCGAGAACGGTTACTCGAAAAGGGTAACAAACATGGTACAATATGATAGTACTTAGATAATCAGGCCAAAAATGAAAGAAAAAAATTCTTCGGATTTTGTTCGATACATGGCCATTAAAAGAAAGAATGATTTGGGAAGGATGATATTGGGCAGTGAATAGTAGAATGATAAGTGAGAGTATTAGAGTGTAAAAACAGAGGGTGAAAGAATTGATAGTTGTGGCGGGTACGAATGAATTGAAAGGAGATAAATTTTTTATGAGAGAGGACTTAAAAGTATTGTTAAAAGTAGCGAAAGAAAAGAGTGACAGAGTTAGAATGGTGAGTCTGTTTCCGCGGTATGACAGAGAGGAGTTTAGAAGGATGGCCATAATCGCAAATGACATCATGCGCAGGTTATGCAGACGGTTTGGAGTGGAATTCGTAGAGGGGTGGAATGAGTTTGATGGGCAAAAGGATTTATACAAATGGGATGGTCTGCATTTGAATGGATTTAGTGTGCGGAGACTGGAAAAAGTGTTGCTGAATGAAGTGAAAAATGGATGTGCAGAACCAGGGAAACTAGAACTACCAAGGAGGGGAGGGGAGTGGATATGCGGACATCAGTGAGACAGTTGAGTGATAAGAATGTATATAATGTACCCGAGCCAGTATTAAGGACAAAAAATCGGAACGGCATAGTTAGAATATCGCATCAAGATAGGAGGTGGAACAAAGGGATAACTGCATTTCATGTATACTAATGCTAGGAGTATTAGGAACAAGAAGGAAGAATTTTTGGCTTTGATTGGCTCTTCCTGGCCACAGGTTATTGGCATTAGTGAAACATGGCTGACAGAAGATGATATAGTTAGCGGGATAGAATGTGTAGGTTATAATATGTTTAGGAGGGACAGAGAGAATAAAATGGGGGAGGAGTGTTATTGATGATAGCTGATGAACTGCAGTCAAGGAGAATAGAAGTTGTATTGCAGGATAGTGAAAAGAGCTCATTTGAGGCTATTTGGTGTGAGATTGAGACTAATGGAACAAAATGTACAGTTGGGTGCTGCTATAGACCAGGTGATGGAATAGATGGTGGAGATAGTATTATTATTATTATTATTATTGTTCCGGGAAACTCCAAGGAGTCGACAGACTCATCGAGGGAGGCCTTAACATCATGTCAAGAACAACAATTCAACATTCTCACAGTATCTATCATACCTTGACTTGAACTCATTCACGGTCGTAGCACCCACAACAGACTCTGGAAGCTTATTCCACTCATTTACCACTCTCCAAGTAAAGAACCTAGCTCTAACACCCTTGTCAACCACGCTCTTTCCCAGCTTCCATGCATGGCCCCTAGTCCTCCCACCACCAGTCATATTTTCAAAAATATCTTCTGGATCAATCTTATAAAAACCCTTCAGTAATTTGAATGTCTCAATCATATCACCCCTCTTTCACCTATCGTCCAATTTCTGCAACCCACAAATCTTCAACCTATTCTCATAAGGTTGATTCCACAGACCTGCTATCATCTTGGTCACTCGTCTCTGGACCCTCTCCACTTCCTCCCCATCACGAAGAAACCCTGGTGCCCATAGCTGGGCCCAGAAGTCCAGATGGGGTCTTATCAAGGCTCGATACAGAGGTACAACAACTTGTTCGTCTCTGCATGTTAAAGTATTTTTCAGAAGCCAAGTGATCTGGTGAGCTGTTTTAGTTACTTTTGCAATGTGCCCTCTAAACTTCAACTCCCTATCCACCAACACTCTCAAATCCCTGGCCTCATCAATCTCCTGGAGTATGGTTCCACCAATGCGATATACTGCTGCTATTCTTTTCACCCCAAAGTGCATAACCTTACACTTTGCCACATTAAATTGACATCCATTTTTCCTAGCCCAGTCCTCCAAACTATTCAAATCATCCTGTAAAATTTTGACATCCTGTGCACTCACAATTGCTCTACCCAACTTTGCATCATCAGCAAACAAGTGAACACTTCCTCTCAGATCCTTTCCAATATCATTGATGAACAAATTGAAAAGCAGTGGTCCAAGAACAGAGCCCTGTGGCACTCCACTAGTCACAAGACGTCTTTTAGACTCCACTCCTGAATAAACCACTCTTTGATATCTCTCCTTCAACCACCCTCCTATCCATCTCACCAACCCTTATCTATACCCATCTGCTCCAGTTTACTGATTAGGATTCCATGTGGTATCCTATCAAAGTCCTTGGCAAGGTCCAGTAGTATCACTGTAAACCCATTACCCGTATCCAGTTCAGCCGTCACTGTGTTATAAAACGTGAGCAAGTTACTGAGGCATGATCTACCCTTCACAAAACCATGTTGTCCCCCATACAATATCCCATTTTCATCTATCCAATCCTGTATTCTTTTCTTGACTAATTTCTCTAAGACCTTGACAATGATTCCTGATATGCTAATCGGTCGGTAATTTACAACAGCAGTCTTGGAACCACCTTTATGCAGTGGAACTATTTTCCCCTCTTTCCACCCGCTCGGGACTAACCCAGACCCGAGACTCAAATTAAACAAAATGGTCAAGGGTACTGACAGTTCTTTAGCTGCTTCTCGTACAACACGAGCTGGTATACCATCCAATCCCACAGATGTATTGACATTGAGGTTATGCAATAGACTACTCACCTCCACTTCATTAACCACAATTCCCGTATAATCTACTGGTTTATTCGTTTCTGCAATGTCACCACCTGGATGATATACTTTTGCAAAGTGCTCACTCAGTAACTCAACTATCTCAACTGATTCAGTTACCTCCCTACCATCGGCATTCTTTAAAATCAATCTGCCATGTACATTTTTCCTTTTACTTGCTATATATCTAAAAAACTGTTTAGGATTCTCTTTAGCCTGCATGGCCAATGTTCTTTCGTAATCTTTTTTTGCTTTTCTTACCACACTCGTCACCCTTCTGGCCTGTGCTTTATACCGTTCATGTGCCTGCCGGTCACCCTTCTCCTTAAATTCCCTCCATAGTTGTTTCTTTTTTTGCAGCTCAAGCTTAATGGTGTTATTCATCCATTTAACCCCTGCTTGATTTATTATTCGGACTCTAGGTATACAGTCAGCCATTGCTTCATGCAAGCACTTCTTAACTACCTCCCATGCACTATCAACTTCTAGTCCTTGCAGTTGTACATGCCATGGCACTGAAACAATCAAACTCCTAAGCTTGTCATACTTTCCAGCCCGATAATTCCACATGTACCCTGTCTTAATTGAAAATTTTACACCTTTATCCACCTCCCAAGTTAAGACCCTATGATCACTCTCACCGATTGGTGGCAATGTGGTCATATTTGTTACAGCCAAATCCTCAGATGTAATTACTAGGTCAAGCACTCTCTGACCCCTAGTATTTTCCATTACATGCTGTCGCAGATAGTTATCCCTTAATAGCCGCATAAAATCCAGTTCCTTCCTCCCGTGTGTCCTCTCCTCACTCCAATCAATGCGACCATAGTTGAAATCTCCCATAATAATCACCCTCCTTCCTCCCATTTCTTCTATTTGCTTGTGCATACTGTCACCACCATCTTTTCCATCACCTGGTCTATAGCAGCACCCAATTGTATATTTAGTTCTGCTAGCCACAATCTCACACCAAATGGCCTCAAATGTGCTCTTTTCTCTATCCTGCCATTCAACTTCTATTCTCCTTGGCTGGAGCTCATCAGCTATCATCAACAATACTCTTCCCCCCATTTTATTCTCTCTGTCATTCCTGAACACACTATACCCATCACATTCAATCCCACTAGTTATATCATCTACAGTCAGCCATGTTTCACTAATACCTATAACCTGTGGTCTGGAAGTGCCAACCATGGCCAAAAACTCTTCCTTCTTGTTCCTAATACTCCTAGCATTAGTGTACATGAATTTAAGACCCCCATTTACAAGTAGAGATTAAATGGATGAATAACACCATAAATCTTGAGCTGCAAACAAAGAAACAACTGCGGAGGAAATTTAAAGAAAGAGGTGACCTGCAGGGACACGAACGGTATAAAGTGCAGTCCAGAAGGGTAACGAGTGTGGTAAAAAAAAAGCAAAAGCGGATTATGAAAGGAAACTAGCTATGCAAGCTAAAGAGAATCCCAAACAGTTCTTTCAATATGCTACAAGCAAGAAAAATCTGTACACGGCAAAATGATTTTAAGGAATGACAATGGTAAGGAGGTCACTGAATCAGTCGATATAGTGGAGTTACTGAGCGAGCACTTTGTAAAAGTATAATATCCAGGTGGCGACATTGAAAAAATGAAGGAACTTAGTTTATACGGGAATTGTGATGAATGAAGTGGAGGTGAATAGTCTATTACAGAACCTTAATGTGTTAATGTGAATACATCTGTGGGATTGGATGGTATACCGGCATAGGCCTTGCGTGAAGCGGCTAAAGAATTATCAGTGCCCTTGACCATGTTGTTTAATCTGAGTCTTGGGTCTGGTTTAGTCCCGAAGCTGTGGAAAGAGGAGAAAATAATTCCACTGCATTCGGAGGATCCAAGACTACGGTTGCAAATAACCGACCTATCAGCATATCAGGAGTCGTTGTCAAGGTCTTGGAGAAAGTAGTCAAGGGAAAAATACAGGACTGGATTGATGAAAATGAGATACTGTACAAGGGACAGCATGGCTTTGCGAAGGGTAGATCATGCCTCAGTAACTTGCTCAAGTTTTATAAGACAGTGACGGCTGAACTGGATTAGGGTAATGGGTTTACAGTGATACTGCTGGACCTGGCAAAGGCATTTGACAGGATATCACATGGAATTCTAATCCGTAAACTACAACATATGGGAATGGATATCGGTTGGCGAGATGGATAGGTGGGTGGTTGATAGAGATATATCAAAGAGTAGTTCATTCAGGAGTAGAGTCCAAAAGATGTGTGACTAGTGGAGTGCTGCAGGGTTCTGTTCTTGGACCACTGCTGTTTAATTTGTTCATTAACGATATAGGGAAGGATCTAAGAGAACAGTTCATTTGTTTACTGATGATGCAAAGTTGGGTAGGGCAATAGTGAATGCAGATGTCAAAATCTTGCAGGACGACTTCGATAGATTGGAGTTCTGGGCTAAGGAGAATGGATGTCAATTTAATGTGACAAAATGTAAGGTTATGCATTTTGGGGTGAAACGATTAGCAGCAGTATACCACATTGGTGGAACTGTACTCCAGGAGATTGATGAGTCCAGAGACTTGGGAGTGTTGGTGGATAGAGAGATGAAGTTTAGGGGGGCACATTGCAAAAGTAGCGAAATCAGATCATCAACTCACTTGGTTGTTGAAAAATACCTTGACGAGCAGAGACAAGTAAGTTATTGTACCCTCTGTACCGAGCCTTAATAAGACCTCATCTCGACTACTGTGCCCAGATTTGGTCACCTAGGTTCCTTCTTGATGGGAAGGAAGTAGAGAGGATCAAGAGGTGAGTGACCAAGATGATAGCAGGTCTATGGAATGAACCTTATGGGAACAGGTTGAAGATTTGTGGGTTGCCGAAATTGGTTAATAGTTGGAAAAGGGGAGATATGATTGAGACTTTCCAATTGCTGAAGGGTTTCTATAGGATTGATTCAGAGGATATTTTTGAGAACAGGACTGGTGATGGGAGGACTAGGGGACATCCATGGAAGCTGGGCAAGAGTGTGGTTAGTAAAGGTGTTAGAGCTGGATTTTTTACTTTTAGAGTGGTGAATGAGTGGAGAAAGCTGCCAGAGTCTGTTGTGGGTGCTATGCCGGTGAGTGAGTTCAAGGCAAGGTATAATAGATACGGTGAGAATGTCGTATAGTTATGTGGACATGATGTTTAGGGCCTCCCTCGATGCGTCTAAGGACTCCCTGGAGTCGCCCGTAATAATAATAATAATAATAATAATAATAATAATAATAATAATAATTTTTTTTTTTTTTTTTTTTTTTATTATGTCTCAGTATAAGTTACATACAATAATAATATTTACAGTATTTACAATAAGGATTATACAGAATTTTTTATTTTTTTTATTTTTTTTTATTTTATTTTTTTTGTCTCAGATGAATTGCATACATAGTTGCTGTAGTAATTATATGTATATAATATTTATAACGCATTACAAGTGTGTATAACAGATACTTGCAAGTTAGTAATTTTCTTCCTCGAAGCTTAGTAGAGCTTATCTGAGGAAGATAATAGATGACAGAGGGTGGTGGTTTCATGGTTGTGTTCCTATAGTGGTCACAAGCCAGGTGTTGATTTTACTGTTTGTTGGTACGTGCTTGAAAGACTTCGACTGCTATTACAGTTTAACTTTTTTTTTTTTTTTTTGTGAAAATAGGGTTGGATTTAGACATGTAGTGGTAGTCTTGTAGTGGTAGTTTTTTGAGAGGGGGGTTTGTCGTAGGTTTGTGTGTGAGTGTATGTGTGGTGGGGGAGAGAGAAACAGGAATTGTTCTAATTTTCGTTCTCGCTATAATATTTATATAGTGCCTGTTTCAGCTCTCTGTATGTTCCTAGGTTTCTGTTGTCGAACGGCAGTTTGTTTATCATGTCAGGTACGTAGAAGTTTCGGGTGGCTTTGCTGTATTGATTGTTGTACTTATATGTTATGTAGTTTGTTGACTGTGGTCTTGTTATTTGATATGTTGTTCTGATTACTCTATATGTTGGGCTGTAGTAGTGTTTTAACATGACTGTGTAGTGGCATAATTGTTTCACCTTAAATATTTTAATAATAATAATAATAACTACTACTCAGGAGGATATAGTTGAGGTGTTAAATTAGCAATTCATGAAAGTATTTCTTCCTCGCAAATGTAGCATCATACAAATCTTGAAGGCAGTAGGAACTGACATGAAGATAACATCCTGACTATGTGTGTATCACTAAGCGAAAAGGAACCACTGATGGTGGGTGAGCAGGAGGTATATGAGGAATGGGATAAACTTGTTGTTAGAGGCTGTAGAACATGATGGTATATCATCAAGTGTATTGGCAGGAATGTTCTAGGCAGTTAACAGCAGCTTTGATGAACTTTTCAGCATGAGCCTACGATTGGGCCAAATTCCAAAGAAGCGATATGAGAGCAAAATTGTTCTGCTTCATAAGGGAGGATAAGACTAGGGCTTCAAATTATAGGTCTGTGCTGTCTGGAGTTGTGACCAAAATGTTAGAAAGAATAGTGAGGAACAAGATTCAGAACTGCTTTGGCACCAGCAGTATTCTCTTTAATGGACAGCTTCGGTTTGCTATAGAAAGATCGTGTTTTAGCAATCTAGTTACTTATTATAACAAGGTGACAAAAGCATTTCACAAGGGGGAGATGATTGACAGTAGTATATAGATTTCCATTTGACTAGCTGGTAATCATGTAGGAATGGATGAGGTTGGTAGATAGTGTGGAGGAGGATTGGAGATTGGCTGTCTGATATGTATCAGAACACTGTGTAAAGGGAGTGATATTCCAGTGATATTAGTAGTATGCCCTGTGATCTGTTTTGGGGCAATTGCTGTTTAATTTGCGAATGATATTTGGAAAAGCTTGAATAGTGATATGCAGTTGTTTGCTGATGGTGGATGATGGAGAGATACATGAAATTTTGAGTACATTTTGATAAATTTGTGATGGTAGCACAGTGGATTATGCAATGATGCAGAGGATATTGACATGATTTCATTGTATGTGGCTTTGATCAGATCACATAAGGATTGCATAAACAGATTTGGTCATCTGGTTTTTAAATGGATAAAATGGATAGAGACATGTTGCAAAAGGTCCAGAAACGATTGATTTAGGAGATATCAATCATATCTGGAATGTTCAGAATAAAAACAGATTGAGGGAATGAAATTTGTGGTATCTAATGGATAGAAGGAAGAGGGGAAAAACACGATCGAGACATATAAGTTGGTAAGGGATTATTACCAGTTAATGTGTTTTTATTATTCTTGACACCTCCAAGGAGTCAGAAGACTCATCGCGGGAGGATATGTGGATCATATTTTTCATAGAATGAGTGGATACAGTGAGAGAGAACAAGAGGCTATTTCTGGAAGCTATATAAGCATGTATATGAATAAGAGGGAAGGAGGGGTGAATCATTGGAGTGCATAGCTTGAAAATGTTGCGAGGGCAGAGACAGTGAATACAGTTAAATTACAGTATGATAAGCTGTGTGTGTGGATGACAGTGGGACCTTCACGATGAATCTTTGATTCCATGGAGGAATAATAATAATAATAATAATAATAATAATAATAATAATAATAATAATAATAATAATAATAATAATAATAATAATTTCGTAATTGGAAAGGAATGTATGAAGAACTGCATTCAAATAATACAATCGCCAGTTGCAAGTTAAATTTATATTAGAGTTTGAATATAACAGATTTTGAGGGAAAACTATGCTCTTAGTTCCTGTTATTAAACAAAACAAGTCAGCTTATGGTATACACGAAAAAAAAAAAAAAAGGCGTATGTGTGTGTGTGTGGGGGGGGAGAGATTACCTGCCTACCTAAGAAAAAGAAGACACGCCATTGTCCGCGAACAGAAGAGAGGCATTATACGCACTGGAAGAAAGACTGCACATGCCACTAAATTATTATTATTATTATTATTATTATTATTATGTGACCCCTCCAGGGAGTCCAAAGACTCATCAAGGGAGAGTGTGCAGACAGCATCGAACAATTTTTCTCCTTCCAACTACTAACCGGGCTCAAACTTGACTTTTTTGCGTAAGCCATTAGTAGCAGAGGCTCTACCAATCGACCAACCTTTGCTGGCAAATGATATAAAAAACTTTCATTATATTATATTCAAGCAATGATCTTGATCAGACTAGAGAAAATGGGAAGCCACACACTGACAAACACTTATACATAAAACACATGATAGGGCAAGTTAGCAAAATTTTAGATAATACTGGACATGAAGATATGACTTTTATTCTTATTAATGGATCCTCGAAATCAAACAGATCGTGAAAAGAAAAAAAAGGCATCATGCACCGTTTATTCAGTGAGATAGACAAGCAGATTTGCAAAAATTCATAGAGGTGAACACAAATAGAAGTTGAATAAGAGAGAGTCAGGAAGATACTTCATAAAAATTACAAATGTGTATACAGAGAGAATGAGAGAGAAAGATTTCTTAGCAGTTACAAATGTTATCAATCATGATAACATTTGTAACCTTCCAACTATTAACAGGCCTCAAACTTGCTTAACGTTTTGCAAAATGCCACATATTGCATACATCAGTTACATGAAAAGCTGCAAAGAAACTGCGGAGATAATATATTCTAACAAGGGATATTAAATTTCAATTTAATACGGACTATATTGATCCAGAACTTTAACTTGAATGAAACGGTGAGAGACAACATGTTAAACTTATAGGGATGAGTCAAGTATGTGATATGGGAGTTATATATATATATTTTTTTTTTAAACCTGGTTTTACTCCATTTCCCAAGTAAGCAAACAGTCAAACAAGTCAAGTTTGCGCCTGCAAGTGTTGCAAGTCTAGATGACCCTGCACGTAGTGTAAGACCAAGGCAACTTATGGTAAAAGTAGAATAAGCTCTGATCACTAATCTTAATATTTACCCTTAACGCAAAGCACATCGCCTGGAGGAGATGTATGATGCTTTCTATTAAAGACAAGGGGGCCACTACCCAGACCGGTTTCGACCTTTATTGTTCTTTATTTCTACATTTATATCTCCTCCTGAGATTTTTATTTAATAAGGTTAAAACACCTTATGGTAACTTGTTTTGGTAAAATACTTATAAGCTCTGTATTACTAAAATCTTGGCATTTTTAGCTGGCTCCCACTGATGAGACCTCAATGAAGGTCGAAACTGGTCTGGGTAGTGGCCCCTTGCCTTTAATACAAACCATCATACATCTCCTCCAGGAGATGTGCTTTGCATTAAGGGTAAATATTAAGATTAGTGATCAGAGCTTATTCTACTTTTACCATGAGTTGCCTTGGTCTTGCACTACGAGCAGGGTCAGCTAGACTTGCAACATTGCAAGCGCAAACTTGACTTGTTTGTCTGTTTGCTTACTTGGGAAATGGAGTAAAACCAGGTTTAAAATAGCTTGGCATCTTTAACATTTATTATACCGAAGGTAAAATACTTTCTATATATACCGAATAATCCAGCGCATACATTTTTTTACCGCTGTCAAACACCAAAAACTTAACAAAAAGAAATGAAACAACTTTTAAAAAAATAGAGGTCTCTGATGGTGCTACCAATCTAGTGATGTTTGCTAACAATACACATGTTGTGAACGTCAGAAACTTGAATCAATGAATTTGGCATTCGTCTTTTCCGGTTGGTTGTTGTGATTCAGTGTATCTTAACATTAATGGTGCGAATGCAAATCCTCGTCCGATGTTACTTGATGCGTATCGCTCTTCTTAAACATCCAGCGGATAGATTTCTACTTGTTGAATGTCAGAAAACGTTGACGCAGAGGTAGGAATAAAATATTTTGAAGGGAATAACCCGATTTTCTTGTAAATTATAAAAGCTTATTATCTTTTTTAACGTACAATACCTGTCTTATTCCAACGCATTGAAAACCTATTAAGCATATCTTTTGAGCTAATTTTTAAACTACTTGTCTTTAAAAGTTACTTTAGCAGATTTTAGCTGCTCTTCGTTCATCAAAATCAGTTAGATAGCTATTTTTTACTAGTTGTGTTTGTTGAGCCACAGTGACTGACATCTTAAAACAGTGCATCGTGCCTCAGCTGTAGAACATCTCGGTTGGAAAAAGAAAAAAAAAAAAAACCGCTACAGGTGGTGCAGTCGTCCGCCCAAAACATGTTGTTCTTATTAGTGTTTTCTCATCTCATGAGTTATGAAGAAGTGAGCTGGAGATCAGATTTAAATCATAAAATAGTAATACAAGCGCAAGTTTTATTATTTTTTTCATTATTTTGAAAAGTTTATTGCTATTCCTTAATTTTTTAAGACAATACTTAAATTCCATATTTATGTGTCTATATTAAAAAAAAAAAAATTGGGCTCAAGCATATGAAAAATTTGTGGTATAGTCTGAAAATTGTTTTCTTGCACTTCATGTAAAATTAACAATTTAAATTAAAATTAGTCAAATTAAAAAGACTTAAAAAATAAAGCCATGGGGAAATTCAAAATTTAGTGCATTTCATTTTAAACTTATCTGTGAATCTTAATTCTCATGTTACTTTTTTTTACCTTATAAATTCATTTTATTTTTCTCAAATAGAAGAGTTGTGAAATGCATCATTGAGATAACCTCTGCTGGCATGTTATGTAAAATTTCATGATGATCAGTTTGAGTGTAAAAGTTATTTGTATGGGATTCTTGTACATACAGGGCCCATCTTTATGTAGACTCTTTTCTGTGAAGGTGAGTTACCACTTTCATATGGAGGTAGCAGGTGTTTTTCTTCCCAGAAACTTGGATTTTTCCATTCCACATTTGGTCAGAGAGCACATACAAATAACTATCAAAAATAACATTAATGAGCAGTAATTTGTAATTGGTGGCATAGTGTGTAGATAGAAAATCAAGTAGTGAGATGATGGTGGTGCAGTGTGGAGTGCCCTCCCACAATGAGTCCTTGGAGGTGTTATTTTAAAATAACATACCAGGTGATTGAAATTACATCATTGAGATAGGCAGGGCTGGTCCTAGAGTATTTGATGCCCTTAGGCAAAGAAAATTTTGGCGCACCCTATACATTGTCTCTCTCTATATATTTTGTCATACTCACACAAGCACACGTACACCTACACATGTGGATATTTATAAAAATAATAAAGAAAGAAATAAAGAAAGGCAAAAATAATAGGATCATCAGCAAGCACCAGGACAGCTTGACTTATTTCAGTTTTTTATTATTAATCAAGGTTTTACTGATTTTTTTCGAAGGTTGTAATTTTTCCCCGAACTATGTAGCAAAATCTGGTGCTCCGAAGCCTTGATGCCCCTAGGTGATTGCCTAGGTTCGTCTAATGATAAAACCGGCCCTGGAGATAGTCTCCAGTATGACATGCATACAAAGTTTCATAACTGCATTACTAGACTGTTCAGAATATAAACAGTTTGGTTATATTCTTAAATTTGAATTTCTCTGGTTTAGTTTAGCCAATATAATCATTTTTTTTTATTCCTTTTCTTCAGTAAGTAATGCAAATTCGATGGATTTATTTTTTGTATATGCACTAGAGATTCTTGAGAATATTTTTAAAAATTATGATGTCACATTTCTCTGTTTTGAATTAAATTGTTGCAAAAAAATATAAAAAGTGATAGAGAGTATAACCTGAGCATTTATTTTATTTTATTTTTTAATGATATCCATGATTGAAAAAATCTCATTCCTAACATTTTTGGTTTAGTGCATAAGTTCTGAAATTTTTATACCTTAATCAATATAACCTTCAGTGTGTGTAATGTTATCTTCAGGTATATGCGGTACAATATCTCAAAGCATCCCATATTAAGTGAGATTTCAAGTTGATGGGAAAGAAATGATGGTAGGCGAGGAAAATAACAACTAATGAAAGAAATAACACTTAAAGAAGTCTTACACAGGACACAATGCTATTTTGATAGGCTGGAAAAATATCCGATAACTAACTACACAGAAAGGAAAGAGATATATGATAGGAGAAACAGGAAATGATAAGAGTGGGAGAGGAAGAGAAAGAAATCAGTATTGTGATTTCTTTCTCTTCCTCTCCATGATTTGATGAGTGAGATTCCATGTGAATCCCACTCATGAAAAGTTGTTGAGTTGTATTATAGTACATTAGTAATGTGATGTGGGTGGATTAAGGGTTAAATATTTTGGAAATCCTTGCTCCAAAGACCAAATATGGATTCATATTGTATTCCCATGATTTCTCAATTATTTGTTCTAAGGTAAAATCTGACATTGGCACTCTTTAGCATACATTCATCTGTTTTCTCTTCAACAATATTTTTTAATTATTCTTAAAAGAAAAGAAAAAACCTTCCAGTTAAAGCCTTGTCCTTTTCCTCCTCCCTCTTTGTTTCAACCTTTTGAAAATTTCTCTGGTGTTAATTAACCATTTCTTAATATATATATATATATGTGTATGTTTCCATCAAATCACTCATCCTACTGGACTCTTTAGATTATATTACATCACTATTCTCATAGATATCTGTCTTTCTCCATAAAGTTCTGATATTATCTTTGCTATTTCGCTTTGTACTTTTTCTAAAATTTCCTCATCCCTTTGAAATCCAGGTGACCATATTTGCACAGATCTGTCTAGATGTTGTCTCATGTAGTTTATACAATGGAATATTATCTCTTCTGGTCAGTGCCCTCACCATTGCATTAATCCACTGGGTAGTCCACCTTTAAAATGTGTTTTTTGATCTTAAACTTCCTGTTGACCGTCTCTTTCAGTATAGTACCATCAATATGATAAACAATTTTCCATCTTTTGAATCTCAAAGTTGAACACTTTACATTAAGTCAAATTAAACTGGTATTCCCATTCATTTGTCTATCTTTCTGGCCTATTCAAAGTCTCCTGTTCAAGAGCCATATTCTGATATATATATATATATTTTTTTTTCTCCTCTCTTTCTTTCTCCCCATGAATTTTCCTGTCATCCATTCATAGAATGGATGACAGGAAAATGTAATAGTAATTTCCTCATTTATTGAGAGATAACTGTGTGTTATTAATCATTCTGCACAAGTTATGCATAGACACAGTTGAAAAATTATTTAATTAAGATAGATTTATGTACAAATCAATTTGCATATTGTGTTATTAAATCACTTAAGGAATTGAACAACATAGATATGAATATAAATTAAATTACACTTTAATAAATATTTCCGATATTTCAGCAACGTCACATTGCCATCTTCAAAAGGAACTTGCAAAAAAAGGCACGTGCACGTAGGCACTACAACACAGTAACTGAGAATGAAGAGATGAAGCTATTGTTCTAAAAGTCCTGATGGTGCCCTCTAGCGGGCTAAGTAAGTGTTCTTGGCCATTGGGCTGAAGGTCTGCTGATGCAAGCCTCCCAAATTTGGGGCAGTCACATACAACCAAAGTTGTTGAGGTTTGGAGAGTTTCTTAGGGCTGAGGTTGATTCCATAAATAGTCTTTCAAATTTGTATTTGCTACGGTGTATTACTGTAGCTTTCTTCCACCGTATTCTGTGGCGTGTATCCAGAACATGGTCTGCAAGACCTGAATGGCTGTACTTGTGATTGCATATTGTGATTATCATCATTGTAATACAGTTGGAAATTAAACAACAGTGAAGGTCTATGAAGGTATATACATGTGATAAAAACTTATAAGTAAACAGTATAATTCTTAATAATAATAACTCTGCATACCAAAAATCTAGCAAATTATAGAATTAAACAGTATAGTTCTTAATAAGTTTTTATTATATGCTTCACTTTTTTTTTCACACATGCTTCTTTTTTTTTTTTTCATGATATGCATGTAAACTTCAGTTGATCTTAATAGTATCAGTTTTTATCTGTTTGTTAAACCCTGACTCTCTTGTGACTGCATATAAGGAGAGATTTCATTCTCCATATACCTTCGTTATTGTTAATTTTTTAAATTTCTGTGTTACACTGATGATGATATGTGAATCAAAATATTCATAGTTAATCTATCTTAATTAAATAATTTTTGAATTGTATCTATGTGTAATTAACCTTAGTGCTGGACTATCGCTATTCAACTTTTGTTTACTATTCTTCCTTTGCCCTCCCTCTCTCTATTTTCAGCCTTGCGGATAGGAAAAGGAGTGATACTGATACTATTGATATGCAAGTTATATGATAGAAGATTTTTGTGTTATATTAATGCAGAAGCCATTTTCACAGGGTGGTGGGAGCGGATGAAACAAGAAGCCATTTCTAGAGTATTTTTTATTCTTTTTATATTTTTTTATGGCACAAAGACATCAAGGGATCATACTGCGCCAGGACACAGTACATATGGCAGTTGGTTAGTAGGACAATTACAAACATCCATACCCTGTGGAATTCGAACCTGCGACCTCTTGGCTAGAGAGCGGATACGCTAACCACTCAGCCAACCAGGCTGGCTTTCTGGAGGTTGTATATTTAGAGTGAGTATGAGCAGCATAGTAAGGAGCAGGTTTTTTTGCATGGAGAGTGGAGCTGGACCTGAAGCCAGTAAAAAAAAAAGTAAAATAATAAATAAATAAAAAGCTCTATTATGTCTCAAACTAACTTGAACAACAAATTACATGATAACGACTATTATATAGTAATTAACTTTAATGAAATGAAAGTACAGATATTTCATACTGAAAATAATAGTACATCATCATCAGTACGTAGAAACAAGCAAATCAGAGAAATGGAAATACAAGTGCATACAGCAGTTGATGGTTTACCAGTTAAAAACTGTTGCCATGTGCTGGAAATTAATATTAATAAATAATATTATTAAAAACTATTTCTGATGGTTACATAAAATAAGAATTTTCCAAACTTTTGTGTGTGGTGGGGGGGGGGGGGAGGAACAATCATTCTGATTCAGATTTGGCCAATGTAAAAGGACTTCACAACTTTCATTGAAAAGGTGTTTATATTTAAACCTGCTTCTATGGAGAAGATGAGCTTCATCCCAACGAATATTGTGTTTAATGTCAATACTATGTTGTGCCAAACTGACTTTGAGGTTTCATATATATTCAATATAATATTAATGTTTATTTATTATGTTATGTTTTCCACAGAATGGCCTGTCTGCCCAAAGTATGTCAGATTACATTCACAAGGTATCTGGTAAATGCCAGCTAATGATAGAGGTGGCAGTTTTTCTTTTTGTAGATGGCAACAGATGAGAAATTTTGTTGATAGGAAAATATGTGGGAATAAGGTGATAGGTCTTCAAAATTCTATCAATTGGTTCAGAGATACCAGAAATATAAGGGATTGAAACCTGCAGTCTGTTGAAGTATCCTGAGTTGTTGGAACATAGTCGATTATCTCCTTGATTTGATTAGGGTTGTAACCATTAAATTCCATTAAAGTTTTGATAGAAGTTCGTGTTGTAAGCTTGAGGGAGAGGAGCACACATTATGTGCTCTATTAATTAAAGACCTGATAACACCAATTTTTTGAGAGGTGTGGTGAGCAGACTTTTGATGAATGTATATCTCAGTAAAGGTAGGTTTTTGATAAACACTGGTTGATAAATTACTGGAGGCTGTGCACTTAAGAAGTGTGGTAAGAATGGTAAGCTGCCATTCTCCCTCAAGCTTACAACAAGAACTTCTCACTATCAAAACTTTAATGGAATTTAATGGTTACATCAAATCCAGCAGATAATTGACTCTTATATTCCAACACCCCAGAATTCAACAGACCACAGGTTCCAGTCCCTTATATTTCCGGTATCTCTGAATCAGTTGGTAGAATTTTGAACAAGTATCACCTTATTTCCCACATATTTTCCTATCAGCAAAATCTTTCATCTGTTGCCATCTACAAATGACAAACTGTTACCTCTATCATTAGCTGGCATTTACCATATACCTTGTGAATGTAATCTGACATACTTTGGGCAGACAGGCCGTTCTGTGGAAAAAAGAATTAATAAACAGCCGGCAAAGGTTGGTTGATTGGTAGAGCCTCTGTTACTAATGGCTCAGTTAAGTAAGTTTGAGCGTGGTTAATAGCTGGAAGGGGACTAATCGTTCGATGGTGTTGGCACACTCTCTCTCTCTCGATGAGTCTTTGGACTCCCTGGAGGTGTCAAATAATAATAATAATAACATGAAACCTCAAAAGTCTGGTCTGGCATAACATAGTATGGACACTAAACACAGCATCTGGTGGGATGAAACTCGTCTTCTCCATAGAAGCAGATTTAAAATATGAATGCCTTTCAAAGAAAGTTGCAAAGCCCTTTTACATCTGCCAAATCTGAATTGGAACGATGTTTCTCTCTTTCTGAAAAGTTTGGAAGATTCTTATTTTATGTAACTATCAAAAATAGTTTTTAATAATATTATTTATTGATATTAATTTCTAGCACATGGCAACAGTTTTTAACTGGTAAACCATCGACTGCTGTATGCACTTTGTATTCCCATTTCTTTGATTTGCTTGTTTCTACATACTGATGATGTACTGTTATTTTCAGTACGAAATATCTGTACTTTCATTTCATCAAAGTTAATTACTGTGGTAATTATGTAATTTATTTATAGTCATGCATCAGGTACCTTTTAATGATCAAACTAACTTGATCAATCATAATCATGAGGGTAGCACATAAGCTTTGACTCTTCATGGTGTAGTTTTCATTTTGCTGTTCCTTTTGTTTACTGTGTTTTTTATATAAACCAGTGAGTGGTTTTCAAATAATACACATTTTCTTTTCTTTTTTTCAGAAATGTCTGGTGAGTGCATTCCCCCCCCCCTCTCCTCAAGCCAGTGTACCATCATTTATTTTCAGCTCTAAAATTCATTAAATCAGATTTGAGGGTACCACTGAAAGAGAACTTGCTCGAGGCAATCTTTTTCTTAAGAACAAACTGCTATGCATAATTAAAATTTTGAAAAAAGTGTTTTGAAATTGAAACTGAAAATTGTTCAGTTTTTAAGGGAATTAGTTAATTTACAAGCTGTTAACAGGTTGGTAATGTGCAACATATAGCCTCTCTGAACCAAATGTCATCCCCATTTCCACATGGTGCAACCTGGATTAATCAAACGAGGCCCTGATGTATTGGCAGCATCGCCATAACATTTGGATTGGAGGAAATGCCTTTCCTAGTGCTGATCTAGAGGCCAAGGTGGCAACTATATCACCAGACTTACTTCATTTATTTTGGCTGGTAACCAACTTGAGATAAATCATATTGTTCAAAAGTCTCCAAAGAAATTTCATCAGACAGTCCTTTTGGATAAAAATCCAGGATCAGATGGTGGTTTCCAAAAATGGATAAATGGAAAAATCACAGTTGCTACCTAGAATGTTTTGAGTATAATACACAAAGAACCAGATGTAGAACTAAAGAAGGCAAAAGTTGATTTAGCAATAATCAACTTTTGCTGGCCTGGCTGGCCGAGTGGTTAGCGTATCCGCTCTCCAGCCAAAAGGCTGCGGGTTTGAATCCCACCGTGAGCATGGATGTTTGTGAAAAATACTAGTAGTGATGGTCGGTGGTAGATGGCATTGGTGTAGATGATGAATGTAGTTGAGTGGTGGTGACAGAGAGTTATGGAGTAGGTGCCCTCCCTCAATGAGTCCTTGGACTCCCTGGAAGTACTATGTAATAATAATAATCATTGAAACAAAAAACAGATTAAGAGGAACAAAAAACATTATATACAGATACATTCCAGAGTTGGAACAGAAGAGAGAACTAGATCAGGATTAGTGATATGGGTATAAAAAGATTGCAATCAAAATATACAAAGGTGATGAATAAATTAATTTTATTCATCACAATAAAAACAAAAGTAGGTCACCTGACAATTATACGAGCATGTTCCCCAGTAGATGGTGAAGATCAAGAAAGTGGAGACTTATAAGTCATTGCTGGATATATTAGATAAATAAATAAACCCAAATGATTTTATACTAATAGCAGGTAACATAAATGCAAGAATCAATAATGAATCAGTATCATCTGATGGGTAATTTCAGAGAAAATTGCATCTTACGATAACTTAAGAATAATTAACAGTTATTTTAGACATAAAGATGCTCATAAAATTACCTGGTCAGCTAGAGATCAAAATTCAATAATTACTACTTGATAGCCAATAAATAATAACCTGGAAAAATTGATAAATTATATAAGAGTTTACAGAGGTTATAATATTGATTCAGATCATCATTTGGTAATTGGAAATAAAACAATACCACCAAAAAAAAAAAAAAAAAAAAAAAAAAAGTTAAAGTAAAGAAAATCAAATGACAATGAATATAAAATAAATCTATTACTGCAAACACCAATGCCATCTACTGCTCACCACCACCACTAGTATTTTTGTCTGTAAAAATTCATTTGTTCTGAAGGTCGATTGCCTTACTCTTTGCAGATGATCAAGTGATATTTGGAACAACTGAGGACACCCTACAAAATGCTGTAATATACAAACTGAGTTTAATAATAAAACAATATAATACTTCAATAACTTGTCTCTCAAAAAAACCCTGTGGCATTCGAAGGAAAAATGCCCATCCACACTAAAATAGTAGCCATTATATAATCAAACAAGTCAACAGTTTTAATTATTTGGGCTATAAATTAAGTTACAATGAAGATTTAGACATTTATAACAAAATTAACAAATAATTATTATTATTATTATATAACACCTCCAGAGAGTCCAGTACTCATCGAGAGAGGGTACCTACTTCTCAGCTCAACCACTCCACCAACCACAACTACCTTCATCTACACCAATGCCATCTACTGCTGACCACCACCACTAGTATTTTCACAGACAATCACAAATATCCATGCCTAGGTGAGATTCAAACCCGCAGCCTTTTGGCTGGAGAGCAGATATGCTAACCACTCGGCCAACCAGGCTGGCATTCTCCAAAGTAAATGGAATAATAAACTAAACATTAAGGCTCGCAATAGTTACCAAACAAAAGCAGACTGAGAGTATATAATATGTTATCAAAACCAACATTATTATATAACAGTGAAGCATGGACAATAAGAGAAAGAAATAAGAAAGGAATTATTGCAGCAGAAGTGAAATATATGAGAACAGCAGGTTATACAAGATCAGATAAAAAGAGAAATGAAGACATACCAAAAGAACTAATCAATAATGGAAACCATAGAAAAATACCGAACCAAATGACATCGAGAATGAATGGCATATGATAGAAACCTAGGAAGTCTGCTTTGATCTTTCATCAGGTTGCCTCTGTAGAAACAGAAGCAGACTGATGAAATGCTGGGCTGAGACTGAAACAGGCACCTGTCCTAAACTAGTGAAAGTAGGAATAAGAATTAATTTAGCTTATAATGCAAACATCATTTTATTATTATTATATGACACCTCCAAGGAGTCCAAAGACTCATCGAGGAAGGGCACCCACTTTACAACTCTCCATCTCTCAATCCACCAACTACAACCACAACTATCATTATCTGCACCAACGGCATCTACTGCCCACTACCACCACTAGTATTTTCACAGACAATCACAAACATCCATGCCCATGGTGGGATTTGAACCGCAGCCTTTTGGCTGGAGAGCAGATACACTAACCACTTGGCCAACCAGGTCAGCATTTTAACAGTGTTTTCACTTGTCAGTTTGGTATGATCATTGCTCATCTCACCATTTCAAAAAAACTAAATTAGGATTTTGATAAATTAAAGCCAGAGATGGAGCTGTAAAATTTTCTTCCAGCTCCACAGCTTTGGTAGCAGCTGAGGAGAGTGTGTTGCCTGTGAGTTGTTGTAGATTGGAATTATGGCTCAAGGAACTAATCTTATGGAGCAGGTATGTTGTGTCTTATTTGCTTATTTTCTAGCTCTTTAGTAGGTTTTTGTGGGATGAAAACCCTGAGTTTTGAAAAGGAAAAGTCTTTCTGTTTCCATATGAGACTGGCTAATTCATATGCTCTGAAAAGCCTTGATGAAGGTTCTTATAGACAATTTTTATCCAGATCTTTCTGGCCAAAGAGCTATGTCATTACCAACTGAGGTATGGAGGCTCAGTTGTGATGAGTGTGGAGACAGTAAACTAGCTTAATATGCAGTTTGATAGAGAGGACTTTCCAAGATGACTCTTTTGACCCGATAGATGGCTTTTGAGAAATTCTAATCTGGATAGTAGAATTTTGCAAATTCTTTTTGTAAGAAGGATGAGAAGTTAGGATTATAAGTCTCTGTACTAATATACCTCATATTATATAAAAGTAAAATTTTGAACTTAAATCTAGTGATAGTTTTGAAAAGTATTTATGAAGGAAGATGATTTTCTGAATAAACATCAATGTTTTATTTCCTTTCCAGATAATGAAACTTGTCTTTCAAAGTATACTACTAAACTTGCAAGATGCCATCATCTACAAATGTAATATTTATTGTTATTTAAAATGAGCAATTCTGGTAAGCACTTGAATTTGCTACATATTACTAATTTTACTCAAAAAGATTCTGGGAGATTTGATTATCTCAAGTTAAGATTTGTCTTAAATCCATATCTCTAAAATCAAAAAATATTATTTGTCACCAGGTGGATGAGTTCCTTAAGGAAGGAAGGGGAAAAAAAAAAGTGCCATTTAAAATTAGTGTTATTTTTCTATCTGACATTGAGTTAGTGAATCACCTCAAGTGTTCCAGAAGAATTTTACTATTCTTTCAACTTGTTTCATATGCAGTAGTGAACTTTGGTATTCCATCATATCTGTTAGTGGTTCTGTAATGTTTCATCTTATCTTTTTCTCTTGCATATGATGGCATGCATTGGAAATCTAGAATTTTTTTTCAGAGGGATAGCGGATTAAAAAAAAAAAAAAAATCGGTCATTTTTGTTTCAGAAAAATTTTAAGTGAAAAAAATATGTAGACTTAAAGTTATGCATTGAACAGTTCTTTGTGGGGAGAATTCTTCTTTCCTTGTCCATTTGCTGTAATACATTTTGTATTTCAGATTCTAAGTATCTGATATATAATAGTTCAATCACAAATTTGAGTGTGTGTGTGTGTGTAAACATATACATATATATATCAAAGGTTAAAAAAAATAACCAGTTGACATTTTTCTTGAAAAACTGAAAGTTGTACACAGTCTAGCCATAAATACTGTTACAGCTTAAACACTGCATAAACTTTTAATCTATCAGTAAATCATTTACAGCTTTCAAAACATACAAATCAGATGTATAACATGCATATAGCAGCCCACAAGGTTCAAAATGTCCCCCATTTGCCTTTACACATGCCTGAAGTCTGTGATGCCACATATCGATGGTTGCATGCATGCTGTCCAAATGAAATGATGCCACTGCTCGCTCCAAATCCACCTTCAGGCTGGGATGCTGGGGGGGGGGTTGTTTCTTGCGGGCTATTCTCTTAAGCTCCAACCACAATTTGAAGTCCAACAAATTCAGATTGGTGGGGGGGCCTGATGGCCAGTGCCTCTGATTGGCCATCAGGAAGCCCTGATGGCCAATCAGAGGGTGATATGTGGTTGGGCACGTTTGCCTCCCACCACTGTTGTATGGTACTCGCTTGTGTGCAAGGGCTGAGTCCTTTTGGAAGGTCCACTGCCTACTGTGAAACAAGGTGTTGTTCAGAAGTCATACCGCAGGTTCCAACACAGTGTCTTGATACACCTTGGTGGAGTTTCCCATTCTCACAGAAATGCAACTTGGATACCACCCCCCACACCAAACTATCACTGATGCGGAGATGATGATCTCTCTGAATTCTGGATGCTACAGCATACGCTGTGCAACTATCTGGGGGGCATATACTCAATTGTTTTGACAGATAAACGACTCTTCAATGAAATTCTTCTCATCTGTGAAGGAGATATCTCTGCATCTGTTGTTCACTTACTGCCAGAGCAGTGCCTTTTGATCTTATCATCCTCTGCCCCATCTCACCTTGGGTGAGATGGGGCAGAGGGTTATAGTATGCATTACAGTTAGTATGCGTAACATTGTTCTCTGTGAAACATTCATCTCTCACATCACTTTCTGCTTTCTCACAGGATTACGGTACAGCCATGCCTTCACATCCCTTACAAGCTGTTGCATCCTAATGCAGTATGGTCGACCTCTTCTTTAGTGGTCAGATACATCTTCTGTATTGTTATAATGATTAATAGTCCAGTGCACAAGCATCCTACTGATCCCAAGTGTTTTGGTGTGTTGAAAATAACATTTGGCTGCATTCCAACCTTGTGGAGTGCTATTATAGTTGCACAGTTCTCATAATCTCCCAACTACGTTAACCCATACAGCTAGACAAGTCTTTCTCTCTCTCTCTCTACTGATGCAAATGTTGGTTGTGCATAGCACTACTAATGGAAGTGGGCTGGCACAATTCTTTGGGGCAGCACAGGGGTGTGCAGAAATTGTGACAGTATTTATGGCAAGACTAGGTAGTTAATGGGAAGAACTTCTTGGAGAAGCCTGTTCTATAGAAAAGAGGTAGGTGAAATAAAAGAGAAAGATGAGAAGCAAGTTTTATACATTTGGACAGTTAGACTCTATAAAGAGATGTCAGGCAGCAGCTACCCCTTCTTTAACATGTTTACTGGAAAGCAGAGGAATAATAGATTTCTGTTCAGTGAGAAGGTGTCTGTGAACATACCTGTAGAAAAATAATACTGCTGAAACAGACTGTAAGTTAGCAGTTGAAATTAATCATTGGGAGAGAGATAATTTATCAGTCAAGAATTTTAGGGAATTTTTAGTACATCACACCAAACATGTGAACAGTATTCCAAAGATGGAGATTGTGGATTTGTAGAGAGTTAATAACTGAACTTTGGTAAAAAAAAATAGCATCTTGAAGGGAAAAAAAGAATGCTGAGATTTTTTTAGAGGCTGAAGAAGCTATCAATGTGATATGTTTTATACTAGAAAAGAGTAGAGATAAATGTCATTTGAGGATGAGAGATATGATCCTGTCTGGTGATTTGTATATTATTGAAGGTAAAAAAAAAATTAACTGAGATCTTTCAGCAATTAGTATTTCATTACATGTTAACATGTAATGTTTTATCACCAGAGGTGGTGATAAAAGCACTGGAAATATTGGTTCAAAAAGAGAATTCAGGAATGGATGGATAAGAATATGATATTCTGAGGAGCAGCATGACTTTGTGAAGGTTACGTCATCCCGCACTACCTTTTTATAATAGTGGCAGCTCAGTTGGATAAAGGGAATGGTTACACTGATACTGCTGGATTTTGCAAAGGCATTTGACAGGATACCACATGGAACTCTGTTATGCAAACTGCAACAAATGAGGATGAATAGTGATATGGATGGTTACATACTAAAAAGTATTATATGGAGGAGCAGAATCCAGGAAAAGACAAGTGATTAGTGGTGTGCACAGGGCTCTGTACTTTGACCACTGTTATTCAAATTGTACATAAATGATATAGGAAATAAATTGAAGGGAGATATTCATTTGTTTGCTGATGATGCAAAGTTTGGGGTAGAGTAATAATTAATCAAATTGATGTAGAGAGCTTGCAGGAAGATTTATGTGGGATGACAGTATGGGCAAAACATAATGGATGTCAATTTAATGTGGAAAAGCATAAAGTTATACATTTTGGGATAAAAAGATTACAATTGAGGGAATTGTACTCCAGGAAATTGAAGAAGTCAGAGATCTGGGGGGGGGGGGCTAGTATTGGTAGTAGCAGTAGCTAGAGAGCTGAAGTTTAAAGGACACATTGCTAACATGCCCAGGGCAGCTCACAGGATTACTTGGTTATTGAACAATATCCTAACAATCAGAGATAATGGAGTTATCATTCCTCTTTATGAAGCCTTGATATAATCCAGATGTTCTCATCTGGGTTTCTTGTGGATGAGGAAAGTGGGTGGTGGAGTGAATCCAGAGGTCAGTGACCAAGATGGTGAGTGGTCTGTGAAATGTTCCCTATGAGGATAGATTGAGGGGTTTATGGATTGCAAAAGTTGGTTGATCGATGAAAGGGGGGGGGATATAATAGAAACATTTAAGTTACTTAAAGGATTTTATAGGATTGATGCAAGGGAAATGTTTCAGCTCTTGTTCTGTCCCCAGGACTGAATAAGGGGTCATTTTTGGAAGTTGGGTAAGAGTGTGCTTAGCAAGGGTGTGAGGACTAGATTTTTCATTTGGAGAGTAGTAAATGAATCGAATGGTTGCCTGAGTCAGTTGTGAGTGCTTTGTCTATTAATAGTTTCAAGGAGCGGTATAACAGATATTGTGTTGATAGTTTGGGTCTACCATGATTCGTCTTGGGACTCCATGGAGTGCCCATGCAATAATTATAAGTATTGTTTGAAAAAAAAAAAAAAAAAAAAAGGCACTACATAGATCCTGGCTTAAATCACAGAAACTGTTCCTAGAAGTGGCTCATGTGCTATAAAACCCTTTGAACTGTAACAGAAATGATGGTGTAATTCTGCACAAATTTTAGCACACTGTCTTTCATTAATAACCACAAAACATCACTATAAAGAGTGCCACTATTACCCATGAATGTGACTGTCCTTGTTCTAGAAGCCATTATAATTCTAGTCTCCATTAAGTGTGTATCTTAAAAATGCCTTTGAAGCATAAGATGTTTGTGGCACAGCTTATTGAATGAGTAGGAAGAATGGATGTTCTATCACCAGCAAAAATGTGAATAGGATTGCTGAAAAAATGAGAGAAAGTCACTCATGTATTGCGAAAAGATGATAGAACATAGTCTTGAGGCATGCATTTCTGCAGTGGTGGAGAATCTCGAAGAAAGAAAACCATCTACTATGACATGCAGTGAATTGATACCCAATTACACAGTAGGCCTTGATGCCAGGCACTGTCAGATGCTCTGGAAATGTCACCAGCAGTAATACATATTTCTCCAAAGCTATCAATTCATATGTCCAGAGGTAGGTGATACAGACTGAGAATCTGTCATGAATCTGGAGTGAAGAGATCCATAGTAGTAGTGGTCACTGATTAACTGGGTAGTAAAGAAGTTGAATGTTGATTACCCTTTTTATTATTTTGGAGAAGACTGAGTAAGGGCAGTGGGTTGGTAGTTTTTTCCAGCAGATTTTTATTCTTTTTTGGAGGCTGGGTATGGCAACTTCCACATATTGGGATATATATAATATATATTATTATTATTATTATTATTATTATTTGACACCTCCAGGGAGTCCAAAGACTCATCGAGGGAGAGTGTACCAACAGCATCGAACGATTGGCCCCCCCCCTTCCAACTACTAACCGCGCTCAAACTTACTTAACTGAGCAATTAGTAGCAGAGGCTCTACCAATCGACCAACCTATATAATAATAAATAATAATATTTGTGTATTATTATTTATTATATAATAAATAATAATACACAGATATTATTATATAATAAATAATAATAATACATTAAACCTTCATGGAGTCAGGACTCATCATAGGAGAACCCCACTCTTATGCACAAAGCTCATATTGAACGATAACTTAAATTCATTCACCTTCTCCACTCACAATGTTCTCCGATAATCTATTCCAATCCCTTATGACTCTGTGCAAAGAACATGCTGCTCACCCCTTCCTTATTATAGCTTTTAGGACTGGTCTTTTCTTCTACTGTTATGAAAAATCTCCTATCTAACTTGTAACAACCCCTTACCAGTTTGTTTCAGCCATATCCTTCCCCTCTCCTTCTTTTACATAACTTTCTTTAGCAAATCCATGCTGACTGTCATCACAGAGAAAGCTTATTATAAACCCAGTTTTGAATCATAGCCCTCACCAAGAACCAAGCCCCAGCATCTTAACCACAACTCCAAGCACACACAGAATGGCCTAATTCAGAGCTTGTCTTATCACCCTCTGTATGATGTGGAACAATTTTACTCTTTCCACTCTTGTGGGATTTGCCTTGTTAAACAGTTATGCCAATGGTGCTGTTAACTCCCTGGAACATTCCCTTAAGAGACACAGTGATATGTCATCGAGTCACCCTTCTGCCTTATTAACAGAAGGTTTACTTATCAGGTTTATTTATTTCTTTATATACCTCCTGCTTGCTCACCATCAGTCTCTCCTTTTTCATACCCCCCCCACTACATTCAAGCTGCTTTTGATGTCACACTTATAAGGATTAAATATCTTGATGAATTGCTCATTGAATAGCTCAACTATATCCTGTGCAGATGTTACCAATTTAATATTTTCATCCAATAACATCATCCTTCCATAATCATTTGTTTACTTGTCACATATTAAAAGAACTTTCTTAGGATTTTACTTGGTCTCATTGGCTAATTTCTGCTCATGTTACACTTTTGCTGCTTTTACCGAGTCACTTTTCTGGCCTGCTCTTTGTATTCCTCATACAACTGATTATTAACCCTTCATCTTGTGCTGCCTCCATGCCTTCTTTCTATATTATATACTTAATCTTTCATTCATCCATTTTATAATTATCTTATTTCACCTTTTTAGCATTTGGAACACATTCACACATTGCTGCTGTTAAATAACTCTTGATCAGTATCTTGGCAGCATTTATCTCCTTCCCCACCTAACTCTTTATTTTATGCTATAACTCCAAACTGTCTCCTGAGCTTTTCATAATCATCAGCCTTGTAATGGCTAGTCACCTCATTGTTACTCTTGCCAACTAGAGGAATATTCAGTACCATATTCACAGTCACATCCTCTCATATAATCTGATATTTAAAACTCAGTTCTCATGTGCATTTCATTACAGATTATCTAAGGCAGTTGTCCCTCAAAAATTCAAATTCATTTTTCTGGAGCATAACTTTTGAGTACAATTAGGAAGATATTCTCTGATATCATCAGATTTAAGACTAGATCTTGTATGTGCTTTTCATTACCAGTTACCTAAGATGGTTGTCCCTTGAGAGCTCAAGAATTCATTTCTCTGGAGGATAACTATTGAGTATAATTTAGATATTTTATTATTATTGCACGAGCACCTCCACAGAGTCCGAAAACTCTTTGCAGGAGATCCGAACTATCCACACATCTATCCTAGCTCCCATTGAATTCATTGAAAGACAAAAAGTGATCTGGCAAGCCATTCCACTCATTTACCATTCTCTAAGCAAAAAAATGTGATCACTTTTGCTAACTACACTTACTCAGTTTCCTGGGGGGGTGACCTCTTGTTCCCCCCCATAGCCAAGTGCTGAAAGATTTTCTCTGCATCATTCCAGTAAAAGCCGTTTAGTAACTTACAAGTTACTGTCATATCCTCTCTTTTCTGCATATCATCTACCAACTTTTGTTATCCACAAACCCTTGATCTGTTGTCATAGGGGCAACCCACAGTCAACCTTACCTTGGTCATCTGCCTCTGGATCCTCTCCACCCTTTCCTAATCCAAGGGAAGAAACTCAGATACCAGACACTGACATATAACAGCCTTATTAAAGAGGAATAATAGCTTCCTTAACTGTTTAGTGAGTTCTTCAATAACCAAGTAATGTTATGAGATACCTTTACTAACTTTATGCCCTCTGAACTTCAACTCTCTATTTATCTCCCCTCCTTCTCTTTAAATCCCTAGCTATATCAGTTTCCTGGAGTACATTTCCATCAGTGTGGTACACAGCTTGTAATCCTTTTTAAAAATTAAAAAGTGTTGGTGACCCTCCTTTTTTTTTTTTTTTTAATTGTAATGAAAAATACATCATCAATTTCCTGACATGTATCCCTCAAGGGTTGTACAGGATATGATAGTACTACATGAAAAATTTACGTCATTACTAACTTCCTATCTACAGTTTTCCTCCAAATCAGTCTGTTACTTGTCAAGACTCCAACATTACAGATCTTATATTTCTATTGTCTAAGGCACTTTGTACCATATCAATCTACCTATATCTTGGTCTTCCTCTGGTTCGTTTTTCTGCCACCCTGGCAGAGAACACTTGTTTTGCTAATCTTTCCTTTTCCATTCTGTTCAAGTGACCATACCACCTGAGATTAGCTCTGCTAACACATTCCTGGATGCTGACAATGTCAAGTTATTTCCTAATATCCTCATTTTTAATATGATATTAACATTGATGCCATCCGTTCACGGCTCTAATCTTTCTCAGGACTCTCATATCTGCAGTCTCTAGTCTTTGGTCAAGTGTTTTACTTCTGACCCAACTCTCAGATCCATAAGTTAAAACTGGTTTGAAATTAGCTGTATACACTGTCTTGTATACAGCTAATTTAGTGTTTCGACTAATTTCTCTCTTATTCCATATGAATTTATTCAATTGACTTCCAACCATACCAGCTTTGTTGATTCTGTTGTCTATTTCCATATTTAATTTACCATCTTCACTAAAAATCGTGCCTAAGTAGCTGAAATGTTTTACCAGATTTGACATTAAACCATCTTCCTGTACTTCCTTCAATTCTAACTGCTGACTTACAACTCAAATAAAGACTAAGTCAGCACCATATAACTGTAGTGTATTGAATAGCTTCTCTCTTGGCACCTTGTGTTATGCCTTTTCCAGATCGACAAAACTTAAATATAGATCTTTGTTATATTCCCATGATTTCTCCACTATTTGTCGTAAAGTGAGGATCTGATACTGACAGCCTCTATTTGGCCTGAATCCAGCTTGTTCTTCACCAAGCTTTTCTTCCACAATTCTACTCAACCGTTTCTCAAGTATACTTGCATAGATCTTGCCAGGAACACTCAGTAGGGAAATACCTCTGTAATTCTCACATTCAGTTTTATTTCCCTTTTTATATATGGGTACTATTAGAGCTCTACTCCAATCATCTGGAATTCGTCCCTCTGTCCTGAACTATGCAGTGCGGCCACTGCAAGACTTTTATACCACCATATTTCAGCATTTCTTGTCGAATATCATCTACTCCTGCTGCCTTTCCACATTTCAAGCCTTTGATGGCTTTTTCTACTTCAAGTATGGATATGTATTCCTGACTATATGCCTGTTGAGTGTTTTTTACCACTGTGCTATAACTGCTTGTTTCATTTAGTAATTTTTCGAAGTGATTACTCCATACTTCAAGGATATCTTTTTCTCCTGTTTTCATGTCACCTTTATCATCTCTAACTCCTTTTACAGCACTCTTTCCTCCATTCCTAAGCTTCTTCAACAACCTCCAGAATATCTTACCACCTTCTTGATATTTATTTTCTATGTTCTTGCCAAAGTCCTCCCATGACTTTTGTTTAGCTAGTTTTACACAGTGTATCACTTTTTTACATTTGTCTCTGTATTCTCTAAGAGCAAAAGCTGACTTATTTGCCAGGAACTTTTGATATGCTTTCTTCTTTTCCTTCACTGCCTCTTTAACTTCCTGTGTCCACCATGGAGTTCTGATTTTTCTATCCTTGTAGACGACCTCACATGCCTCTCTGGCTGAATCAATCAATGTTTTCTTCATTGCTTGCCACTGAATCTCCAAGGTTTGGTTCCTGTTCTCAAACTCTTTCATTTTTCTTTGCTTATGTTTGTGTATTTTAGTCTGCATTTCACATCTGAGAGCTGCTCAACTTTTATTCGCTTTAAAACTTTCTTACATGTTATTCTTTTCAATATGAAAAGTCAGTTTTATCCTGCTCAAGATTAAATAGTGATCACTTCCAATTTCAAATCCTCTGTACACTCTGGTGTCCTGCACCAGGGAGAAAACATCACTATCAACAATAACATAATGATATAATCACGTAATCACAAGAAAGATATTTATTTAACCAAATATTTCGGTCTGGAAATAGCAGACCATCGTTCGGTGGTATTACAAGAACAGTTTAAAAAATATACAAGCTAGAATACTAACAATAGATCGTTGAAATTAGAACATGCCGCGTGATGTTATATCACTAAGTATGAAACGAAATATTTTGAAGTAGAAACATGATTGAATTTGCTATTAAAAAAAAAAAAAAAAAAAAAAAAAAAAAAAAAAAAAAATTAATGAGTAATCTTGATTAGGCTTTCCCAGATTTTTGATATAGATATGCAGTCATTACGATTCAGGTTGGGATGATGGAGCAAGGCCTCCACGCTTTCCTTGAACAAACGTTCGAACCTGTAACGGGATCTATGTAAGAGGCGCGTCTTGGACCAAAGGATGCTGTGGTCAGTTTCAATCCCGTGTTGAGCCAAACCAGACTTTTCAGGTTTATTGTGAAGAATGGATGATTGATGTTCTTGGATTCTTTTTTCAAGAGAACGTCCAGTCTGTCCAAAGTAAGAGAGATCACAGTTGCAAGGAATTTGATAAACTCCAGGAAGAGATAAAGTTGAGCGTTTGTCTTTAGGAGAAGGAAAATGAGAAGACAATTTGTTAATAGGAGAATACGTAGCTGTTAAATCATATTTCTTCAAAATTCTTGCGATAGGTTCTGAAATACCGGAGATATAAGGAATAGGTACTCGAAGTATTGAATCTTTGTTGTTTTGTGGAGGATTATAAGATGTAAGAAGACGTTGAATACTTTTTTCAGAAAAGCCATTGAGTTTCATGTGTTGCTGGATAGTAGAAAGTTCTTTCTGTAGATAATCAAAAGTAGAACAATTAGTTTTGGCTCTTTTGATGAGACATTTTATAATTCCTGTTTTATGACATGGATGATGGGCTGATTCTTTCAGAATATAACGACCTGTGAATGTTGGTTTCCTGTATACTGTAGTTGTAAGAATATTTGAAGATGATCGGATGAGGAGAACGTCTAAAAAAGATAACTGGTTGTTTTCTTCTAATTCCATAGTAAACTTTATGCGATGATGTAAGGAATTAATACTGTTTAAAAAGGAAGATAAAGTGTTTTTACTGTGAGGCCAAATAGCAAATATGTCATCTATATATCTTACCCAAAAAGATGGTAGAGGGAATCTAGATGTGAAGAGGACTTTTTCTAAATGTTCTAAATAAAAGTTGGCTAAAGCTGGAGAAAGAGGACTTCCCATGGCTGTTCCTTCTACTTGGCTATAAAATTTGTTTTGACATATGAAATAACCAGAATGTATAACGAAATCGAATAGTTTTATAATATCTTGAGGAAAGATGTCAGCAAGTAGTTTTAAAGTTTCCTTAAGAGGTACATTGGTGTATAAAGATTCTATATCAAAACTAACCATAAGATCTGTAGGTTGTAATGAGACATCTTTTAATTTTTCTAAGAAATCTGAGGAGTTTTTTAAAAAAGAACTCGAGTTGCCAATGTAAGATTTCAGTAATTTAGCTAGATATTTGGCTATACGGTAAGTAGGAGAATCAATGCAATCTACTATTGGACGAAGAGGATAGTCAATCTTATGGATTTACAGTCCTTGAGAAAAAATAATCACCTCATTATCAGTAAAGCTGACAAGGGAAAAGCAACAGTAGTTATGGACTCAGTAAATTACAGAAGAAAACTTTCTCTTTTGCTTCGAGATCGCTCCACATATCAAGAAATTGATTATAATCCAACCAACAGACAACTAAAGAAATTAAATTCTCTCCTTGATGAAGTCATCAGTTTGGATAAAGACACAATTGAAAGACTTAAAACTCATTTTGCAAGACCTCCTAGATTTTATGGCCTTCCAAAAATCCATAAGATTGACTATCCTCTTCGTCCAATAGTAGATTGCATTGATTCTCCTACTTACCGTATAGCCAAATATCTAGCTAAATTACTGAAATCTTACATTGGCAACTCGAGTTCTTTTTTAAAAAACTCCTCAGATTTCTTAGAAAAATTAAAAGATGTCTCATTACAACCTACAGATCTTATGGTTAGTTTTGATATAGAATCTTTATACACCAATGTACCTCTTAAGGAAACTTTAAAACTACTTGCTGACATCTTTCCTCAAGATATTATAAAACTATTCGATTTCGTTATACATTCTGGTTATTTCATATGTCAAAACAAATTTTATAGCCAAGTAGAAGGAACAGCCATGGGAAGTCCTCTTTCTCCAGCTTTAGCCAACTTTTATTTAGAACATTTAGAAAAAGTCCTCTTCACATCTAGATTCCCTCTACCATCTTTTTGGGTAAGATATATAGATGACATATTTGCTATTTGGCCTCACAGTAAAAACACTTTATCTTCCTTTTTAAACAGTATTAATTCCTTACATCATCGCATAAAGTTTACTATGGAATTAGAAGAAAACAACCAGTTATCTTTTTTAGACGTTCTCCTCATCCGATCATCTTCAAATATTCTTACAACTACAGTATACAGGAAACCAACATTCACAGGTCGTTATATTCTGAAAGAATCAGCCCATCATCCATGTCATAAAACAGGAATTATAAAATGTCTCATCAAAAGAGCCAAAACTAATTGTTCTACTTTTGATTATCTACAGAAAGAACTTTCTACTATCCAGCAACACATGAAACTCAATGGCTTTTCTGAAAAAAGTATTCAACGTCTTCTTACATCTTATAATCCTCCACAAAACAACAAAGATTCAATACGTCGAGTACCTATTCCTTATATCTCCGGTATTTCAGAACCTATCGCAAGAATTTTGAAGAAATATGATTTAACAGCTACGTATTCTCCTATTAACAAATTGTCTTCTCATTTTCCTTCTCCTAAAGACAAACGCTCAACTTTATCTCTTCCTGGAGTTTATCAAATTCCTTGCAACTGTGATCTCTCTTACTTTGGACAGACTGGACGTTCTCTTGAAAAAAGAATCCAAGAACATCAATCATCCATTCTTCACAATAAACCTGAAAAGTCTGGTTTGGCTCAACACGGGATTGAAACTGACCACAGCATCCTTTGGTCCAAGACGCGCCTCTTACATAGATCCCGTTACAGGTTCGAACGTTTGTTCAAGGAAAGCGTGGAGGCCTTGCTCCATCATCCCAACCTGAATCGTAATGACTGCATATCTATATCAAAAATCTGGGAAAGCCTAATCAAGATTACTCATTAATTTTTTTTTTTTTTTTTTTTTTTTTTTTTTTTTTTTTTTTAATAGCAAATTCAATCATGTTTCTACTTCAAAATATTTCGTTTCATACTTAGTGATATAACATCACGCGGCATGTTCTAATTTCAACGATCTATTGTTAGTATTCTAGCTTGTATATTTTTTAAACTGTTCTTGTAATACCACCGACGATGGTCTGCTATTTCCAGACCGAAATATTTGGTTAAATAAATATCTTTCTTGTGATTACGTGATTATATCATTCAGTCTTATGTCGCAAGTATCCTTAAAACAACAAACAATAACATAGTCAATGAGACTTTTCTTATTCCTTGCCATGTGAATTTGTGCATATTTTTATGTTGGAACATGGTGTTAGTAATAACCAGTTCATCTCCTGAGCAGAAATCCAACAGGTATTTGCCATTATTATTAGCTTTGCTCTTTTCTCCAAATTTTCCCAAAATATTTTTGTATGTCTCACAATCATTTCCTACTGTGCTATTTAGATACCCAACAAGACCAACTTTTCCTTTTTCATTGTGTCAGTTGCTTTTTCTAAAGCATCAAAAAATTCCTCCACTTCTACCTTATTAGAACCTTCTGTGGGACTATAGGCACAAATAAGTCTCATTGTCCAATTCCCCATTCTGATATTTGCCCACATCACTCTACTTGAATCTGCCTGCCATTCAAGAAGATTAGCCTGAAATGAAAATGAAAAATACATGCACCTATAAATTGGATGTTAATAAAAACATTTGAAAAATTAAACAAGCATTCAAATGAAAAGTGTATTTTTTGGAATCGTGCTCAAAAAAAAAAAATAATGAAACACTTACAAACACGTCTATCTATTGCATTTTAATTAAAAAAGCTTACAATATAACAACAAACAACTTACAAAACAGTTGCATGTTCACCCTTTTATGGCATCTTTCATGATACAAAGTTTCATATGCAAATCCACATGTTTTTTAGCAGTTTTGCAGTTTGAAAACCGTGTACCATTATTACTTTTCTTGTTGGTGCACATGTAAACAATTCATGTTTTAAAAAATAATATTGAATTAATTTTTTAATAATAAAAATTGTTCAGATTTTCTAAAATAGTGATTCTCAATTACTGTGCCGCAAGATTTTTTAAGTGTGCCGCCACTGCGAATACCTATACATTATTGCCGTCAGACAAGTGGTTCAATCAGTTCAACCTTCCTAGCGGGGACTGGCTGAACCAATGCACATGGCTATTATAGTTCTGGCTACTGGCTAACAAAGCTACATATTAGTTTAGTCTACTAGTCGCCCGCTTGATGTGTGCATATGGTTAGTTACAACTTATATGTTTGTTTTCGTACGTGCAATACCACAATATTGTGTAGTCAAACTTAATTAAAACGGATTCAAAGGCAATATACAATATGTCGTTTTTAATAATTTTTTGACAAAATTATTTTTATTTCCAATGAACCCCTAAAATGGATAAATGGATAAAAAAAAAAGAAAGCTTAACAACGATAATGATGATGCTAGCAATCATGCTAACGAGCCCAGTACAAGTAAAGATGTTTCCTCCGCCAAAAAAATTTAATGTTCATCATAAGTATAATGATGACTTCTTAAAATTTGGATTTACATCTACAATGGAAAATGATAAAACTGTTGCCGAGTGTGTGGTATGTGGTTGTAAATTATCAAACAGTGCTGTGGTTCTGAGCAAGCTCCAACGTCACCTGCTCACTAATCATCCTTCGCTAGCATCAAAAGACAAAGCCTACTTTCAAAATTCATTATCTGCAAGATCCAAACAATTAAAAAGATTTTTAAAAAGCAAATTAGTGTGTCTGAAAAAGCTCAGATAGCTTCTTATGAAGTGGCTGAATTAATTGCTCTCAAATTAAAATCTCATAATTTGGTTGAAGAAATTATATTACTTCCTTGTCATAAAATTGTAAAAAAGAATGATCAGTGAATCAGCAGAAATTGATGTTTGTAAAATACCACTTTCAAATGACACAATTCATCACTGAATTATAGACTTGTCCCGAAATATTGAAGAAAATACTACTAAAACTCTTGCAAATTCAAATTTTGCTTTACAAATCGACGAAACAACTGATATTACGGGAAAAGCACACTTAATTGCATTCGTTCGATTCATTCACGAAAATGATATAATTAATAAATTTTTATGTTGTCATGAATTATCTGATTTCACAACAGGAAAACATATTTTCGATGAAATTAATTCTTATTTACAAGAAATTAAAATTTCGTGGAATTTGTGCATTGGCATTTGTACAGATGGTGCTCCAGCTATGACAGGATCTATAAAAGGATTTGTAGCACATGTAAAAGAACATAATGCAGATATGTTAGTTGCCCATTGTTTTTTGCATTGGGAAACACTCATTACAAAACAATTACTATCAGAATTGAAAGTAGTGCTGGAACAATGTGTTAAAATGATTAATTATATAAAATCAAGACCATTAAAAAGTCGCCTGTTTAGTCAATTATGCCAGGCTATGGAGTCTAAATATGAATCATTGTTACTACACACGGAAGTCAGGTGGTTATCCAGAGGGAAAGTTTTGTCTCGCGTGATTGAATTAAAAAACAAGATAAAGATATTTTTTAAACAAGATAATAATGATTTTGTTGGTTTGTTGGATGGCAGAATATGGTGTGCTAAGCTGGCTTACTTATCTGATATTTTTGTTATTTTTAATAACATAAATACGAGTTTACAAGGACCAAAAGAAAATATTTTAAACTCAACCGATAAATTGTTGGGATTTCAAAAAAAAATTACTTTATGGAAGAATAAAGCACAAGAAGGTAGTTTAGAAAAGTTTGAGTCAGTTCCAAAAGATCGTTATAAAATAATTCATAAAATAGTTATTGATCATTTGACAATACTAGAGCAAAAAATTGTTCATTACTTTCCAAATTTAGAAATAAAAAAATTTTATTGGATTCGGAATCCATTTGTGATAAACGACACATCGGTGTATGAACTAACTTTGAAAGAAGAAGAAGAACTGATTTCTGTGTGTAATAACCAAGATTTAATTTCAAAACATTCAGAAGAATCAATTAATTCTTTCTGGATTAATCTTAGATATGATTATCCAACAATATCACAAAAAGCTTTAAGTGTGTGTATTTACAATTTTCCACATCTTATTTGTGCGAATTCGGATTTTCAGCTTTGACCGATATAAAAACAAAAAAAAGATCCAGATTTTTAAATCTGGATCACGAAATGAGAGTAGCATTATCATTTATACGCCCAAATATAAATGAAGTTATCAAAAAAAAACATGCTCAAATTTCGCATTAAATGTAATTTATCATTAAATAAACATTTTGTTTACTTTGTAATGCAATTTCATTTTATATTTTATTGCAAATTATTATTGTATGCTATTTTTACAAAATATATTATAGGTACATGAATTAATTAACCAAGTAAAATTCTTTTAAATTTATCTTATTGTTAGTGTGCCACCAAATTTTAAAATTTATTAAAAGTGTACTGTGACGAAAAAAAGGTTGAGAATCACTATTCTAAAAGTATGCAAGTTCTATATGAATTCTTGAGTGTCAAGGAAAAGAAGAAAACATATTGAAAGTTTTTAACAAAAGATAACAAGCAAGTCAGCATGTGCTTTCAGAGAATACAGAGAAAAATGTAAGAAAGCGAAGCAGTGCGTGAAACTAGCTAAACAAAATTCGTGGAAAGACTGGTAAGAACATTGAAGATAAATATTGGAAAGGTTACAGAATATTCTGGAAGCTACTGAAAAAGCCTAACAAATGGAGAAAAGAATACCTGTAAGAGAAATAAATGATAAAGGTGACATGAAAACTGAAGATATTCTGGAGCAACATTGTAGCATGGTTTGGGCGGGTGGTGCCCTTGTTCTCGGCACTGATTAACCACACTGTAGCACTGCACTGGAGTAATTATTTTGAAAGCTTGCTAAATGAAGCAAGCAGTGACTGCATAATGGTAGAAATCATTCAGGAGGATGTATAAGGTCATCAAAAACCTGAAATATAAGGCAGCTGGCACAGATGATATTCAACCAGAAATGCTTAAATATGGTGGCATAAAAGTTTTGCAGTGGCTACACTGCATAATTCAGAAGGTTGAATTCCAGAAAGATGGAATAACTCTCATAGTATTCCATCTATAATAAAGTGGAAAGTAAAACTGAATGTGAGAATTACAGAAGTGTGTTTCATAGTGGTAAGATTCATGCAAGTATACTTGAAAAAGGCTAAGAAAATTTGTGAAAGATAAACTTGGAGAAGAACTATCTTGGTTTGGGCAAAATACAGGTTGTTAAGATCAAATTTTCAGTTTGAGACAAATAGTTGACAAATCATGGGAATATGGCAACGATCTGTATTCAGGTTTCATAGCTCTGGAAAAGTCATATGACAAGGTATCAATAAGGAAGCTGTTCAAAATGCTATAATTATAAGGTGCAAATGAGTGTAGGCCAAGCAGTTATAATGGGAAATTCCCATAGATGAATTTCTCATTATAACTGCATGGCCTACACTCATTTGCACCTTATAATTTCTAAGGGATTACTAAGGGATAATTACCTAAACAGCATATGATAAAGGGACCAAGAGTTTGAGAGTGTTGGATCTGGTATTAACATCAGAAGATCCACCCATAGCCATGATAGCAACTCGCCTCCAATTGCAGAAAATGATCATGCACTCTTGCTCTGGGAGGTTGACCAACATTTGGAATTCTCAAAGAAAAGCATTTAGTGGAACTACAAAGTTGGCAATTATGACAATCTTATGTGACGGCTTGGAGCAGTGCCATGACATAAGAAGCTATAAGGAAAGAATCTCAGTAGTGCATAGGAAGTAATCAAGGATTGTTTGAGAGAGATAGTATCAGACTGCATACCCTGTGTCAGGAGGATAAACCAAATTGGTATTAAATGAGAGGAGTATTGATATAAAGCAGGAGCTGCAAAAAAAAAAAAAAAACATTGTGGAAGTAATATAAACAAAAAATTGATCAGCATGCTCATGGGCAATACAAAGCATAGTCAAGTAAGTGTCTAGTATGATGAGGAAGGCTAATTCAGATGATGTGATAAAATTAGCAAACAGGTCAAAGTGAATCCAAAAGTCTTTTGCTGTGTAGTAAGTAAGAGAAAGAATGATCATGGAAGAATAAATGTACTCATTGCCAATGGTAAAAAAGTGACAGAAGCAAAATAAATAGTTGAGCTACTAAGTATTCACTATGCAGTGGTGTATCATTCAAGTAGAGACTTTGCAGTTACTGATGTGACGTAGGCTAATGTGAGAACTGAAGTAGATTAACTGAAAGTCCTGAGCATGTTGAAAAATATCAATTAGAATACAGCAGTTGGATTGGACAGTGTTGGCCCACATGTTATGGAAATGTGCAAGAGAACTGGCAGTATCCTCACAAAATTGTTTAATCTAAGTCTCAGCTCAAATTGCAAACCAATTAGTATCTCAGGAGTGGTGGTGGTTAAGTATTGGAAAATTGGGTTAAAGATAAAATTTAGGAATGGGTGGATAGGAATATGATGCTCTATGGTGGGCAGCATGGCTTTGTAAAAAGTAGGTCCTGCTTCAATAAATTATTCATATTTTATAAAAAGGTGACAGAATTGGATAAAGGAAATAATTACACCATGATATTGCTAGAATTTGCAAAGCATTTGACAGAATACTGCATGTAAAACTATTACATAAGTTAGAGCAGATGGAAATGGATATGAGACTAGTGGATGGGGGTGGCTGATAGACATCAGAGGGTTCTGTATGGTGGAATCAAGGCAATTGAAGGTGACTAGTGATGGACTTGAGGGGGTTCTGTCTGGTGGAATCAAGGCAAATGAAAATGACTAGTGGAGTGCCCCAGGGCTCTGTACTAGGGCCATTAGTCTTTATCTGTTAACAGATTTATGGAAGGATATTCAATTGTTTGCTGATGATGGAAACTCTGTTAGTCGATAGAGATGATGTAGCTATCTTGTATGATGATTTAAATAATTTGGCAGTCAGAGCAAAGGACAATGGTTGTCAATTTAATGTTGCAAAATTTAAGGTAATGCATTTCAGAATGAAAAGTGATGAGTTGAAGTCCATAGAACAAATGGCAAAAGTTGGCAAAATAGCTCAAGGGATTACTTGGATGTTGAAGAACACTAACAAGTAAAGATAAGGAGGTTATTATCCTCTTTATAAGTCTATGATTTGGCTACATCTTGACTACTGTGCACATATTTAGTCACCAGGGTTTCTTAGGGGGATCAGGAGGTGATGGATAGGTTTCAGAGACAAGTGACCAAGGTCTGTGGAATGCTTCCTATTAGGATAGACTGATGGTACCACAGCAACTCATGCTAAATAATGCATTCTGAAAATTTCTGAATACTCTTCAGTACTTGGAAATTTTCAAAAGGCTTCAACAAATAAGAATATCACTGTACCTCTTTATAACTCTTGGATCCAACTGCATTTGGACTACTATTCACAGGTCTGGTTGCCTGGGATTCATAGAGACATAAAACAATGGAATTATATTCTTTTTAAATTATTTTATTCAAGTGCAAGCAATTAAGTTTGTGTGCAAGTATCACAACCAGGCTACTTGTATATAGAGTTGTTTACTTCACATCAGTTGCTTTAGTAATAGTGCCTTGGACATGAAAATATATGACTTCTGCATTAATTTGACCTTAGTATCTTCCTGGTTCTGTTTCAGTAAAAGTCGAAACTGATCTGGGCAGTGACCATTTTCTTAATACATAGCAATATACACATCTGAAAGAAAGTGTTTTGCATTATGGGACACTAAGACAGTTATATAAAAATAACCACACCAACAGCATATTCCAAAATTAAATTTAAAAAAGTCTAGTCTATTTAGACCAATGAATTTTTGTTCTACCTTCATTTTTTAATAATAGATTTCTTTTTCATATATTATGAAAAGTGTCAGTAAGTCATCCACTGAATGCCACACAGAAAAGTGTATGTGTGTTGTAAATACATATGTAATGTCTGTTTATGTATACACAGATCCACCACCAGATTCAGACTCTTTTCCTGAAGAAGTTGTGACACTAGAACCATGTTCAACGTGTGGAAGAAAATTTGCTCCATCTGTCTTGGTAAGTATTCTCTAATATAGAAATATAGCATATAACAGATAACCTCTTCCCCTCCAGTGTTAGCTGTTGTTCAGGCAGTGAAGTATCATACATTGATCTGTCAGAATTATTTCAATCAAAAATAGTTTTCATAAACTAAGTAATGGAATCTTTGGTTTTCACTCGGATCAGAAATTTATCAAATTTTAATGATCTATAGAATAAGTGATCTTGTCTACTGTTATGGATGGATGTAGTTGAGTGGTAGAATGATGCATTCACAGTAAAGTAAAAAGTTTAATGATGTTTTTGGTTTGCTGAACATGGTATATGCATAGTGACATGGCATAAGTAGTTGTGGAAATTTTCTGTTGAGGAAGAAACAGGGATGCAGCCAGTCATCTGATGATGATCAACCTGAAGCAATACAGGAAGCTTTCTTAGTGTAGCATCATGACTCAATTCATCAGGCAAGTTGTAGACTGCATATTCTGTGATCATACATAAGTGTTGTACACAAAAATGAAACATAAAGCTTATAAAATTTTGTTTGTGCCAAATTTACAAGAAAATGACAGATACTGAAATGTATATAAAATGATAATACATTTCTCAAACACATTATCTTCTCTGATGAAGTCACTGTTTACATATCTAGTAATATACACCTGTACCACTGTTAATTTGGCCAAGTAAAAATCTATATATTCTAATGGAACAAGAGTCATCACATTGAAAGTGTGTTGTGTCCTGAACCTGAATTCTGGATGTCATGATTGGACCAGTTAGATTGTAAATTTGCAGAAGAACTGGAAAAGAAACACATGGACATAATTGGTATTGCTGATACAATGAAGACAAAAACAGATGAGATCCAACTAAATTATACTCAGGCAACAATGATCAAGGAAAAGGAATAATGACAGCATTCAACATCAAACATAAAGATAAACTTCTTGATTGGAAAACAGTTTCAAGTAGAATATGTGAACAAATTTTAAAATGGGGAAATGGATAGTGAAACTTATTTGTGCTTATGGCTCTAAAATAACTTCTAAGGAAGAAGTGAGGAATTATTCAAGTCAGTAGAGCAGGCAGCTGACATAAAGAGAATGGAAAAAAGTGGTCCTTGTTGGAAATTTGAACAATAGAGTAAGAAATGAATCCCACCAGGCATATAGAAATGTTTTGGGAAATTTTGGAAAAATGGCAACGGTAATAATGGTATCTGCTGGATTTTTGCTTAGGATATGGATTAATCATTACTGATACCATTATGTTGGAACATGGTGTCAGTAATGATTATGGACTAATCATTACTGACACCATGTTCCAACATAAAGATGTGCACAAGTTCACAATGAGAGAGAAGATGCAAGAAACAAAAAGTCTCATTGACTGTGTCTTGGTTGATAGTGATATCTTCATGCTGGTTCAGGATATAAGAGTATACAGAGGATTTGAAATTGTAACCATCATTAAATTTTAAATAGGATAAAAAGAATATTACTTTGAAAATAACTATGTAAGAAAGCTTTAAAAAAGAATTAAAGTTGTGCACCTTTTATAGGTAAACTGCAGACAGCTATACAAACATTATTAAAAAAAAAAAAATGAAACAGTTCGAAAACAAGAGCGAAACCTTAAAGTCTCATTGGCAAACTCTAAAGAAAACATTGACTGATTCATCTAGGGAGGTATATATGGTGAATTGTCTGCAAGAATAGAAAAATAAGAACACCATTGTGGACATAAGATAGTAAAGAAGCAGTCCTGGAAAAGAACAAAACATACTGATGAAAGTTCCTAGCAAATAAGTCAGCAGATTATTATTATTATTTAGGCATCCAAGGAGTCAAAAGACTCATCACGGGAGGTCCTTCCTAGGAAACACAAGTCTATCAAGACTCGTAGGAGGTCCCTCCTAGGAAACACAGTCTCTCACACCACTCCTTAAACTCATTGATCATTCTCGCTCTCACCACTCTATCAGGCAGTGCATTCCACGGTTACCACCCTCCATGCAAAGAAACCACTCCTCACCTTGCTCACAGTTTCCTTTCGTAGCTTTCAGGGAGGGCCCTTGTCATCACTCCTTCCTGCTGTTCAACCAAGAGAAAGAACTGCCCAGTGTCAACCCTGTAACCACCTCTCAACAGTATAAAAGTCTCAATCATATCACCTCTCCTTCTTCTATCCACCAAACTCTGCCATCCACATTCCCTCAGACAATCCTCATAAATGACATTGTACAGTCCTGAAACCATCTTTGTTATCTGCCTTTGTGCCCTTTCCACAGTTAATTTATCCCCTTCAAATCCTGGGGGACCAAATCTGAAAACAATAGTCTAAGTGTGGTCTGATCAGCATCTTATACAATGGAATGATAACTCTTTTATCTCTGCAGGTCAGTGTCCTTCTCATTAAATGCAGCAATCCTCTGTGTTACCTTCACCACCTTTGCAATATGTCCCCTGAATTTTAGGTTTCTATCAATCATCAACCCCAGATCTTATCTCTCCTACTTCCTTCAGTATGTATCCCAAACCTCAAGACCTTACATTTTGCTGCAAACCGACACCCCCAATCATTTGCCCATATGTCTAGCTTATTCAAATCCTCCTGCAGGACTACCACATCTGCACTAGTACTAATAACCCTTCCCAGCTTCACATCATCATCTGCAAACAACTGAATATCCCCCTGCAATCCACTGACAATGTCATTGATATAAAGGTTAAACAATATAGGTCCCAGTACTGAGCCGTGTGGGACCCCCACTTGTAACCTCTGCCTCCTTGAAACTTCCCCACCATACACAACTCTCTGATACCTATCGGACAGTCAATAATCCAGTTGACCAACCTGACATCCAAACCCACGTGCTGCAACTTAAATATCAGCTTATCAAGTAGCACCCTGTCAAATGCCTTTGCTAAATCCAAGAAAATGACAGTATATGCTTTTCCCCTCATCTACTGCTCTTGTAACTTTATTATAAAAGGCTAGCATATTACTCAAACAAGAATGCCCCTTCACAAATCCATGTTGACTCTCACAGATAACATTACCCTCATCTGCCCAATGTCCTATATTGGTCCCTAAGTAATTTCTCCAAGAACTTGACAACTACTGATGACACACAAACTAGCCTATAATTAGACACTTCCAGTCTGCTACCACCTTTATATAATGGTGCTATCTTACCTTCCTTCCATTCCTTGGGTACCTTTTCCATAGCCAGACTTTCATTGAAAAGCCAGATCAAAGGAGCTGTCAGTTCTTTAGCACATTCTCTCAAAACTCATGAAATACCATCCAGATGCCGTGAAAGAATATAGAGAAAAATGTAAGAGAGTTAAGCTATGTGTAAAAGTAGCTAAACAAAACTCATGGGAAGACTTCGGTAAGAATATAGAATATAAATATCATGAAGGTGGCTCAGTGTTATGGAAATTATTGAAAATGCTTATAAATGGAGAAAGAGTACTGTAAAGGAATTAGAGATGATAAAGATGACATGAAAACTATCCTAGCTGTCTGGAATAATTGCATGACTGTTAAACCAAACAAGCAGTGACAGAACAGTAGTTGAATATTTTCAAAAGGAATGCAAAAAAAAAAAAAAATACATATCAGTACTTGAGATAGAAAAAGCCATCAAAAACCTGAAATGTGAAAGGCAGCTGGAGTAGATGATATTTGACCAGAAATGCTTAAAATTGGAGGTATAAAAGTTTTTTGCGGTGACTACACTGTATAATTCAGAAGATCTGATCAGAAAGTTGAATTCCAGATGAAAGGGGATAAATAAAGCTGAATATGAGAATTACAGAGGAATTCCCTACTAAGAGTTCCAGGTAATATTTATGCATGCTTACTTGAAAAGAAGTTAAGAACATTTGTGGAAGAGAAATTTGAAGGAGAACAAGCTGGGTTCACAGCAAATGGAGGTTGTCAAAATCATATTTTCACTTTACAACAAATAGTCAAGAAATCATGGCAAGGATCTACACGTAAGTATTGTAGATGTGGAAAAGACTTATGACAATGTGCCTAGAGAAAAACTTAAAATATTACAATTATATGGGATAGATGGAACATTATACAGAGCAATACATAATTTATATGTATGTTGAAAGTCAGCAATTAGAATTAGAATTGAAGGAAATGTACAAAGGTGCTTCAGTATAAATCAGGGGTAACACAAGGATGCACATTATCTCTACTCTTATTCATCACCTATATGGATATCATTATGAAAGAAAGTGCCATTAAACCTGATATCAAACTTAGCTCTTAGTTTTGTGCAGATGATATTCTCTTAAATGCATCTAGTGCAAGTCTACAGGATTTTCTAACTAAATTGAATAACAACTGTAACAAATTTGGCATGAAAATCAGCAATAAAAAGACCTAAGCTATGAGAAGGAACATAAAAAAAAATTCAGCTGCATTCTCAATGGAGAACTTATAGAACAAGCACAATATTTCAGCTATTTAGGCAAAGATTTAGTGATAATGGCAAATTAAATTTGGAAATAAAATGAGTAAAGCTAGTATAGTGGGGATCTAGTTGAATAAATTTATATGGAATAAGAGAGAAATTAGTGCAAATGCCAAACAGCGGTATGCAACAGTGTTCAAACCAGTTTAGAGTGATGGATCTGAGAGTTGGGTGTTAGAAATAAAGTATTTGATCAGAGAATAGTGACCACAGGTATGAAAGTACTGAAAAAAATAGGAGAATGAACAGACGGCATCAACGGCAGAATTATATTAAAACTGAAATTATTAGAAAGGAACTTGACATTGTTAGCATTCAAGGATGTGTGAGCATAGCTAATGGTATGGCCAATTAAATAGAATGTGCGAGAAAAGGTTAGCAAAAGAGGTGTTTGATGCCAAGATGGCTGGAAACAGGCCCAGAGGAAGGCTAAGGTCTGGGGGGGGGGAATTGATTGTCAGAAGTGTCTAGAGTGCTGACAAGTAATAGACTAATTTGGAGAAAAATTGATAGGTGATTAATAATAATGTAAACTTGATCATGTAGTTCTGTCATAGTAGCTTGAGCATCCCTTGAGGGTGCATATCAGGAAAGTGATGATGGGGTTGTAAACTTTTGGGGAGGAGATCCCTTGCATTGTGGGATTTGATTACAACCATTGTGATGTGGGTTTGAATCCTACTTTGTTGTGGAGTGTTTGAGTCTTTGGATGGTATATAATCTTGTTTCCTGTTATGAGACTATCACTGCATATTGAAGATCTGTAATAGTTTGTAAAAAAAAAGTTTCATGTTTGTTCTCTAGATCAGAGTTATGATATAGAGCCTGTAGTCTCGTAGCCTGCCTGCAGCATTAAATATGCCATAAGTTACAATATATCAAGGGTGAGATTGACATTAAATATATATATATATTATTAATTTTTTAAAATCTCTCTCTCTATATACAGCAATCCCTCGATTAATGCACCTAATGCGTTCTTTAAAACAGGCGCATTAATCGAAAACGCACTAATCAAATATAATAACTTATGGGAAAAAGCATAATTCGTTCCTCAGATTTCTTTTTTGACCCTTAAGTTTTTTTATAAAAGAATTAGGGTATGTCTCAGAGCCTAGTTAAAGGGAAACCATGAAGCTGAAAGACAATAAAACATATTCAGAATATAAATTTATTTTTCTGCTTCTTAACAGAGAATTGAGCTAATGTAGTTTGGCAGGCATTCTGTTTCTTTTTTTCATACAACTGACGGTATGGCCCTATTGCCTCTTCTACAAATTTTACTGGTTCTCTCTTCACCAGGGTCAGTTTCTAAGCATTGCTGCTTAAAAACTTCGATTGTGCGAAAACTATTTTCAAATTATTTCTGTGAAACCTCTTTGGGCTTAAATTTTCTTCATATTCTTCACGATCTTCCCACTGTGCATCTAAATTTAGCAGGTCAGAATCACCCAACTTCTCAGAATGAGATTTAATTAACTTAGATTCATTTGAAAAGCCTCTAAAATCATTTGCACAATGTGGAAGAATGTGCTTCCAAACGGCTCACATATTGCTAACAGTAATTTCATTCGACTTTGCGACTTTATAACCAGGCTGAGATTTCTCTGATTTCGTTAAGAAAGTCTTGGAAGGCATTTGCTTCCAAAAAAAGGCCAGTTTCATCGACATTAAATATTTGTTGATCACAATGGTCCCCTTACACAATTTTCTTCAAAATCTCTGGATATTTCCTTATCTGCAATTGCAGCATCGCCTGTGATTAGAACATTATATAGGCTATTTCTCTTTTTGAAACGCTCAAATCACCTAACACTAACGTGGAATTCTTCTTTTCCATCATTGATAGCCCTTTCTTTCCAGGTTACAAAGAGACAGTGTTTTTGATTTGATAAGGCCAGTGTTTAGTGGAATCCATTTTTGGTTACAATCTTTGATCCATGTAAAAAGAAGTCTCTCTAATTCAATCATTATAATACTTTGATTTCAAGTGCATGCAGGGTGAACTTGAAGCAGCCTTACCTTTCTCTTTGTATTCAGCAGTTGATTTACCCATTTTTGTGTTCTTGTCCTATCTTTGCTCTGGACTCGCCTTGTTCATTTTTCTTTATTATTTGAAGTTTTTCTTCCAATCAGATTACTTTTCGATTCATTTTCACACTTCTATTTTTTGCTCACTAATTCTTTTACTCATGATTAAAGGTTAGAAAAATAATTTAAAATAAAGAAGTAAGGAAAACAATTGCACGAGATATCAGCAAAATGGTATGTAAAGCACACGACATAAATTTTGTACTAAGTTTGGAACATAGTGTACATGGAAATAGTGTAGTATGCCATTAAAAAATAACTTTGTAAAATGTTTCAAATTGGTCACTAAATTATTTCATCCTGTGAGAAATTTTTTAAAATGGTTAGCCATAAAAAATGCATAGATCGCAAATTTTTAAAATCTTTAACATTTATTTTTAATGTGCATATAGGTGCACTAATCGAATTTTAGAGGCGCACTAATTGAATTTGGGTATCGAAAAAAATGACGCACTAATTGGGGGCACATTAATCGAGGGATTGCTGCATATTATTATTATTATTATTATTACGGGCGACTCCAAAGAGTCCTTAGACTCATCGAGGGAAGCCCTAAACATCATGTCCATCACAACTATTCAACATTCACACAGTATCTATGATACTTTGCCTTGAACTTATTCACCGTCATACCCACAACAGACTCTGGCAGCTTATTCCACTCATTCACCACTCTAAAAGTAAAAAACCCAGCTCTAACCGCCCAGCTTCCATGGATGTCCCCTAGTCCTCCCATCACCAGTCTTGTTCTCGAAAAATATCCTCTGAATTAATCCTATAGAAACCCTTCAGCAATTTGAATGTCTCAATCATATCACCCCTTTTCTGCCTATTAACGAATTTCTGCAACCCACAAATCTTCATCCTGTTCTCATAAGGTTCATTCCATAGACCTGCTATCATCTCGGTCACTCACCTCTGGATCCTCTCTACCTCCTTCACATCAAGAAGAAACCCTGGCACCCAGATCTGGGCACAGTAGTCAAGTTACTAAAGTATTCTTTAGTAACCAAGTGATTTGATGAGCTGATTTAGCCACTTTTGCAATGTGCCCCCCTAAACTTCAACTCCCTATCCACCAACACCCCCCAAATCCCTGGCCTCATCAATCTCCTGGAGTACAGTTCCACCAATGTGATATATTGCTGCTAATCTTTTCACCCCAAAATGCATAACCTTACATTTTGTGACATTAAATTGACATCCATTCTCCTTAGCCCAGATCTCCAATCTATCCAAATCATCCTGCAAAATTCTGACATCTTCTGCATTCACTATTGTCCTACCCAACTGTGCATCATCAGTGAACAAATGAACTGTTCCTCTCAGATCCTTCCCTATATCGTTAATGAACAAATTAAACAGCAGTGGTCCAAGAACAGAACCCTGCTGCACACCACTAGTCACAAGCCGTCTTTTGGACTCTACTCCTGAGTAAACTAAACTCTGGTATCTCTCCATCAACCACCCTCCTATCCATCTCACCAACCGTATATCCATTCTCATTTGTTGCAGTTTACGGATTAGAATTCCATGTGGTATCCTGTCAAAGGCCTTAGCCAGGTCCAGCAGTATCGCTGTAAACCAATTAACCTTATCCAGTTCAGCCGTCACTGTCTTATAAAACCTGAGCAAGTTACTGAGGCATGATCTATCCTTCACAAAACCATGCTGTCCCCCATATAGTATCTCATTTTCATCAATCCATTCCTGTATTTTTCCCTTGACTACTTTCTCCAAGACCTTGACAACGACTCCTGATATGCTGATCGGTCAGTAATTTGCAACAGTAGTCTTGGATCCTCCTTTATGCAGTGGAACTATTTTCTCCTCTTTCCACCCCTTCATGAGTAAACCAGACCCGAGACTCGGATTAATTAATATGGTCAAGGTCACTGACAATTCTTTAGCTGCTTCGCGTAAGACCCGTGCTGGTATAGTGTCGAATCCCACAGATGTATTCACATTACAGTTCTGTAATAGACTATTCACCTCCACTTCATTCACCACAATTCCCCCCGCTCTATAAACTAATGGTTCCTTCATTCCTTCAATGTCACCACCTGGATGATATACTTTTGCAAAGTGCTCACTCGGTAATTCCACTATATTGACTGATTTAGTGACCTCCCTAAAATTGGCATTCCTTAAAATCATTTTGCCGTGTACAGTTTTTCTTTTACTTGCAGCATATTGAAAGAACTGTTTGGGATTCTCTTTAGCTCGCATGGCTAATTTCCTTTCATAATCTGCTTTTGCTTTTCTTACCACACTCGTTACCCTTCTGGCCTGCGATTTATACCATTCATGTGCCTGCAGGTCACCATTCTCCTTAAATTCCCTCCACAGTTGTTTCTTTTTTTGAAACTCAAGTTTAATGGTGTTATTTATCCATTTAACTCCTAATTGATTTACTATTCGGACTCTAGGTATACAGTCAACCATAACCTCCTGCAAATGCTCAGGGGTGCACCAGTAGTGTCCGGCGCCTGTGTGCAAAACTTTAGTTGGCGTCCCTAAACCAACCTCCAATAAAAAACTCACTTTAAAAAAAACGTTTTTTTAAAGTATTTCCTCCTCTTTGGTGTCTGTGTGCATTGCACACATTGCATATATGGCTGGCGCACCCCCTGCAAATGCTCCTTGACCACTTCCCATGCCGAATGAACATCCAGCCCTTGCAGTTTTACATGCCATTGCACTGAACCAAGCAATCTCCTAAGCTTTTCATACTTGCCAGCACTGTAATTCCACATGTACCCTGTCTTAATCGAAAATTTCACATATTTAGCCAATTCCCAGTTCAAGATCCTGTGATCACTTTCTCACCAATAGGTAGCAACATGGTCATATTCATTACAGTCAAATTCTCAGATGCTATTACTAGGTCAAGCGCTCTCGAACCCTAGTATTTTCCATTACATGCCGTTTCAGACAGTTATCCCTTAGTAACTGAATAAAATCCATTTCCTTCCTCACATGTGTCCTTGTCCTCTCCTCCTTCCAATCGATGTTACCATTGTTGAAATCCCCCATAATAATTACCCTCCTTCCACTCATTTCATCAATTTGTCTATGCATACTATCACCACCATCTATTCCATCACCTGGTCTATAGCACCAACTGTACATTTTGTTCCATTAGTCTCAATCTCACACCAAATAGCCTCAAATGAGCTCTTTTCACTATCCTGCAATACAACTTCTATTCTCCTTGACTGCAGTTCATCAGCTATCATCAATAACACTCCCCCCCCCAATATTATTCTCTCTGTCCCTCCTGAACACACTATATCCTACACATTCTATCCCACTAACTATATCATCTTCTGTCAGCCATGTTTCACTAATGCCAATAACCTGTGGCCAGGAAGAGCCAATCAAGGCCAAAAATTCTTCCTTCTTGTTCCTAATACTCCTGGCATTAGTATACATGAAATGCAGAGGTCTATTTGTCTCACCCCTATCTTGATGCATTATACTAACTATCCCATTCTGATTTCTTGTCCTTTGTACTGGTTCGGGCACATTATATACATTCTTACACTTAACAGCCTCACTGATGTCTGCATATCCACTTCCTCCCCTCCTTAATAGTTCTAGTTTCCCTGATCTTGCACATCCATTTTCACTTCATTCAGCAACACTTTTTCCAGTCTCCGCACACCAAATCCATTCAAATGTAAGCCATCCACATCTTGTACAAATCCTTTTGCCCATCAAACTCACTCCACACGTCCAGAAACTCCACACCACACCGTCTGCATAACCTGTGGATAAAGTCATTTGCGAGTATGGCCCTACTTCTAAACTCTTCTCTGTCATACCGCAGCAACAGACTCACTATGCTAACTCTGTCACTCTTTTCTTTCGCTACCTCTAATAATTCCTTCAAGTTCTCTCTCATATCAAATTTATCTCCTTTCAAATCATTTGTTCCCACTATGACTATCATTTCTTTCACCCTCTGCTTCTGTGCTCTAATAGTCTCACTTACATCCTTAATTTTTGCACCTGTTAAGTATGATTTAGTTCAACTCTCATGTATAACACCTTACTAACGAGTCACCATACAACACTCTTTCTGAAACACTCCCAATCATACGCTTATTTTTCCTTTCATACACTTTCTTATTTCCGTTAGCCGAGGCGCTCGGGAAAAAGTTTTGCAGATGCTCCAACTGCCGCTTCACCCCATGTGAAGCAGCAATTGGAACTCTCACGGTTATTTGGAGATTGCACGGTTATTACTTTGCATAACCGTGCGATCTCACTCATTACAGCTAATTTCTCATATTTTTTATCATTCAATCCATTTTCTCTCTCTGTATAATTACTTTCACTAATATATATATATATATATATATATATATATATATATATATATTAGTGAAATAATAGATAATTAGTGAAAAAAATAAATATATATATTATTTTTTTTAATGTCAATCTCACTCATGAAATATTGTAACCTGGAGCATATTTATTGCTGCAGACAGGCTAAGAGACTGCAGGCTCTATATCAGAATTCTGATTTAAAACCAAACATGAAACTTTTTTTTTATAAACTATTACAGGTCGATCTCCAATATGCAGTGATAGGCTCACAAATGGCAACAAAAAATCTTTTATCTTTTTTTTTCCATTTGAGATTTAGTATATTTCAATACAAACATTAAAATTTTGAAAATTAATTCAATGATAAAATTTCATTTAAACTACTATTATCTCTCATTCTATACTTCTGATTGTAGTCCATGAATGAATCAGAATGTCAGCTGATTCTTAGAAGGGTATGCTGTAATCGGTTAACTGTATTATCAGGTAAATGATCTGCAAACAGGTATCCCAACATAATCAGTTAATTGAGAGACCACCATATTAGATTGTGTGATCTTTTTGGCTGTCATTACCAGTCTTTGTTTTGGAATTTCATTTACAGAAAATGTAAGTGTCATTTCTTGTGGGTGCAATATAACCAAGTGGCGATTGTTGCACTGTTTGTTCTTTTTAAGCAGTGTGACATTTGCCACCTGGTTGGTTTAGCCTGGGTTTGAATCATGCCTAGGATGTCAAGGAACTTTTATAAGTTTCCAATTTAAGATAAGGTAGCTGGTTTCATATAAAGGTTTCAGAGTTTTGCATCCCATTAACAAGACAAATTGACCAAGATAACACATGAAGTTAATATCTTCATAGCCTTAGCTTCAGTTTCTTTGGTCATAATTCCTACCAGTGCCTATCTATATCCTGGATTCTATTTACAGAAATATAAGTCTAAATCAAATCAGTTCATGAACTTACCTGAAGACTACTGTTAATGTCTGAAATCATTGAAATTAAATTATTATTTACTGCCTTTTGTATTGAATAAAGGATCAGGATAAATCAAATCCTGATCTTCAAATGAAAGGTTTAATTTTAAAGCGACCTTCCTTTTGTCTCTTTTAATTGGAGTTTATGTTCCAGTTTATGGAATAGTCTAAACAAAACTTCTTTCATAAATTATTCTGTAATTCATTTTTTTGTGTGATACGTTAGAACAAATATTTGAAATTCTATGTATTAAATCTATATATCTGAATACCAAACGTAAATGTTTCATTCCTTTTTTTTTTTTTTTTTTTCATATACTTTTAAACTTTCTGCAAAGGTCCAAAAGTATTCTGTAATGATTGGTGTATTGATTGCACCTACCTGCTCACTTACCATGTCTCAAGTACATGATTACTCTGCCCAGTTGGTGGCATCATAGTGCTATTTTTAGTTATTACTTTATGAAGAACAAAATGGCTTCCGAAAAAGATGATCTTGTATTGACTCAGCTTTTACATTAAAAATCCCAATGGAGAAACATTGTGAATTTAACATAGAAGCACACATAGCATTTCTCGGTTACTGGAAAGTCTTTGGGAACAAACTATAGATTATACTGAAGAATTTAATCAGTTACGTACAGCAATGAAAATACCATACCATCACATTCAATTCCAGTGACCACATCTTCTGTTGACAGCCAAGTTTCACTAATGCCTACAACTTTTGGTGAGATTGCACTGACTAATGCCAAAATTCTTTATCTTTAGTTATCCTACCAGAAAATTGCTGTGGCTTGATAATTAAGGGATTACTGTAACTGTAAAATCTATAGTTCCAAAATAAGCACAAGAAACAATAGATATTAGAGAGAGAGAGAGAGATAGACATCCAACAATGGATAGATTATTATAAATTCTAGCAAGGAAATAAACATTCAAAATATCGTTTTAAAAGACATTTTAGTAAATATAACAGTAATACTTTCACAAATAACATAACATCAGAAGAATTAAATGGAACATTAAAAAAATGAAAGTTCACTAGAAGATAAAATCTGAAAAGTCAATAGATTTACAGGAAATAAATTTAATGTACAGTCATACCCCGACTTACACGAATCCGGAGTTACGCGGTTTCTTATATGTACGTATTCCCGTCCTGCTTCATGCCTCACCACTAGTCGTATCTTTCAGGCGCCGGCCGCATTCGCCAGTGTCGCACATGCCGTGAACAAGCACTGACGTGTTTCGCGCGGTTTCATACACGATTATTATAGTCTACAAACCTTGCGATTATTTGATGTTATGTTCTTGATAAAAATTTTATCACATAAAAAATAATAATGTCATCCAAAAGAAGCAAGTCTGATTCTTCTACTGCTAGCAAGAAAAGAAAAACACATTGACTTTGAAAACAAAACTCAACATTATTAAGGATTTTGAAGGCGGAATGAAAATTTGTGAGCTAGCAAAGAAGTTCGATCTACAGGAATCCACAGCAAGAACAATCATAAAAGAAAGTTTTACAGATTTTGGAGGACATAGATTCTAACGAGGAACGAATTGTAGCCACAAGGCAAGGAATAAAAAAATCATTAGCTTGCTGTGAAGAAATTTTGTGTGACAAGAAAAAGACATTATGCCGTCAGACGAATCTGTTAGATTTTATGAAACCATTGACATCGAAATAACTTTTTTTTTTTATGTACTAAAAACTACAATTATGGTTATATTTCTTAAAAAATATAGGTGTTTTTGTAAATCTTTGATCCCAATTGTATGTTTGTATATATAAATTACATGCAAAATTATACCCCAAGTTACGCGAATTCGACTTACACGCTTTTTGTTGGTCCCACCTACCGCGTAACTTCGGGGTTTTACTGTATATCTATTGACATTTCAGATTTTATTAAACACAGGTTATAAAATATATGACAAATAATGAATAGAATCAACTCGTTCTTTAAAATATTATAAATGAACAACAAAATTGCTTTAAAAAAAGATCTGCATAGATCCTAGATCCTATATTCACTTTTAGAATTCTAATTGTGAAAAAAAAAAAGAGAATTCCATTTATAAATTCACCTAGTATTCATAAACAAATATAAATCTAAATTGTACATATTTGGCCTGATTGAAACTTGTTGGCTTTTTGTATATTTTATCATTTATCTTCTGGTCTTTTAACAATAAAAGTTCTTTATTTTAAATATAAACTCTTTATTATGCTAAAAAAAACCCTACTTAAAAAACCCCACTTTGCCACTAAGTGGATTTTTTTATCCTACCATGGGCATGAATCTTTGTGATTGTCTTTAGTGGGAAATAAAGTTCATTGCTCAGTGTCATTTCACTATCCTGCTTATTAGAGGCCTGAAGTGACTTGAAAAAATTTGATGTTTAGTCTCTAGATCAGGGTTTCTGGATTATGAAAAATAAATAAAAAATATAAACATAGAAAAAGAAAATCTCTAGCCAAACCATAGTACGAAATGTATTATAGGTTTCACAACCTTTCATATGGTGGGATTACATTAAAAAAAAAAAATATATATATATATATTTTTTTTATTTTTTTATTTTATTAAACTTAATATATATATATTGAGTCTCAGCTCAGGAACAATACCACAGGAATGGAAGAAATGTATGATAGTTCCATTGTACAAGGGTGGTGCAAAAAGTTGTGTGTCTGATTACTGACCTATCAGTATCTCTGGTGTGGTAGTGAAGATTTTAGAGAAGTTGGTAAGAACTCTCATACAGAAATTGGTAGACAAGCAAGCTATACTCTAAAGAAGCAGCATGAGTTTACTAAAGGAAGGTCATGTTTTAGCAATTTGCTTATATTTTATATCAATGTTACAGCCGAGTTGGATAAAGGGAATGGATACACTATGATAATGTTGGATTTTTTAAGGCATTTGATAGGATACCACATGAAAGTTATTGTATAAACTGGAGAATATTGGAATATAAACTCTTGACTTGGATCAGGGGATTGTTGACAGATATCAAAAAAGTGGTATATATATAATGGGTGTGAATCTTCCAGATTTAAGGTGACCAGTGCTGTACCTCAGGGTTCAGTCCTTGGGGGCCATTATTTTTCAATCTATACATTAATGACATCAGGCAAGGTCTAACATCAGATGTGCAAATGTTTGCTGACAATGCAAAGATAGGCAGGGCAATCAAAGGTGCTACTGAATAATCAGCACTTACAGAATGATTTGAATAGGCTGGAAATTTGGGCAAACAAAAATGGCTGTTAGTTTAATGTTAGTAAGCATAAAGTTATGCACTTCGGCATGATAAAATTTCAGTGCCATATTATATTATGCTACAAGAAACTGAGGAGGCAAGGTGTATTGTTAGACAGGAATTTGAAGTTTCAAAGGCCACATAGTAAAAGTTGCAAATACAAATCAGAGGATAATTGCAATGTTGAAGTGAACCTTGACATGTAAGGATAAGGAAGTTATTTTGCCTCTTTATAAGGCTTTGATAAGACCACACCTGGATTATCGTGTGCAGATTTGGTCTCCTAGATTCCAAGTGGATAAGAAGCCATGGAAAGGGTGCAGAGAAGAGTTACAAAGATTATATCTGGATTATGGTATTTAGATTACGAGGACAGATTGCAAGTATGTGGATTATAGACTCTGATTAACAGTAGAAAGAAGGGTGATGTGATAGAGGTCTATAAACGTTTGAATGGGTATTATAGGATAGCATCTGATGAAATTTTTCATTATATATGGAAGGTGGGGAGAGAACATGGGGGCATCCATGGAAGTTAAGTTTGCTCACGGTCAAGAAAGGGGTAAGAGGTAGGTTTTTCTCCCAGAGAGAGCAGTGAGTAAGTGGAATAATTTGTCTTTAGGGATAGTGAGTGCATCTAGTGTGAATAAATTTAAAAGAGATATGACAGCTGGTTTGAGTGATTTATAGCCTCCATTGATAAGTCCTTATACAAGTCCATAATGTGAGGAACTAATAGCCATGGCACCCACCTTAATAAGATGTAGGACTTCCTTTTGCCGTAATGACTCCAGCAATCATACGGAGCATACTTTCCACAAACATATGATAGCGATCAATGAGAATTTTGGATCACTCTTCCTGTATGCATGTAATGAGGTCCTGGATTGTTGTGGGACAAATGTTCCTAGATCACATCTGATGCTCCAGTCATTCATATTTATAAATTTAGGGACACAAAAACACACTTGTTGAAAAGATTATTTTATTAATTTATTAATAAAATAACACTTGACGTTTCGACCCCTGTATCAAGGTCATCATCAGAAGGATACATGCGTATAAGGAACCAAGCTACATGCTCTAGCCCTGTGTTCTTAGATTCCCAATAGGGTGAAGATCAGGGCTCTGTGGAGGACAGTCAAGTGTGGTGATGTTAATGTCCACAAACTACACAATTACAGCATTGGCCTTATGATGTGCATTGTCTTGCTGAAAGAGATAGTTTGTTCCATAGAAATGCCAAAAAGTAGGCAGCATTGAATTATCCAGAATATTCAGATACCTCTCAGAGTTCATTGTTTTTGGCAAAACAGAGGTCCGAGGTTAAACCAGTTAAAACAGGACCATACCATCACACTGCCAACTGTTGGTTGGGTAATGTGGGGCTTGCATATTGCGGTCCTGCCATGAAAATCCATGTTGTGAGCCTTGGTTCTGAATGTTTCTGTTGCGATTTGTGTTCCAGTCCATGCCCGTAACTCGGCATTCAACAAGTCGGCTAACGAATAGCAGTTTTTACATATTATCCTTCATTGCACCCTACAGTCATGTTTGGTGTGTGTGTGTGTGTGTGTGTGTGGTAGGTCATCCACTGCAGATACCACTTGCATTTGACTCCCTGCACTTCCATCTCAGTATGGTATCAGTACTGGTTGTTGATCTAGAATGACCCAATTTGTCAACAACTTGCCAAACAGATAGGCCTGCAACATGGTATCCTGTCACAACATCTCAAACTGTCAGTTTCCTTTTCGCAGCCATTTCACCTGGACACAGTTGCACTGACTTGGGAGCATCATACTCCTCTAATTTTTACATGGCACAATATATCTTGCCCATGGAAGTGTCCATTGACTTCTTTCAAAGTAGTGTCCGAAGTTTCAAAGTACTGTGTGTATGTATACATACATACATACACATAAATTAATGGCATGTTTAAGGGTCAAAGCTGGATAACTGGGAGAAGACCTCCATGTTGCCTTTTTAAGAAATGTGGATTACCGATCAGGGTTTCTGACCTAATGTCCGATCATCACCTTCTTGTGGTGCAACCTGTTAGTTATCTACCTGAATTCTGAACAAAAGAGGATTGGCTGGAAATTTGAGATTTAGCCAACTAAACGGTATTCTTATTGCTTAAACAATAATGCAAAATGATGGTTAAAAATTACACTTTCATGTCTGCTGGGACATTGTCCAGCTAAACAAGGATCCCCTGTTGTTTTCATCAGAGAACTAGGGCAAAAAAGTCAGCTACTGAAACAAATCCTAGAACATATTCCATCTCACCATCAACAGAGTTCAAGATTGGCACCATCAACAGAATTCAAGATTGGCACCATCAACTTAAGAATCATCAATGAAAAAAGAAATAGAACTAGCAGAGAATTGGATAATTACCAGATCAATATAATAGGTTCATTTCAGATAAACTACTGATCACTGCGTAACACTAAAGGAAATCATCATCATCATCATCAAATTCCTGCCATGCACCCACAAGGGGGTGTACAGGATACGATAGTACTACATGAAAAAATTATATCATTACTAACTTCCTATCTACAATTTTCCTCCAAATCAGTCTGTTACTTGTCAAGATTCCAACATTATCAGATCTTATATTTCTATCGTCTGAGGCACTTTGTACCGTATCAATCCACCTATATCTTGGTCTTCCTCTGGGTCGTTTTGCTGCCAACCTGGCAGAGAACACTTGTTTTGCTAATCTTTCCTCGCCCATTCTGTTTAGGTGACCATACCACCTGAGATTAGCTCTGCTAATGCATTCCTGGATGCAGACAATGTCAAGTTCTTTCCTAATATCCTCGTTTCTAATATGATATTGCCATTGATGCCATCTGTTCATGCCTCTGATCTTTCTCAGGACTCTCATATCTGCAGTCTCTAGTCTTTGGTCAAGTGTTTTACTTCTGACCCAGCTCTCAGATCCATAAGTTAAAACTGGTTTGAACACTGTCTTGGTCTTGTATACAGCTAATTTAGTGTTCCGACTAATTTCTCTCTTATTCCATATGAATTTATTCAATTGACTTCCCACCATAAAAGCTTTGCTGATTCTGTTGTCTATTTCTATATTTAATTTACCATTTTCAGTAAAAATCGTGCCTAAGTAGCTGAAATGTTTTACTTGTTCCATAGGTTCTTCATCCACAACACAGTTGACATTTTCAATGATTCTTGGAGATTTGATGCACAAGTGATGCAATTTTGCATTCATACCAGGGTTTTGTATGATGAAAAAACAGGTACTACTTTTCCAATCAATTTGGTATAGGGTATTTAGAGCGATATCTGAGAGCTCTTTTTCACCAAAAGTGTTAAATTTAATGTATTGTTTGTGTTCTTTTTTTATGGATAGAGATTGTACGTCCAGTTTCCATAATATAAGGTAAGTTATAGAAGCAATAGATACGATAAACTCCAGGTACTAAAACTGGTATGACTGCAAATTTAAAGAAGCCTGTGAGATTTTGATTAGTCATCCTAATCTTTACAATAATGGTGGCATAAAAATCCCAAGAATGTGGATGGTACACATTTAGTCCACTTAGTTCTGTAAGTTTTCCAGCAAACCCTGACATTGGCCACCATCCGTACTGTTTGGTTTAATTTATATGTATACTTATGAGTAATTTTGGTAACATGTTACTCTCTAGAGCTTAATTTATTTTTGTAACCAAATAGATAATAATATTAACAGGACTCTAGCGTTGATGTGAGTTTTTTTTTTAACCAGAGGTTAGGACAGTAGTTTTAACGGTTAACCAAATCAATGTAACTTTAGCATACCATGTAGACTGTAGTGTAGCTTGTTTCTTTGTATATATGTGTATACTCCAGATGATGACCTTAATGTGAAGGTCAAATTGTCGAGTAATTATTTTGGTTTATATTAAAACGAAGTTTTTCTCTAACATGATAGTTGTTTCCATAATTTTTGCAATGAATTTTGATCACTGTGTAGCCATGAAGGAAAGGATCATAATATGTTAATTTCTCAAGAAAAAGCTAAAACCATGGCATTGAAAGGAGGAAAGCCCAACCAAACTAAAATAAATAATAAATGACAAAATAATTGAACAAGTAAATAATTTTAATTATTTGGGCTATAAAGGATCTTATAGTGAAGATTTAGATGTTTCTAACAAAATGAACAAATTATCTATATTAAATGAAATAATAAATCAGACATTACGACTAGCAATACTCAGGGGAAAAAAAGCAAAATAAAAATGTGTAATATTTTTTTCAAAACCAATATTATAATATGAAAGTGAAGCATTAGACAAGAGAAAGAGAAAAGAAAAGAATCACTGAAGCAGAAGTGAAATATACCAGAATAGCTGGTTATACAAGATTAGATAAAAAGTGAAGGCATACAGAAAGAACTAATCCTTTGGTTAAACACCAGTAGCAGAAATAGTAGCAAACCAAGGGATGAAACAGAGGCAGCCCAATGAAATTGTAGACTGAGATTGACAGAAACATGACACCTAGCTTATATTCATGAAAGGAGGAGAAAGAAAAAGTGGTACTATTTTATTGACTGTTTTTTTATTGTTTGAAGTCTTTTTAATGCTGAATAAATCCTTTGGAACCAGTTGGGTATTTTAGACTTCATCTTGTTTTTGGTCACTTATGATCAGTGTGAATGCATGTGTGTTGATGCCATAGTAAACATTGGTGCAGATAGTGCTGTTCTTGTTTAGTTTAACAGTTTTAATTCACAAAAGATTATAAAATAATTGATATTCATTTACTTATTTACTGGTGTTATACCCAGCATCTTCAGAGCACCAAAACCACTTTATGAACAATAACAATTGTTTAAAATTGTAATGGACAGCACAAGGAACTAAATTGTGCCATCTGTTATTGGATAAAGAGAGTTAACAAGTATTAATTTGATCCTAAAATGACTGTCTCCCAGAGTTTTGATAAATTGATACAGCCATACGTGTGGTTTGGGGAAGGTCTTTAATCCAATTCTGAAAACAGTCTCTCTTTCTGACTTATGACTTTTGTTTTTCTCTATTTGATCCTGTTTGAAAGGATATCCAAGGCATGGTTATCCTTGGCTTGGATATCCTGAGTTGCCATAACGATAGTGCTGAATGTATTTTTTGTTCTCTGATGGTGTTGTCAACAAATCATCCCGTCTGTTCATAGTAAGACAGGTCACAAGTACAGGACAAGTGCTGTAGTCTTGTGTATTAGGTGATGAAGGGAGGAAATTTAGCATTTTATTTTTTTGGGACTATAATCATTGGCAAAAAAACTGTAATGAAGGTGAGACCATTTTTCCTTGAACAGATATTCCTGACTCTGTGAGTAAATGCTTTTAGGCTAATTTATTGCTAAGCTAGATGATGATGATGTGATTGTTGGTTCAAATATTTTCCAGTATGTGTAGGTTTTCTATAAATAGAAAAAATAATGAATCATTTGGAAGGAATGTCCTAGTGTATCTAAGAAGGGCAGACAGTCATTCGATTCCTGTTCTTTAGGGTGTTGGCTATTTAAATGTATATACAAACAGTGGCGCACCCAGATGGGGGGGAAGGGTTCTTCCCCCTCTTCCCCAAGAAAAAGGGGGAAAAATTTCCAAAAATCTTTTCCTAATTAAAATTCATTTTTTTAAAATTTATGTTGTGTCATGTCTTCTATTTCATGTGTATTCTCAAATCGTCTGCTCAACTTGCCCCCCCCCCCCAGATTAAACACTGAGTGTGCTACTGTATACAAATATATCTAGTGTGTCTGACCAAATAGTAAAAAGCTCATCAACATAGTGCAGCCAAACCACTGGTTCAAGAGTGGCTGTATCGGTTGTTTGATTCTCTTGCTAAGTAGATATTAGCTGGGGGGGGGGGGTGGAGCTCATGGCTGCACCATCTAGTTGATTGTGTATTCTTCCTTCTGTAATGTACTGGTCAAACCACATTTGAACTATCATTCTCAAATCTGGTCACCTGGTTTCAATGTGATGTGGAGACATTGGAGAGGGTCCAGAGGTGAGTGACTTAGACAATGGCAGGACTTTGGAATGCTGGCTATGGAGAGAGAGAGAGAGATTGAAGAAATGTGAATTACAGAGTTTGGTGGATAGGAGGAAAAGAGGTGATATGATAGAGACATTTAAGTTAGAGGATTTTATCAGATTAATCGAGAGGGGATTATAAAAAGAATAGAAGGTGAGAGGGAAAGAACCAGAGCTCATCCCTGGAAGTTATGTAAAAGTGTGGTGAAGAGGAGTAGATTTTTTGCATGGAGAATTGTCAGTGAATGGAATATATTACCAGAATGTGGTATTAATGTATGGAGTGTTAAAGATTTTAAGATTTTATATGATAAATATGTTGTCAGTTGAATGAACCTCCCATGAGGAGTCTGCCGACTCCATGGAGGGTGTAATAATAATAATTCAGATATGTCTGGGGAGGAAAGGAAATGCGACTTTAATGAATCAAAGGTCTCAATTAATGGTGGTATTTTTGCTATTCGCATAGTGTAACAAACTGGTGTTTGCATTCTGAAGATGCTGGGTATAACACAGCGAAATATCAGCAAATAAGTAAATAAATATTTATGAGCAGTACGGAGCATAGGTAAGAAAGATGACTAGTATGGTAAGGAAGGTTAAGCCCAATTATGAGAGAAAGTTAGCTAAAATAGGCCAAAGCAAATTCAAATCCAAAAGCATTTTTTACTATGTAGCAGAGAAAAAATGATTATGGAACGATAACTTTACTCATTTGTTGATGCTATGAAAGTGACAGACATTGAAGAAACAGTTGAGCTAGTAAGCGATCACTTTGCAAGGATGTATCATCCAGGTGGAGACTTTGCACTTACTGATGTGAGAATTGAGAGAGATGAGCAGGAGTGCTTAGCATATTGAAAAATATCCATGCAAATACAGTAGTGGGACTGGACAGCATGCTGGTGCCTGTGTGCTATGAGAATGTGTGAGAATTGGCATGCTTCCTATGAAGGTGTTTAATCTAAGGCTCAGCACTGGCATGTTCCAAGGGAGTGGAAAGAGAGTAAGATAATTCCATTGCATAAAGATGGTTCCAAGACAGAAATGGCAAATTACAGATCAGTTAATATCTCAGGAGTGGTGGTTCAAGTATTGGAAAAGTTGTTAGAAGTAAAATTCTGGTGTAAAGTGACAATATGGTAAAAGAAATGGTTGTACCATGATATTCTGGAGTTGGCAATAGCATTTGACAGAATAGTGCATGTAAAACGATTGTATAAGTTGGAACAAATTGAACTGAATATGAAGCTGGTGGCATGAATAGGGGATGGCTGACATACAGACAAACATCAGAAGTGGTGTATGGTGGAGTGGAATCAAGGCGAATGAAGATGGCCAGTGGAATGCCTCGGGGCTCTGTTACTAGGGCCACTACTCTTACATTTTGTATACTAATGGCATAGAGAATGATTAATGGGAGGATATTCAGTTATTTGCTGATGATGTAAAACTGTGCATGGGAGTGTATGAAGGTGATGTGGATATGCTGCAGGATGATTGAAATAAATTGCAAGTGTGGGCAAAGGATAATGTTGTCAGTTTAATGTTGCAAATGTAAGGTAATGCACTTTAAGATGAAAAGATTACATACTTTGTATAATATTGACTTTACTGGATTGAAGGAAATTGATGAGGCTATGGATTTGGGAGTGATGGTAGACAGAGTTAAAGTTCATGTTAAATATGCTCAATGAGAGCATATTGTAAATGTTGGCAAAAAGGATTACTTTGTTGAACACATTTGCAAATAAAGATAGGGAGGTTATTTTCTTTATAAGACTATGATTTGACTGCATCTTGACTGCTGTGTACAGATTTGGTCACCTGGGTTTCTTGGGAATCACGATGTGGTGGAGAGGTTTCAGAGACAAGTGACCAAGCTGGTGATTATGGAATATTCCTATTGGAATAGATTGAAGGTCTGTGTGTTGCAAAGTTTAGTTGACAGCTAGAAGAGAGGGGGGACATGATAGAAACTTACTAAAGGGATTCCATAAGATTGACGCAAAAGAAATTTTTCAGTAGATGATGAGTAGAGAAAAAACAATGATCACTCCTGGAAGTTGTGTAAGAGAGTGGTTAGTATGAATTTTCAGACTAGATTTTTTTTCTTACAGAATGATTGCCAGATGTAGTTGAGTGCCCTGATGAGGAATGCGCTTCAGGAGAGGTATAATAGGTGGTACTGTGTGAGTAATGATTAGTATCTGTTTTTCATGATAAGTTTGACTCCAGGGAGATATCCATATAATAATAATAGCAACTTAGAATATATGTATACTGTAGGTTTTGATCTCAAAAAAACTGTAGAAGCAAGTATAATTCTAAGTTCATATTCAAATATTCCATTTAATTAATTAATCCAATTCATCTGCTTCCATAAAAAATTTTCAGTTTGTTGCTCAGTGAAATTGGCTAAAAATTGCTGCCTCTCATCATCACCAAGGCTGAGTTCATTCCCATAGTAACCTAGATAAGAAGCAATATTCTTAATCCAAACTTGTTTTTATTTGCATTTACTAATGTATTATGTGGTTGATTTTCTTAGTTGCAGGATTAAAAATCCGAGTTTCTACTCAATGAAAAACGTTTTGGCCTGCTTTTTCAAAGATCAGCTATCTCTATAACTGGCTTAAAAAGAAGTGTAGAAAATTTTTTTTTCTACTCTCTCATTGTAATGAAAGTTATACTGGTCTTCCTTCTGCAAACATTGCATCATGGACCATGATGATAGAAAGAATTTTTTTTTTTTGCTAATATAATATATTAATATTTTATAGTAGAATATATGGACACATATAATAGAAAAAGTAAGTAAACAGCTCTTGCAGTCATCAACTGATTTTGTGTGGTAATGTAGCAATATAATTGACATGTTTCACAGTAATATGTCACTTACATCATAACAATTTACTTGTATGATGTCACAGTATTTATTTAGTAGTTTGTAATAGTATTAATTCATGTCTTAATTAGTGGCATTTCATCATGTGTATGGAAACATTATAATAATGTTCTCATAATAATGACAGTATTTACTTTTTTTCTTATATATGGTACAATATATTTTACAGATTCTGTGTTCATGCATGCATGCACGTATTCAACTATTAAAATATACCTAAATGATACTTTTCTTTTTGGTATCATTCTGCAGAAGCACTACAAGCAACTATGTTGTAATGTTATTTTCCAGTAGGATAAAATAAGCATAACTATAGAAAGAGTTATTGACACACACATTCTTACAGGCTAGAAGTATCTAGTTACTTTGTTTACTCTGATTTTTTTTTAGATAATTTATATTTTTCATACCATTGATGGTATAATATTAAATTAACATTTAGAATTTATTGTTATTACATATTTATAAAGTTTAAACATTTAAACATATTGACTTGGGTTAGTCAACAAGGGAAGTGATTGCTATGGGGGATTTTAATTATGGTAGTAGTGAGAGATAGGATACAAAAGTAGGTCGATAACAGTATTCTTTGTGCTTGGCAGCATGTCAGCACATATTGGACAAGGGAGATGCCTATACAGTGGTATGCTTAGATATTGCAAAGACTTTTGATAGATTGCCACACCACAAGCTGCTAACTAAACTGAAGCAGATGGAATTGGATGCTATACTAGTGAGTTGGATAGGTGACTGGCTATCAGATAGGTGTCAGCAAGTTATATATGGGGGGGAGGTACTATCTCGAAAGAGGAAAGTCATCAGTGATGTGCCACAGGGTCTATTTTGGGACCATTGTTATTTAATTTGTATATTAATGATATTGGGATGGCTTTAACTGGTGATATGCAGCTGTTTGCAGATGATGCAAAACTGGGGAGAGTGATTAGGAATCAAGCAGATGTTGTGGCTTTACAGGAAGACTTGAATAGATTGTATGAGTGAACAACAGTATGGAACTATCAATTCAATGTTGCCAAGTGTAAGGTTCTGAAATTTGGTAGACAACAATGGGATGCAAAAGATACTCTTGGCAGGAAATTTTGGAGGAAGTTGAGATAATAGACCGTGGAGTGGTGGTGGACAAGGATCTGAAGTTCAGAGGTCACATTGCACAAGTTGTGAAGACATCACATCAAATTATTGATAATAATTTGCCATCCTGGTTGGCTGAGTGGTTAGCATATATGCTCTCCAGCCAAAAGGCTGTGGGTTTTAATCCTGCCATGGGCGTGTTTGTGATTATCTGTTAAAAAAAAAAAAAAAAAAAAAAGCAAACAAAAAAAAAAAAAAAAAAACTAGTGGTGGTCGGCAGTAGATGCCGTTGGTGTAGTTGAGGTTCATTGTAGTTGGTGGATTGAGTGGTGGAGACAGAGAGTTATAGAATAGGTGCCTTCCCTCAATGAGTCCTTGGACTCCCCAGAGGTGTCACATAATAATATTAATAATAATAATTATTATTATTACTATTATTAATAGTAGTTGAGCTTTACTTGTAGAAATAGTTCTGGTTCCATTGTATAAGTCCTTGATCAAGCCTCTTATGGATTATTGTGCACAGATTTGGCCTCCAGGTTTTCATGGTGATGAGGATATATTTATAGAGTCCAGAGATGATTGACTAAGGTCATAACTATCTTTGGGATGTGGTATATGAGAACAGATTGAGGGACTGCAGTTTACAAAGCTTTGTGAATAGGAGGAAGAGAGGGAATATGATTGAGATATTCAAGTTAGGAAATTATAGTTATGGTTAATGTGAAAGAAATTTTTCATGGAATGGGAGAAGGGGTAGAGGAGAACAAGGGAACATACCTGAAAGCTGTATAAGGAGTGTGAGCAGGTTCTTTGCATGGAGAGTGGGTGGTGAGTGGAATGAGTTGCCTGACATTGTGGTGAATACAGATAAGTTGAATGAATTTAAAGCACAGTTTGATGAGCTTTGTGTGTAACAATGTCTCCTACGATGAGACTATTGACTCCGTGGAAGTTTTGTGTTAATAATATAAAGAAAAAAAGAACTCTTCCTCTGTTGTGAAAGAGTTCTTTTTTTCTTTATATTATTATTGTATTATATTATATTATTATTATGGATAAAAAAATAATGTTTCCCAAATGAAATTTGAATGGTTATGAGTTAAGATATATCATGATTATGCTATATCATGTATAAAGTATATCTTCTGAATTAATTTTTCTCCACAATTTATAGGAACGTCATATAAAAATATGCCAAAAAACTAAAAGTAAGAAAAGAAAGGCATTTGATTCATCTCAGCAAAGAAGTCAGGGCACAGAGATAGAAAGTACATCTAAGCCAAAAGACAAAAAAAAGGTATTATTTGACTGCTTTCCAATGTTATATATATTACATAATATATATAATTCAATGTTAACATTTTTCTTTAAGTGACTTCATGATTATGAACATATCATATAATAATATAAAAATATATATAAAATAAAAACTGTATAAATAAATAAATACCTGCTAACAACTTCAACTGGTGTTTACTTGAACACACATCCACCATTTTGTCTTTCAGTTTGCAGATTTGTTTAATATAATTATTAGTTGCAGACTTGCATATTTTTAAACTTGCATTGGGGCTGATATAGAAAAAATTCAATTCAAGTTCTTTTAAATTATTATATTAGAGTGTGCAGTGCTTTTCATGTACCGAATGCACATACTGTCCTGCACCCCTCCCCCCTTTAGTTTAAATCCAGTAAAATGGGCATGTACATGTTCTCCACATTTTAACCTCCCAACACAACCGGTGTGGATGAAATACTCAGAGACCACCCTAGCATTATTCATGGATCAAAATATAAGTATTTTGCCTTTAATCATGTGATTACCCTTCTTTTCCGTTAATCCCTTAACGGCAGTTGTAGAGCCATTAGTTGATTAATTGTTATGGAGAAACCTTAGTGTCACTTGGCTTAAAGTATACTGTATTACTTGGAATTTCCTTCATTGTCCTTTGATTTCAATCCTGTTTTTTTTTTTTTTTTTTTTTTTATTTAAAATTTTGACCCACACATGAAAGTTCACAAGACCTATAACACTACAGTGCCATCTGTGATTAAGGAGAAAATGTAGCGTGTTGATATGTTTCTTAAAAAGTGGGAGGTTGTACTCAGTGGAGAAAAATAGTATGGGGGGGGATTCTTCCAAAGAATAGAGGTATAAACAAAAATTACACAATATCCACAGTAATTAACTTTAATGAAAATACAGATATTTCGTACTGAAAATAACAGCACATCATCAATGTGTAGAAAAAAACTCGGTTTACCAATTAAAAACAGTTACCATGAGATAGAAATTAATATATTAATAAATGATATTAAAACTATTTTTGATGTTTACATGAAAAGAATCTCTCAAGCTTTTGGGGGGAGAGAGACATTTGTTCAGATTCAGGTTATGCCTATGTAAAAGGGGGATGCCTAACCTGAATCAGAATGATTCTCTCTCTCTCTCAAACTTTTGTGAGAGAGCAAGAGAGAGACAATCATTCTGATTGTCTCTCATTTTCAGATTCTCATTACATGTAAACATCAAAAAAAAGTTTTAATATCATTTATTAATATATTAATTTCTAGCTTGCGGCAACCATTTTTAATTGGTAAACTGATTATTGTATGTACCATGTATTCCTGTTTTCATTGATTTGATTGTTTCTACAATGCTGTTGATGTATTTTATTTTCAATACGAAATATCTGTAGTTTCGTTAAAGTTAAATACTGGGATTAATTGCGTGTAATCCATTATTTATAGTTATGCCACAGGTGCCTTTAAAGATTAAAGACTAGAGGTGGATGGAATGAAGGAACAGTGTCGACCAATGGCTTCTCTAGTTTATCTGTGATTAGAAGAAAGTGGAGGAAAGGTAACCAATTCAGAGCACAGTGCCCATGAAAGTACTTATAGAAAAGGCACAGCACTAAAACAGAGTATCTATAATAAAGTGACTGAAAGGAGTCTGTGATGGAAGGATTGTCTGTTAAGCAGATTGCCCTCTTCTGAATATGATTAAGAATTTTTAGAGAGAGAGGGGCCTTGGGTTCTCCACCCCAAATATGGGAACAGAACCCCAAAGTTGGATGGATCTGAGACTTATAGAATGTTAGGAGTTGAGAGGAAGAGAAGTAATATTTAGAACGAAAAAGAACACCAAGCTTTTTAGAAGCTAAGGAAGCTATGTGAGTAATATGTTTGTGCCAGGATAAACTGGATATGACAGTCAACCCAAGAAGAGAAAGTTAATCTTGAAAGAAAACTGGAACATTATCAAAAGTGAGAGGGGATGTGTTAGAATTTTTCTTGTGGGCAATTAGGCAGGCTTCAGTTTTTTTGGCATTGAAATTTACTAAGTTGTCTTCACTCCATTTCAGGATATTGAGGAGGTCAATTTTCAAGTTATTGGTTATGGAAGATCTTGAGGCATCTAACATTAGGGTACTGCAGGATTTATCAAATGATGAAGAGTACTATCATTGACAAAGCTGTGAATAGGATTTGAAGTCAGAGTAAGGAAATCATCGATGTAAAGGAGGAAAAGCATGGGTGAGAGAACACCGAACCCTGAGACATTCCAGCATCTTGAAAAATCTAATGAGAGGAAGCCATCCACAATAACACACAATGGACAACCAGTGAGGAAGCTAGCAATTCAGTCATAGTGTAAAAGGGAGGCCATAATATGGTAGTTTGTTTAGGAGGCCTCGTGCCAGACACGATCAGATGCCCTAGAAATATCGAAAGCAATAATCTGAGTTTCTCCAAATCTTTGGAGAAACTTTTATTATTTTATAAACCTCTACTTTTATTTTATGAACAAGAAAATATGTTAAATTGCATTACATTATTATTTTGAGAGTAATTTTGAATGGTCGAGTAGAATTGCAAATGAACTTGCAGTTGAAAAACGAATCAGATTGTTATTATTTTTTGTAGAGTGCGCGTTTCAGTAATAATTCAGTTTCTTAGCCATTGTAAATTATATTGTGAAATTATCTGAGTCATGTCCTATATGGAATTGATTTCAATTTTGTTTATTTTAAAATATTTCAATCACAACCCCTCACCCCCCCCCCCCGGCCACTCTCTCTCTCTCTCTCTCTCTCTCTCGCTACTACCACTCACAGTAACTGAATTATAAATACCTACTTTTTTTATCATTTTGTATTTCATAATTTTCACAGTGTGTATTTTACATTTCAATATCTGAAATCTGTAACCTCATTTTACCAGTCGAGAAATGAAATAATTATTCTGTTATCTATATCCATACTTATCAGACTTATTTATTCATAAAATAAGATAGCATTGCATAAAGGTGACTCCAAGACAGAGGTAGCAAACTACAGACCAATTAATATATCAGGAGTGGTTGTTGAAGTATTGAAATTCATTGAAGAGAGGGATTACATTCCGCAACAAGTTTTCAATGCGGATGAGACGGGCCTATTTTATAAGCGAATGGGACAATGAACCTACATCACAAAGACACAAAAGGTTGCCCCAGGTTTTAAAGCTTTTAAGGATAGACTCACTTTGCATTTTTTATGGAAATGCATCAGGCGACTTCAAGTGCAAGCCTCTGCTCATTTATCGATCTAAAACGCCTCGTGCATTACAGGGAAAAAATTTTGAGCAATTGCCCATTGTGTGGAAGTGGAATAGAAAAGCTTGGGTTACAAAAGCCCTCTTTAATAACTGGTTTGAAAATTCATTCATTAAAGAAGTCAAGAATTACTTAGAACAGCAAAACCTGTGCTTTAAAGTTCTTCTAATTCTCGATAATGCTCCAGGACACGTTGCTGAAGCCCTCACAACATTGCATCCAAATGTAGAGGTTTTATTCCTCCCACCTAACACCACTTCCTTAATCCAACCAATGGATCTAGGGATCATAAAAAACATTCAAAGCCTATTATGTCAGGCATGTTTACACCTCTGCAAATAAAACACTAGACGAAGGAAAGCACAACACGCTAATGGCATTTTGGAAGCGATTCAACATAAGCCACTGCATATAAATGATTAAACTCGCATGAGAACAAGTGAATTCATCAACATTGAATGCTTGCTGGCATCAGCTCTGGCCAGAAGTTGTCAACAATTTTAAAGGATTTCCATCGATTGAAAATGGAGCCAATGAAATCGTACAAATTGCAAAAGCAATTGGCGGCGAAGGATTTTCAGATATGGAAGAAGAAGAAGAAATCAAAAAATTAATCGAGAATGACGATCAAGAAATGATGAATGAAGAATTGGATGATCTTGTAACACCAGTCGACAGTGAAAGCAGCGATAGTGAAGAAGAAGATAAAGCGCCTTTAACTTACAAGAAGTTAAACGAATTGTTAAAAAAGGCACAGAACTGTCTGATTTTGCAATGGAGATTGACCCAAATGAAGAAAGAAGAGGACACTTTATGAAAGGCATTGAAAAACTCTGCGCTCCTTACCGCGAAACTTTTAAAGAGTTGCTGATTTTGCAATGGAGATTGACCCAAATGAAGAAAGAAGAGGACACTTTATGAAAGGCATTGAAAAACTCTGCGCTCCTTACCGCGAAACTTTTAAAGAGTTGCGTCAGTTATTGTCCCAAGCAAAAATCACTAGCTTTTTAAAAAAATAATTGTATCATGTACCTACTTATTAAGCAGTAATAAAAATCCTTTCAATTAACATTTGTTTCATTTTTCCCTTTTAATTACAACAATAATTTAGTTTAAATTATACATACATACTTTCTTAATTTGAACTATACCTAACACATTTTTTCCATAGAAAGTTAACTTTGCGGAATGCGATTTTGCCGTGCGCGCAATGTATTAATGACGTAACCCCCACGTTTTGCAAGGGTTTACTGTAGTTGGTGGATTGAGTGGTGGAGACAGTTGTAGAGTAGATCCCTCCCTCTGAGTCTTTGGACTCTCTGGAGGTGTTATATAATAATAATAATTTATTGATGGTATTGGACTGCAGGAAATTGATGAGGCTAGAGACTTGGGGATAACGGTGGACAAAGAGTTGAAGTTGAAAAAACATCAAAGTAAAGATAGTAACAAGTAAAGATAAAGAGGGAAGTTTTTATCCCTCTTTATAAGGTTATGATTTGGCCACATCTTGATTATTGCACACAGATTTGGTCACCTGGGTTTTTTGGTGACCAGCAGGTGATAGAGAGGATTCAGAGATGAGTGACCAAGATGGTGACAGGTCTGTGACATACTCTCTTTGTAACCCACAAGGTTTGTGGTTATAACGTTTAGTTGATAGGTTGGAAAAGAGGTGACATGATAGAAACTTTAAGTTATTAAAGGGGTTTTATAAAATTGAAGCAAGTGACATTTTTCAATATGTGACAGATAGTCAGAGAACTAGGGGCTATCCGTGGAAGTTGTATAAGAGTTTGGTTAGTAAGGGGGGGGGGGGTGCAGACCAGATTTTTTGCACGGACAGTGGTGGGAGTGGAATGGATCACCAGAATTGGTTGCAAGTTCCTTGATAATGAATGGATCCAAGCAGAAGCATGATGAGATTTGTTTGTATAATGTTAATTTGGGTCTCCCAGGATGAGTCTCCAGACTCCATGAAAATGCTGGAAGATATTATTATTTGATGCCTCCAGGGAATCCGAATACTCATCAAGGGAGGGCACCTGCTCTACAACTTTGTCTCCACCACTCAATCCACCAACTGACCTCAAAAACACCAAAGCCATCTACCGCCGACTACCATCACTACTATTTCCACAGACAATCACAAACATCCATGCCCACGGCGGGATTCGGACCTGCAGCCCTTTGGCTGGTGAGCGGATACTCTAACCACTTGGCCAGCCAGGCTAGCAAACAATAGGACCTGCACCTTTCCAGTAGAAGGTGCAGATATCCTGCGGCTTCAAGAACTGTCACCTCTCTCACACACACATATTAATAATAATATTATTTCTTTGCAATTTGATTATTCCAACTCCTGTCTTCTTTTCTATCTGGGTCCTAGTGTTCAGTTGTTTAGAGAATACCAATAAGCTAAAATTATTGTAATTTTTACAAATAGATTCCTGTTATTGTTCATATTTAAAAACTCCTGAAAAAGTCTTTCATGAAAGTTAGATATGAAGGTTACTTCTGAGTGTGTGTGTGTGTGTGGAAGGGGATTTAGCCATCAACAGCAAAATACAATTTTAATTCTATTCTGAAAAATTTGGAAACGAAATTTCAATTTTGTCGCATGCACCTATATATATCTTGAATGTAAACTTTAGTAAAAGTATTTCTACTTCAAAATTGCTGCATAATATTTGAACTAGCAGAAAATATATACATAACAGTTTACTTCATAACCATTTATTTCAATTTGTAAAAACTATAATCATATGATAAAAGAAGTAGGGAAAAAATAATTTGTAGGTATTCAGTCTGTCTGATATAACTAAGATTCCAGTTACTAAGAAAGGAACTGTGTTTATTTCTGTAGGTCACTAAGACATAGCTATGAATGTGAAATAATCTGTTTAAGTGTTCTCCTCAGTGTGAGGGATTATCATGCTTTATAATGGAGTGATGCCTGATGCACTTCTTATGCATGTTCTTTCAATGGTTGTTATACATTGCATTCATGTGTTTCTGGGTGTATGTATATACATTCTGGCTGGTAGGGAAATTAAATCTGTCTGTGCAGAAAATATGCCTTCAAAAACTATGTGACTTTCTCCAATCTATATCAGCCTACTTTTTTGTATCCCTTTCCTTACTACATCTTTTTCTGGTCTTTATAAAGGGTTACGTTTTAACTTTTGTAGTGATAGTTGAATATCACTATAGCATATACTACTATAACAATCTTGTTCCCTGTAACAAACTACCCAATTAGTCCTTACCAAAGACCATAAGCACAATGCTATCTGAAATGAAATTCATCACAGCAAAGTATCCAGTATAATAAACCATTCATGTGAGTTTGCCATAGCAAAAATCATTTGTGTCTGATTCCCCCCCCCCCCCTAGCATCATTCATTTCAAGACACTGAGAATAATGCATTTGAATTTTATAGTTAGTTGTTCTGTGGTTTGTTAATAATGAGACTTTACCATTACCTGTTTTTTTTTTTTTTGCCATTTCTGAAAAAATATTTTTATGCTCTCCTCATGAAATTACAGAACATTTGATTATATAAATTGTATAGACAGCAAAAACTGAATGTTTATATCAGCAGGACTTCCATAACTCAGTCAGTAATGATATCTTTTAGTTGGAAAGATCTGGGTTTGAACTATCACTTGATGAACATTTATTAGGGCTTTTCAAGTGAAGGTGAGTTAGTCAGTTCATTTATAGGTAGTGGGTCCTCCCCTCCCACCTCCTCCTGGAAACTCAAGTATTTCATTCCTCAAGACAGACACTGGTCCCCAAATACAACTAGTATTTCTCAGTCCAAGTGAAAAATTTGTCTTGAGGCCCTTGCTTACAACACTTTTACTTAATTTCCAAGGATGACTCCTCTAGTATAGTACTGAAAAATTTCTTTTGTATCAATTCTAAACCCTTTTAGCAATTAAATGATTCTATCATATCCCATCTCTTTTCTACCTATCAACTAGCTTCTGCATCCCAGAACTTCTCAGTCTATCCTTTGTAGAGAGCACTACTGGCTTCTGGATTCTTTCTGCCATTTTCTCATCTCCAAGAAATGCAAGTGACTAGACCTGTGTGCAGTAACCCAGATGTGGCCATATCAGAGCCTCAAAGTGGAATGATAACTTATCTCTGCTTGTTAGTGTATTCTTCAGTAAGCAAGTAATCCTTCGAGGCCTCAAGATCCTCTGAAATAAGATCCTCATGAAGTCCAGTTTAATGTGGTACACATTAAACTGGTATCCATTATCTTTTGCCCACAGATCAGCTTTTTAAATCATTCTACAAACTCTCTCCCCCTTGATTAACTAATCATTATACAATTTTGTATCATTAGTTAACAACTCATGTCTCTTCAAATCATTTCCTGTATCATTAGTGCACTAATTATATAGCATTGATCCCAGCACAGAGCCCTTCAGCACATTGCTGACCACATCTTCTCCTGGATTCTTCTCTTCATATACTACTCTTTGGTATCTGTCGATCAGTCACCCTCATATCCATATCACCACTTTCATGTCCATCCCCATTTGTTCCAATTTGCATAACAGAGTTCCATGTGGTATTCTGTCAAACCTTTGCACGTTCCAGCAGTATCATCATGTGACCATTCCCTTTATCCAATCAATTCAACTGTCACTCTGTTATAAAAAGTGAGTAAATTACTAAGGCATGACCTACTCTCTACAATTCCAATTCCTTTGTACATTTATAATATGCAGGCTGGTGAAATGCCCATCTAATTGCATGTGATATTTGCATTGAGATTCTTCAATATCCTGAGTTCTTCTAATTCATCAACCTCTATTCCCATATCAGTTCCTGTCATATCTATCACTACATTATGTTCACCTGGATGATAGTCTTGCAGAGTGGTCACTCAATAACGCTGGTATTTCAGATGCTTCAGTCATTTCCCTCCCATTAGTATACATTAAAGTTATTCTTAGCCTTTAATTTAATGACAACGTATACTAGGATATTAATTATAAAAAACTTTAATTAATACCTTCCTATATTTTGGCAATGTTACATTATTTTCAGGTATCACAAAAAACAATATGTGCAAGCAGACACTAACACCGAACAAATGAGGCTGAATAAAAGCAACAGAAATAGGGCCTATAGTCCTAAACAGTGTCCCCTGTTGGGTTAAATTGGCTGGCCAATGGACTGACATTCTTAAAATGTATGCTTCCCAGATTTGAGACAATTTCATGCATCCAAATATGTTGAGGTTTGGAAAGTTTTTAAGGCTGAGGCAGATTTGATGAATAGTCTTTCATACGTTGCGATGTAATAGAGTGGCCTTCTTCCAATGTATCCTGGTGGGTTTCCAAAGCATGGTCAGCAAGTCTTGAGTGGCTTTATTGGTGGAAGTGGATGTAGTCCTTGTGTTCGGATATCCTGCCTTTTTGGCTGTAGTAGGACAGTTTACAACTTCAAGGGACCTGATATACTCCTGGTAGGTCTGGGGAATGTGGCTGGTCTTTGGAGCAAATAAGAGATGCCAATTTCCTATGTGGTTTTTAACTGGTTGTAAGTCATATTTCTTTAGGATTTTTGTTAAATTTTCAGATGTGCCCTGTATATATAGAATGGTGATGGATAATTTGAGTAATCTCTGCTTTGAAGGAGGGGGTGGGTTGCTGTTACATGGTTTTTTATTTTTTGGATTTTTTGGGGAGTTTCTTAGCCATTGGCTAAGAAAGTGTTAAGGATATGGTCAAATTCAGTAGTTCAGCTCTGTTATCTGAACAGATTAATTTTGCCCTGTTGTATAGGATTTTTATAATCCCATATTGTTGGGGGGACGAGGAGAGTGATCTACCTGTATGCGTAGGTTTTCTTTAACGGAGAATGCCAGGGATCCTTCAGGATGGCGTATAATCAGAGTATCTAGGAATGGGAGACTGTTGTTATTTTCCTTCTAAAGACTTTCAAACCAACCAGACTTGCAATATTTGTTTTAATCTAGTTATTTTATAATAATAATAATAATAATTGTTATTATTATTATTTTTTCCTAGAATGAGAAACCCAAGCCAAAGTCCAACTGGAGAGAGAAACATCAAGAATTTATTCAAGCAATCAAAAGTGCTAGGGGTGATGAAACAGAAAACAGTAATGCACCAAAAAAAGTTCCATCTGGTGAGTCTCTGGAAGGAAGATATATCCATAAACAAATACATCTTGAAACCATATTCTTAACTTGTATAATAATTATATAGTACTTATATATCATTCATTTTGAAACTTTTCTTTAGATTAAAAATACATTAGTGTTAATGGTATTAAATTAAACAGCAAAGTTATTTTTGGCAACAGAGCAACCCCTTTATCACAACTAGGCTAAAAGAGATTTAATTAAATGAGTTTTATTTAATTAAGGAACGGTTATTAATTTGACATTCATTTTTGAAAAAAAGTGAATAAAACCAATAATGAATAAATGAATTACGCAGACTATGAGTTTAAAAGAAATCAAAGGAACAAAACACTTGCTATATACGTTGCAAGCCAGCAACATGACAAGTGCTGGCTATTTCGTTGAAAACATCATCACACACACAGATTGCAGAAAACTGTAAGCTTGCTGCATGTTTTTTATGAAACAATGTACTAATATGAGTTTGATTGGTTCTAGAGTAGTGGAGAGTTTGACTGCTTTGAGAGTACTAGGAAGTCATTTATTTTGTTTAATTGCTGAGGGGGGGAACAGTAAATAGGGCATTTTAGTGTTTATGGCATATTACATCATTCTTATTATTAGAGGTTCAGAGCAATAAGAATCATCCAGTAACAGTTGCTACAACATATATGCCACTTGTTACAGAAATCATTCAAGGCTATATAGTGATCGGTTGGTTTATTTAATGCTCTAATGAAATTGATGATTTTATATATTTTATTTATTTTTCCTCAGAATAATTAGTTTTTATAGTATATTCCTGCTAATTTTCTTGTATGTAGAGTATTTGGTTTATTTCCTGATTTTGTTGGAATACTATAATAAAGTAGTACCTTAAAATGGCACCAAAACCTTACAAGAACAATTGAGCAGCAAGAAAGCTAGTGCAAGTGAAATTGTGAGCAAGGATGCTTGTCCCAGCAAACAGAATCATGCCATTTTAGAAATTAACCAGGATATTGAGAATGAATTAACTTTGGAAATATCTAGACTAAAACAAAGTATTAGATTGATAATGAGGGAATTGGGAAAAGTCAAAAAGTGATTAGATGGGCATTGGAAGGACACGAAAGAGGAAAAAAAAAAAAAAAGCACTGAATCAGATAAAATATTGTGTAATGATAATCAGGTAGGTAGAATCAATTATAAAAAGGATATTTTATGGAATGGAGATTCAATTATAAAACATGCAGTTGATGACAGTATTACTGCTTGAGCTTTTCGAGATACTAAAATCAAACATTTAATGAATGTAATTGAAAAGCAAACCAAAAGATGATATTTCTGGTAGCAACAAAATGATTTCACTGATGATAAATACAGTAAGTGAAAGAATATGAAAGGATTGCTAGAAGCTGGAGTTAAAGAGTGAAAAAGTGAAAATACATTGATTTTATTTTCATTCTCTTTGTTCCTAAGAGAAAAAAAATCATGTTGAAAGTTTTTCACTTGGTTATACTAAAAATTAAAGATGTCAGGAAGTTATATTCTTGGTTTCATCCAAGTGTAAACAAGCAAAGTAACTTCACAACTGGGCTATTTGTATATAGAGGCTAATAACTTCACATCACTTGCCTTAGTATCCCATAATCAAGGCATATCTTTACGGACATGTATAATGATATGCGTTATAGGAAGGGCCACTATCCAGACTGGTTTCGACCTTTATTGAAGTCTCATCAGTGAGAGCCAGAAGCAATACCAAGGTTGAAACAATGCAGAATTCATATATTTCCCATATACAAGTAGTCAAAAGGTGTCACTCCTTATTACTAAAATACTCTGGATTAGAGACAGATGTTGATAGTTTTTTCACTTTGTTATACAATAAATTAAAGATGCCAAGAAAAATTAGTTTTATGAAAGGCACATATATCCTTATGGACATATATAATGCTATGCATTATAGGAAGGGCCACTACCCAGACTGGTTTTGACCTTTATTGAGGTCTCGTTAGTGGGAGACAGACAGACCCAGAAGAGATACCAAGGTATCTCTTGAAGTAATGCAGAAGTCATATTTCCCATATATAAGTATTCAAAAGGTGTCACAACTTATATTATTATTATTATTATTATTATGGGCAACTCCAAGGAGTCCTTAGACTCATCGAGGGAGGGCCTGAACATCATGTCACCCACAACAGACTCTGGCAACTTATTCCACTCATTCACCACTCTCCAAGTAAAAACTTTAGTTCTAACACCTTTGTCCAGTTTCCATGGATGGCCCCTAGTCCTCCCACCACCAGACCTATTCTGAAAAATATCTGCTGAATTAATCTTATAGAAACCCTTCAGTAATTTGAATGCCTCAATCATATCACCCCTTTTCCACCTATTAACCAATTTCTGCAACCCACAAATCTTCAACCTGTTCTCATAAAATTCATTCCATAGACCTGCTATCATCTTGGTCACTTGCCTCTGGATCCTATCTACCTCCTCCCCATCAAGAAGAAACCCTCGTGCCCATATCTGAGCACAGTAGTCAAGATGGGGTCTTATCAAGGCTTGATACAGAGGAACAATAACTTGCTTGTCTCTGCTCGTCAAGGTATTCTTTAGTAACCAAGTGATTTGATGAGCTGATTTAGCCACTTTTGCAATGTGCCCCCTAAATTTCAACTCCCTATCCACCAACACCCCCAAATCCCTGGCCTCATCAATCTCCTGAAGTATAGTTCCACCAATGTGGTATACTGCTGCTAATCTTTTCACCCCAAAATGCATAACCTTACACTTTGCCACATTAAACTGACATCCATTCTCCTTACCCCAATCTTCCAATCTATCCAAATCATCCTGCAAAATTTTGACATCATGTGGATTCACTATTGCTCTACCCAACTTTGTATCATCAGCAGACAAATGAATAGTTCTTCTCAGATCCTTTCCGATATCGTTAATGAACAAATTAAATAGTAGTGATCCAAGAACAGAACCATGCAGCACACCACTAGTCACAGGCCATCTTTTGGACTCTACTCCTGAATAAACTACTCTCTGATATCTCTCCATCAACTCAACCGCTCTCCTATCCATTCCCATATGCTGCAGTTTACTGATTAGAATTCCATGTGGTATCCTGTCAAAGTCTCTTAGCAAGGTCCAGCAGAATCACTGTAAACCCATTATCCTTATCCAGTTCAACCGTCACTGTGCTATAAAATGTGAGCAAGTTACTGAGGCATGATCTACCCTTCACAAAACCATGCTGATCCCCATATAGTATCCCGTTATCATCTATCCATTCCTGTATTTTTCTCTTGACTACTTTCTCCAAAACCTTGACAATGACTCCTGATATGCTGATCGGTCACAGTCTTGGAATCTCCTTTATGCAGCGGTACTATTTTTTCCTCTTTCCACCCCCTCAGGACTAACCCAGACCCGAGACTCAAATTAAACAAAATGGTCAAGGGCACTGACAATTCTTTTGCCGCTTCGCGTAAGACCCGTGCTGGTATACCATCCAATCCCACAGATGTATTCACATTAAGGTTTTGTAATATACTATTCACCTCCCTTTCATTCACCTCAATTCCCATATAAGCTATTGGTTCCTTCATTCCTGCAATATCACCACCTGGATGATATACTCTTGCAAAGTGCTCATTCAGTAATTCCACTATATCAACTAATTCAGTTACCTCCTCTACCATCGGCATTCCTTAAAATCCTTCTGCCATATACATTTTTTCTTTTACTTGCAGCATATCGAAAAAAACTGTTTGGGATTCTCTTTAGCTTGCATAGCTAATTTCCTTTCATAATCTGCTTTTGCTTTTCTTACCACACTCGTTACCCTTCTGGCCTGTGCTTTATACTGTTTGTGTGCCTGCAGGTCACCATTCTCCTTAAATTCTCTCCACAGTTGTTTCTTTTTTTGCAGCTTAAGCGTAATGGTGTTATTCATCAATTTAACCCCTACTTAACTGGGCTACTATACTAGTAGCCCAATCATGAAGTTACTTCACATGCAAAGTTTGCTTACACTTGGATAAAGGATGAAACCAAGAATATAATTTCTTGGCATCTTTAATTTATAGAAAAAAAATCACAATAACTCAAAAACTGTATGATGAATTTTTATGCAATTCAGGAAAAGAAGTATGATTTGAGATGTGAAAGAAACACCCACAAAAATTGTAAATAAATAGTTTAATTCAGAAACAAATGGTTATATGAAGACAGTAGTCAAAAATAAGTCAAAGCACCTCAATAAGGAATGTGGTTATACCCTTCACAACAAAACAGCATGTGCAACATTTCATACTGTTTATAAAGGTGTCTAGGAGCTCAGTTAGTAATAGCAGCTATAGATCATCTCAGACATACTCATTAGAATTAAAGTCAGGAGACCTGGCTGGCCAATCCATATATACAGTAGTCTCTTCTCAACGATATTGGTCTGTGAGCTTTGCTTGATGAGGACGAAAATTATCGTCTTGTAGGATAAATGTTTTCCATATCACACCTGCATGCAGACAAACATGAGGATCCAGAACCTCATATCTATAAGTTACAGCATGGTTTTCATGGTTCCACTGGGAAGTACATATAGGTAGATGCATTTATCTAATAATATGCTTCCCAAACTATCACATTACCTCCATCATAAGTGTCTCTTTCACAGATATGAGGGATGATAATGTGTCTTTGGTGTTCTCCAGATCAGAGCAAATCATGACTTGTTTGTAAAATACCAACGTATATGTGCTGAGCACATATAGATCTGGATTGTGTTAGGTACAGTTGATGTGCGACCTCACCCATTTCAAATGTGCTCTCCTATGGTGTATTTGCTTCCACTGTGCCTTCTGTTCACAATAGAAGCAGATACTAATGTTCTTGTAGGTGATGTGTGGTTAGATCAGCTGATTTGGTATAGCACTCCTGTTTTGCCGAGCAGATAATTAGAGATATCAGTCACTCACTGTGGTTGTAGCTGGTTGTCTTCCATCACTGTATTTCTGGGATGCTGTTTGTGACAATTAGAATTTATTCCATAGTATATGGACTTTAGAATGATTCATATGCAATCATCTGCATGTTACCACCTGACTTTGATTAGTCTTACAATGGCTCGCCACCTGAATTCATCAGTTAAATCATAGGTGGCCAACAGCAGGCCTGCGGCAGGATAAAAACTATATTAAATTATATGTATTATCAATTTAGATATTAGTTTCCACTGCAGGTTTTCCGATTGATATACTGGTTATATTCATTATTTCTGATGACTGAAACAATTTATATTCTCAACACTGAATCAAAATTGCTTTAAAAATATTACTCAATTTATAAAATCTGCTGCTTCTCTGTGTGAGTTGTAGTAGTGGGAGTGGTAGATTTCTATGTGCTCCAGAGTAACGCATCATTGAAAGTCACTTGCTCTGCTCTTTTTACTGTGATCAGTTTCAGAGACTCAGTTTCACAGTTAACAGTGTTATTGTTGCAGTTTGTGTCCCCTGGTCAGTTTCTTCAGCCTTTGTGTACTATGAGTAAGAAACATAAGATCTGTGAAGAAAACAGGTCATTTCAGGAGAAATGGGAAAATGAATTTCTGTTTATAAAAATAACTACAACAAACCATAGTGCTTTGTGTGTTTGCAAGTATTGTCTGTGCACAAGGAATATAACCTCAAACGGCACTACATACAGCACCATGCCGCTTAATACCAAGAATATGTTGGACAAGTACATATTAAAATTGAACGTAATTTGAAGAGAAACGTTAGTGCTCAGAAATCTATTTTTACCAAAACAACATCAATACAAAAAAACTCGCTCTTGGCATCGTTTGTAAGTGCAGAGATAGCAAAAGCAAAAAAATTATTATCTGATGGTAATTTGTAAAATACTGTTCTGTGAAAATGGCATGTGCATTTGGGGAAGATAAAATTGCCAGTGAGTTTGAAAGCGTCCCACTATCAAAATAAACTGTAACAAAAAGATTCGAGGAAATAGTTTCTCACTTATTGAATAAATTAAAAAGTGTTATTACAGATTCAGCTAGCTTCTCACTGCTCTGGATGAATCAACTGACATAACAGGTACAGCTCAACTTCCAATTTTCATTCGAACTGTTTCCAAAGACTTTGCTATTAATGAAGAGCTGCTAGCATTAGAGTCATTGCATAACACAGTCAAAGGTCAAGACATTTATGATGCAGTTATGAAGGTTGTAAATGGTACCGGTGACATCAACAATCTCACAGCTATTGTGACAGATGGCACCAAATCAATGCATGGTACTCAAACAGGCTAAGTTGGCTTACTAAAGAAGGCTGGAATCAATTGCCCTGTATTGCACTACATTATACATCAGGAGGCACTGTGTGGAAAAATTCTGGATATAGAGGATGTTATGAAAACTGTAATGAAGTGTGTGAATCTAATTAAGGGTGGAAATTGGGCTTTGACACACCGCAAGTTTCTTTCTTTTCTAATAGAAATGGAGGCAGAATATGACGATTTAGTGTTGTACACAGAAGTACGTTGGCTAATCAGAGGGAACTGTTTGAAATGTTTTTTTGCCTTGAGAAAGGAAATAAAAAGAGTTTTTAGAGGAAGACAAAGAACTAATCAGTTCTTTGTTTTGTGTTCCTCATTTTAACTGCTTACTCACCTTTCTAACAGACATCACACACACACCACATAAATGAACTCAACGTGAAGTTACAGGGATGTAACCAAACAATCTCAGATTTAGTTGGACACCTAGATGGGTTCATAAGTCAACTGAAGGTTTTTAAATTCACCTAGTCAGAGGAAACTTGGTACATTTCCCTTCCTACAGGGAGTTGATGGAGGAGAGCCATGCCCTTGACTTCAAGTTTTCTGTGCCAATGTTAGACCAACTTTTGGAGAAATCAGTAAGCGATTTTCTGACTTCAGTGATATGTGGCCACAACTGACATTATTTAACAACCCAATGAAATGTGACATTTCAGAGCAGCATGACACTATTCAATTGGAATTGTGTGACCTTCAAAGTGACCCCTTTTTCCAGTCAAGGGTAGAGATAGGCATTGACTTTTGGAAACTGGTACCAAGAGAAAAATATCCTGCATTGAGTGATTTCAGCTTGAGAATTGCATCTGTGTTTGGAAGCACATACATATGTGAATGCACTTTCTCAACTATGAGGGCAGTTAAATCGTCACAAAGAAGCTGATTGACTGATGACCACCTTCAGGATTTGTTACGAATATCGTCATCATCATTGAAAATCAACTTTGATGAACTTGTTGCCACACATGAACGCCCACAGTATTCTCATTAAGTTCTGTTACATATAAAAAAAAACAGAAATATGTAATTAAATTTAATTTAACAACTTATATTTAAAACAATCAAGTATTTTATATTGTTCTCCCAGTAGTAAAATGATTTAACAAATATAGTAATTCAATACATATAACTATTGCCTTGAAAAAATACAGAGTTCATTTTTATTTCAGTTTCTCTAAAAGTATGTGGCCCGTGACGCTACCACTCATCATATATTGGTCCTCGTATAGAATGAAGTTGGCCACACCTGAGTTAAATGATGGCTTGCTATTTTGCTATCACAACTTGCATTCTTCTCACCCCAGGCATGAAATGGAAAACCATGACAAAACGCCTGCTTTTATTCCTGTTTTATTTGCATATACTGTTGACAGCACTATTCATTTGTATATGATAACCAGACTCAGCACAACTTTTTCCGTAATGTAAAAAGTTATGCATCAATAAACACCTGCCTTTTAGATATTTATCCTCACTGAATTATTGCAGTTTTTCTCCTTGTTCCCTAGTTTATTAAAACCAATTTAGGATATCACCTAAATATTCATCATTAAATTCCTACCATGTACCCTCAAGGGGTGTACAGGATACATGAAAAATTTACATTACTAACTTCCTATCTACAATTTTCCTCCAAATCAGTCTGTTACTTGTCAAGACTCCAACATTATCAGATCTTATATTTCTATCCTCTAAGGCACTTTGTATCCTATCAAACCACCTATATCTTGGTCTTCCTCTGGGTCGTTTTCCTGCCAACCTGGCAGAGAACACTTGTTTTGCCAATCTTTCCTCGCCCATTCTGTTTAAATGACCACATACCACTTGAGATTAGCTCTGCTAACGCATTCTTGGATGCTGACAATGTCAAGGTTTTTCCTAATATCCTTGTTTTTAATATGATATTGCCATTGATGTCATCTGTTCACGCCTCCAATCTTTCTCAGGACTCTTATATCTGCGGTCTCTAGTCTTTGGTCAAGTGTTTTACTTCTGACCCAGCTCTCAGATCCATAAGTTAAAACTGGTTTGAACACTGTCTTTTATACAGCTAATTTAGTGTTCCGACTAATTTCTCTCTTATTCCATATGAATTTATTCAATTGACTTCCTACTATACCAGCTTTATTGATTCTGTTGTCTATTTCCATATTTAATTTACCATCCTCACTAAAAATCGTGCCTAAGTAGGTGAAATGTTTTACTTGTTCCACACGTTCTCCGTTCACAATGCAGTTGACATTTTTAACGATTCTGCCTATTTTCATTGTCTTTGTCTTTTTATTGCTGACCTTCATACCATATCTATTACAACAGGTTATTCAATTTAGTCAAGGAATCTTGCTGACTCGTAGTGGATTTATTGATAAGTATAACATCGTAAGCATAAAGCAAAGAGCTGACATTAACATCTCCAATTTTGATATCATGTTTAATACCACTACTTTCCTTCATAATGTGATCCATATTGATAATGAATAACAGAGGGGATAATGTACATCCTTGTCTCACACCAGATTTGACATTAAACCATCTTCCTGTACTTCCTTCAATTCTAACTGCTGACTTACAACTCAAATAAAGATTAAGTATTGCTTGATATAATGCTCCATTGACACCATATAACTGTAGCGTATTGAATAGCTTCTCTCTTGGCACCTTATCATATGCCTTTTCCAGATCTATAAAACTCAAATAGAGATCTTTGTTATATTCCCATGATTTCTCCACTATTTGTCGTAAAGTGAAGATCTGATCCTGACAGCCTCTATTTGGCCTGAATCCAGCTTGTTCTTCACCAGGCTTTTCTTCTACAATTCTAGTCAACTGTTTCTCAAGTATACTTGCATATATCTTACCAGGAACACTCAATAGTGAAATACCTCTGTAATTCTCACATTCAGTTTTATTTCCCTTTTTATATATGAGTACTATGGGAGCTCTACTCCAATCATCGGGAATTCGTCCCTCTGTCCTGGCCTTCTGAACTATGCAGTGCAGCCACTGCAAGACTTTTATACCACCATACTTCAGCATTTCTGGTTGAATATCATCTACTCCTGCTGCCTTTCCCCATTTTAAGCCTTTGATGGCTTTTTCTACTTCAAGTATGGATATGTATTCCTGACAGTATGCCTGTTGAGTGTTTTTTACCACTGCTTGTTTCGTTTAACAATTTTTTGAAGTAATTAACTCCATACTTCAAGGATATCTTTTTCTCCCATTTTCATGTCACCTTTATCATCTCTAACTCCTTTTACGGTACTCTTTCCTCCATTTCTGAGCTTCTTCAATAATCTCCAAAATATTTTGCCACCTTCTTGATATTTATTTTCTATGTTCTTGCCAAAGTCCTCCCATAACTAGCTAAACAAAAGTCATGTGTTTAGCTTTTGGTTCCTGTTCTCAAACTCTTTAATTTTTTCTTCAATAATCTTTGTGTATTTTAGACTACAGTTCACATCTGAGAGCTGCTCAACTTTTATTCGCTTTAAAACTTTCTTACTTGTTATTCTTTTCAATATGAAATTCAATTTTATCCTGCTCAAGATTAAATAGTGATCACATCCAATTTCAAATCCTCTGTGCACTCTGGTGTCCTGCACCAGGGAGAAAACATCACGATCAACAATAACATAGTCAATGAGACTTTTCTTATTTCTTGCCTCTTCTCTCCATGTGAATTTGTGCACATTTTTATGTTGGAACATGGTGTTAGTAATAACCAGTCCATGTCCTGAGCAGAAATCCAACAAATGTTTGCCATTATTATTAGCTTTGCTCTTTTCTCCAAATTTTCCCAATATATTTTTGTATGTCTGACAATTATTTCCTACTCTGCTATTTAGATCCCCAACAAGGACCAACTTTTCCTTTTTCATTGTGTCAGTTGCTTTTTCTAAAGCATCAAAAAATTCCTCCATTTCTACCTTATTAGAACCTTCTGTGGGACCATAGGCACAAATAAGTGTCATTGTCCAGTACCCCATTCTGATATTTGCCCACATCACTGTACTTGAGACTGCCTGCCATTCAAGAAGATTAGCCACGTATTTAGTGTTGAATGCAATGGCTACTCCTTCTTTTCCTTGATTGTCATTGCCTGAATATAACATTCTGTATTTATTGCTCAGAAAGATCTCACCAGTTTTGGTCATTTTTGTTTGTCACCCCTATTATGTCGATCTTGTACTTATCTAATTCCTCAGCTAGCTTCATTTCTTTGCCATTCAGGCTTCTTATGTTGATAGTACCGATCTTTATCTCTGGTGATGTTGAGTTGGGGTGTTTTTTCAGATTTGTTCCAGTAGCTGACTTTTCGCTGTTCACCCTGGCTCCCTGGTGAAAACAACGGGGGCCTTGTTTAACCGGGTGACGCCCCAGCCGGCATATAATTTTGTCATGTTGTACCATCATTTTATAATTTTGTTTAAGCCAATAAGAATTACAATTTGGTTGGCTAAATTCCAAATTTCCAGCCTATCCTCGTTCGTTCAGTATCCAGGTAGATACCCAACAGGGTGCACCACGAGAAGGTGAGGATTGGACATTAGGTCAGAAGCCCTGGTTGGTTCTCTGCATTCCTTTAAAGGCGATGTGGAGGTCTCCTCTCAGTTATACAGCTTTGAGGACCTCCATAGTCCAAAGACTGTGTGAATCCTCAACTTCACACAATATCTATCATAACTCTCCTTGTAATTAACATACAAAGTATTCACAACTGACTGAGGCTATCCATTCCATTCATTCACCACTCTCCAAGTGAAAAATCTAGTTCACACACTTACCCAACTTCCAGGGATGACCTCTTGTTCTATCCCCTTCTTCAATGACCAAGTAATCCTGTGAGCTACCCCTGGCTACTTAGCAATATGCCCTCTAAATTTCAGCTCTCTATCTACTGCCACTATCCTCAGATACCTGGTTTCATCAATTTCCTGGAGTACATTTCCCTCAATGTGGTACACAGCTTGTAATCTTTGTATCCCAAAATGCATAACTTTATGCTTTTCCACATTAAATTGGCATCCATTATGTTTTGCCCATACTGTTTGGCTATTTAAATCATCCTTCAAGCTTTCTGCATCACCTTGATTAACTATTACTCTACCCAACTTTGCATCATCTGCAAACAACTGAATATCTCCCTTCAAATTATTTCCTGTGTCATTTATGTACAATTGAAACGGCAGTGGTCCAAGCTCAGAACCCTATGGCACAGCAGTAGTCACCTACCTTCTCCTAGATTGTGCCCCTCCATATACTACTTTTTAGTATCTGTCTATCAGCTACCTTTTATCCATATCACCAGTTTCATATCCATCCCCATTTGTTGCAGAGTGTATAACAGAGTTCCATATGACATCTTGTCAAATGCTTTCACAAAATCCAACAGTATCATCGAGTAGCCATTCTTTTTATCCAACTCAGTTGCTACTCTATTATAAAATGTTATTAGATTTACTAAGGCATGACCGATCCTTCACAAAGCCATGCTGCCCCCATCAGAGTATCAGTCTTATCCACTCATTCTGGAAATCTCTTTTTGACCAATTTTTACTATCACTCCTGAGATACTAATTGGTCTATAATTTGCTACCACTTAGATCCTTCTTTTTGCAAAGGAATTATTTTGCCCTTCTTCCACTCTTTTGGAACTTTGCCAGAACTGAGACTTTGATTAAACATCTTAGTCAAGGACATTGCCAGCTCCCCTGCACATTATCATAAGACATGAGCCAATATCCCATCCAGTCCCATGGCTGTATTTGCATTCAGATTTTTCAGTATACTAAGTACCTCCAATTCTTTAATGTCTGTTCTCACATCAGTGCCTGTGACCTTTGTCATAACTATCTTCACTTGGATGATATATTCTTGAAAAATGGTCACTCGTAACTCAACTATTTCATCTGCTTCCATTACCTTTTCCCCATCTGCGCTCATTAAATTCATCCTTCCATAGTCATTCTTTCTTGTGCTTGCCACAAAAAAAAAAAAAAAAACCTTTGGGATTTTTTTTTTGCCTGTTCAGCTTTTTCTTTTCATTTCTTTTCTTTTCTTTTCATAATCTGATTTTGTCTTCCTTACCATGCTGATATGATAGCATGAAATTAAAAAAAGGATATAATGGCAAATGATTTAATGCATAGATTGTGTATAAAGAATGATTGCAAGTTATTGGATGTAATGAGAGAGCTTCAAAAAAGAATAGATTTATATAAGAGGGACAGTCTGTACTTGAATGTATTTGGTTTCAATAAGGAAATACCATAAGTAGACATATTTAAATAAATTATAAGACTGGAATTAACTCATGTAAAATATTATTTATTAGTATAATTTTCGCCTGAGTTTCAAAGGCATCTTCAGTACAATGCTAATAGAACAATAACTGACAATTCCAAAAGGTGCCACGGAACTAAAAAAGGTTAAGTTTTCTAACTTAAAAAATAAATAACTAAATAAATAAAAAATAAATATATTTATTTTTTATTTATTTATATTTTATTTATTATACACAATTAAAAAAAAGTTGGGAAAGATTAACTGATTTAAAAAGTCATTGGATCTGTTTAAATTAGGAAAGAAGTAAAGTTTCACATGTTTCTTTATAATGTCGTTCCATGAGGAACCAACTTTGTGAAGGACTCTTGTCTTGTTCCAATTATGTCTAGTGTTTATAAAGCTGTTCCTCATGGAATGGCTTTATAAAGAAACATGTGAAACTCTACTTCACTCTCCTAACTTACACAGATTCGATGGTCTATGTCTATCCCCTTTGTGGGAGATAGGAAAGATTAGCTGATTTAAAAAGTGCTAACTTTTTTTAATTGTGTGTGTGTGTGTGTGTGTTTATATTTTTTTTATTTTATTTTATTTTTAAAATTTTTTATTTATTTATTATTTTTTAAGTTAGGAAATTTAATGACCTTTTTTAGTTATCTTACATTAGCTACTTAGGTGCCACCTTTTGGAATTGTCAGTTATGTTCTATTAGCTTTGTACCGAAGATGCCTTTGATACTCGGGCGAAAATTATAGTAATAAAAAATATTTTACATGAGTTAATTCTGGTATTATAATTTATTTAAATATATTTGGTGTCATGAGTCTGGAGTAGTTATTTATTGGTATGATACCTAATACTGAGAGTCAGGGAAACTAGATGAAAGGAATGGTGAGAATCTGTGTAAGAGTGAGTAAGTTATGTAACTATTAATGATATCAATATGGTTAATAATAGAGATAATTATGATAAAAAAAAAGTTGAAACAATTAATCAACAATGGTGACTTTAATTATCCAAACATTGATTGGACAGCAATAAATTTATTAATATATTCAAGGATATCTGTAATAAGCGAAGCATTAGATATGAACAGTAATCTGAAAATAAATTAAAGACTTAATTCTGTATGTTAGTCAAGTAGATAATAGTTTAATATCTGACGTTTCACTGACTGATATCTGTCAGCATTTTCAAAGGATACACTGGTAAGCAATAGAAAGTAACAAAAACTAGGAAACTAACCGACAATTCTAAAAATTATATAAAGTTATCACTGTGCATGATACAATGATATAAATATGCGTGTCGCAAGTACAACATTTTATCATCATCATCAAATTCCTGCCATGTACCCACAAGGGGTGTACAGGATATGAAAGTACTACATGAAAAAATTACATCATTACTAACTTCCTATCTACAATTTTCCTCCAAATCAGTCTGTTACTTGTCAAGACTCCAACATTATCAGATCTTATATTTCTATCATCTAAGGCACTTTGTACCGTATCAATCCACCTATATCTTGGTCTTCCTCTGGGTCATTTTGCTGCCAACCTGGCAGAGAACACTTGTTTTGGTAATCTTTCCTTGTCCATTCTGTTTAGGTGACCATACCACCTGAGATTAGCTCTGCTAACGCATTCCTGGATGCTGACAATGTCAAGTTCTTTCCTAATATCCTCGTTTTTAATATGATATTGCCATTGATGCCATCTGTTCATGCCTATAATCTTTCTCAGGACTCTCATATCTGCAGTCTCTAGTCTTTGGTCAAGTGCTTTACTTCTGACCCAGCTCTCAGATCCATAAGTTAAAACTGGTTTGAACACTGTCTTGTATACAGCTAATTTAGTGTTCCGACTAATTTCTCTCTTATTCCATATGAATTTATTCAATTGACAACGTTTTATTTGTTGAGAAATTTATTGTACTTTTCATGAAAGTTCGTTTCTTTTTGGTTAAATGATCTGATTCGAGTTTTCCATATATCTGGTAAGATTAGGCCTTGATTTTTATTTAAGTTACCTGTTGAACGGGCGACTGTAGCAACTTCTTTAAATGTTTTGGAATGGTAGTTCTCTTCTATGTAGGGCATATGGCTCATATCCCATTCAATATTATGGTTGGTAGAGGCAAAGTGGGAATAAAGGCATGATATATCTTGTCTGTTGTTTCTTACATAGCCTACATATTCCTTACATTGGACGTAATGGTGTACCTTCTTTATGGATTTTGGGAACACCATATAGTCTTGGAGTTAACGGATGCATAGATTTTAGTTTTTTGATTAAGTCCACAGGCCAGTTGGTCATATCACGTAATAGTTCATTGGTATCAAGATGGTTTTTGTGAGTCGATCTGTGTTAAGAACATCATAGACCATTAACTCCAAGACTATATGGTGTTCCCAAAATCCATAAAGAAGGTACACCATTATGTCCAATAGTAGATGGTATCCATTCACCTACTTACAGATATTCAAAATATCTAGCCAAAATGCTACAAGAACACATTCATAACATGGATTCTTATATCAAGAACTCCCAACATTTCTTGGGAAAATTAAAAAACATCCATATCTCTGAAGATAATATTATGGCTAGCCTGGATGTCACATCTCTGTTCATAAATATCCCAGTTTCAGAAGTCATCAACATCTTAGAAAACCTGCTCCCACCAAACATCACCAAGTTGTTCAAGCATTGCTTAACTTCGAACTATTTTACATGGCAACAAACATACTACAAACAACTTAATGGATTAGCCATGGGTAGCTCTCTCTCTCCCTCTTGTGCTGACCTCTTCTTAGAAAATCTGGAAACTCGAATTTTATCCCAAATGACCCCTAAACCAACCACATGGTTTAAGTATGTTGACGACATTCATCATTTGGAATCACAAAAAAGAGTAACTAATAGATTAATCTAAACAAAATTAATTGCTTCCACAACACTATCAAGTTCACTTTGGAACTAGAAAAAGATAATAAACTTCCATTCCTAGAATTCCTTATTAAGAAACAAACTGACAATAGCATCAACCTGTCAGTATATAGAAAACCTACTAACACAGGACGCTACCTCCATTTCGACTCGTCTCACCACATATCCCAGAAATTATCCATATGCTCAAAAAAAGAGCTATACAGTGTACCACAGACCCTGGCAACTTACAAGAATCATAATTTTTTGATTATGATTCTTAACCAATAATATTAAACTATTATCTACTTGACTAACATACAGAATTAAGTCTTTAATTTATTAATACTAGTTGTCAAGAAAAAGGTCATAATAGGAATCTGAAAGTTGTCCAACTGAGTCATGCAGACTACAGAGGGGGAGTATACAAAAAAGCATCAACTTACTATGTCTGTACACAAATGCCAGGATTATAATGAACAAAGGGATTGAATTTTTGTTGCTTTAGTTGACTACATTGTCTCTCAGATTATTGGCATTAGTGAGACCTGGCTCTCAGAAGCAGATATACTAACTGATATTGAGTGTTAAGGGTACAGCACTTTTAGGAAAGATAAACAATGTGGGAGAGGAGAGGACGTATGCTAATGATATTGAATGATTTGAGTCCAGTTAAGTAGAAAGCTATGATTGCAATATTACTAACATTTTTCTCACATATGTCGTATGTTTGAAACTATATGATGAAGTAGAGTTTAACAAGATCAAATACATGGTAAAGTGTTGTTACATATGTAGTCAAGCAGTTGCTAGTGGCAATGAGATGCATTTGCCAAACCTAATGAGTGCTAAACAATTAATCAACAATGGTGACATTAATTATCCAAACATTGATTGGATAGCAATAAAGTCTCATGAGAAGAATGAAGCCAAATTTATTTAGCTGTTGCAAGGCAACTATCCTTAAGCAGCATGTGACAGAAGGAACTTAAGGTCAAAGCTTATTAGATCTGATTATACTGTCAGAAGGGGTTTCAGTAAAAGATGTGACTGTTCTGACTCCAGTTGATGATGGTGATCATGCCGTACTGACTTGGGAGTGACTAAGTGTATGGATATTTCATCCAGAAAAGGTTATATAACTACAAAGCAGTAATTGGTTGCTAGATGGAAAGGATATCAGCAGTTAATGGAAAGTATTAAGATATACACTGATGCAGTATTGGAATGTGTACCTAGAGTTGAAAAAATAAAAAAGGATGGGAGTGAAATTGATGTGCAGTGTTATTAATCAAGATATTCTTAAGAAAGATTATGCGGAAGGCACACCATGTGCATGAGGATGATCATCATCATCATATGTATCAAGGATTTAGGCCTAGCATGGCCTGTTCCGGCCTTAGAAGTCATCGTTTAAGAGGATGTCCTGGTTTTCTTTTTCCTAATGGCTTGTACTTTAAGGATGATAGCAGTTATAATTTTCATTTATAAGGTGCAGGTCAGAAGAGATTATTATTTGACACCTCCAGGGAGTCCAAAGACTTATCGAGGGAGAGTGTGCCAACAGCATCGAACGATTTTCTCCTTCCAACTACCAACCGCGCTCAAACTTACTTTACTGGGCCATTAGTAGCAGAGGCTCTACCAATCGACCAACCTTTGCCGGCTGGAAAGCTAAGTGGGAGAATGAAAAAGAAACCTGCTTTACTAGTTAAAGACAATCCACAAGAATGCAATTGTTATATAGCAAATAAAAGTAAAAGAAAGAATAAATACAAAAGAATAATTCTCCTGAATTTGGATGTCAGATATCGAAGAGATTGTTCAATTAACAAGTGCCCATTTTGCTAAAAAGCTGTCAACCTGGTGGATGCAGTCAACACCAGCGATTAATGTTCGGCACGTTTCCAAAAAAGTTTTTTTTGAATATAGTGAATAGGAAATGAAAAACAAATGAAAAACGTTTTACAGTATAATGTTACCTACGGATTAGTCCTGCTTATACAATTTTTTTTTACATGGAACTCAACAATTAATCATAAGTTGGTTTATGATACATCAAAAAATAAAGAACTATTTTAGGTATATTTTCGTAAATTTTAATCAAAAATTTCAGTGATATAATCAGGTCCAGGATACAATTTCAGAATTTATTTGTTTGTTTCCAGGAAGATTTGAAGGGGGCCCAAACAGAAGCGACGTACATTCATAATTATATGTACCATTCGTTGTTCGTTTAAACTCTTATCTCATATTTTTTGACATTTTTAGGCGCCTTTTCTTCTGCGGCACCTGTGTATATTGCGCACTTCGCACACGCAACCACCCGGGCCTGGATGCAGTATTCACCTGCAAACTACCTCTATGCTGGATGAAGAAATTTAGCTGTATGAGGAGGAGGAGGTAACTAGAACTGTTGCATAAACTGAACAAGAATTTGGCATTAGGAACTGTGAGGATATGAAGGGGCTAAAAGATTGTTTTCAGCTGAACTAGATGTGCCTTTGACCTGCCTTTATTATTTGAATTGCAGAATAGAGAAGATTCTATTCTGTAGGAGTGGAAAGAATGTATAAATAATCCAAAAGGGTGCAATCGAAAAGCAAAAGGGTGGTGTAAAGACTATGTTGCCCAGCTCTCGATCTATCAGTATCTCTTGGAATGGTGTGGAGTAAAGATTTTGAAAAAGTTGTTAAGAGATGATGTTACAAAGAAATTGGTTGACATAGAATCTGCACTTTGCAACGAATAGCATAAGTTTACTAAGGGGAGGTCATGTTTGAATAACTTGTGTTTTATAACAGTGGTAGGATTGAGTTAAACAAGGGGAGTGGAAATGCCATGATACTTTGATTTTGATAGGATACGGATATAAGACTGTTGTACAAGGTGCTGCCCAAAATTCAGGGAATTTGACCATTAAAAAAATATAAAAAAATAAATAAAAAAGCTCACCTTCCCTAACTCCTAGTTTCCATCATTTCCTTTTGAAGTTGTCCCCTTGGGCATATATTTATATATACATACAGTGATCCCAGCAGTTTTTCCATGATTCCATGCATCCCTGGAAGTCCTCAGGTGTAACTGTGTTGAGCACCTCCTGTAGTTCTGCCTGGTTCTCCTCAGTAGTGTCAAAACAATGTACTTCCAGTCTGAATTTCACCTTGGGGAACAGGAAAAAGTCATAGGAGGCAAGGTCAGGCAGATGGGGGAGAAAGAATGATTGTTATGTTTTTGTACGCCAGGAACGTGGAAGTGTTTTCATGATGAAGAATTCAGATGTTGCTCTTTCACTTGTGTGGATGATTGCACCAAATGTTCTCCCTAAACCGCTTCTAAATTTCATAATAAAACTTGCTGTTGACAGTTTGGCAAAAGGGAGAGAGATTTCTTATGAACAATGTCTTTAATATCAAAAAAAAAAAGATCAAAATTGACTTGATGTTGCTATGAACTCGACATACTTTTTTTTCAGCCATGGTGAATTTCGTGGCTTCTACTGCAGCAGTTTTTAGGTTGAAGCAAAATGTGATGTCAATTCTTTGCTCCTTAGCATCCACCATTTCAGTTGGAGAAATAATCTCCGAACCACTAAAATACATTACAAATGTGCATGTAGTGTAATAATAGGCTGTTATTGTTATTATTTAAAATGTCTTTTCTCTATACTTTATATACCGTTATTCTTAAAATTTTTATATTTATACTTTATTCTAATTAGTAGTGTGCACTTTCTCTCTCGCAACCTTTTCTCATTTACTCTACTGCGTACGTACTATGATTATCCACCTTCCGTATTTACTAGTCGAATGCCTATGAATACTGGAAATTTATTTGTCAGACTGCGCCACCAATATATCATTTAATTGTCATAAGACTAAATAAAACTTCTAGTAGATTTCCCTCTCTCTCACAAGCGAAGTTTCTTTTATCAGTGTTTACTTTAACAGTCATGGTTCGTAAGTAACCGAACTACGTTTTTATTGCCTTAAATTATTTCCCGCTCACAAGTCCAATTTATTTAAGAACAGTGCAGTTGTAAAATAAAAGATCAGGCAGCACTCTTTTAACAAATAATTAAAACACATTTATTTACAAATTATACATGAATTAAACAATAGGGAGATTGCTTTCTCTATCCATTTATAAAATCTTTAGCATAAATTAGAACCTTTTTACTTTAACACTAATTAACTTCTTTAACTCACAATCTTATTTACTCTCCACTTACAAATTCAACTTATTAAACTTCTAGTTTACTTGCAGAGGTTAGCTAACTCTCTGTTAAGTTATCTTTACAATTTTTTTTTATCAACTTCCAGTATACCAATTGGTTCTCTTAATGACACTTCTTACTGCTATTAACCAAATTCTTAAAGTCTTTCTATAACATACTATAAGAGGAATTGTACAAAAGTATGGAACTTACAAAGGCTCTGTATCGCACATTCAGTCAAAAGTCTTGCACAAAAAGTTCTAAGGCAATTCTTTCATCTCAGATCTTGAGCTTCCTCAGGAATGTCTCACTTCAGTTGTATCTCATCGGGAAAATAGTGGGCTGTGGACTACAACCTGCAGTACTCATACAGCTCCGGCAAAAGGTTGTTCTCCCACAGCGAAAAGAAAAACTTCTGAGCACAGCTTCCTCGGGTAATTTACATTGCCTTTTCTCCTCTGCTTTGGCTCACCAAAAATGCCTGGACAATTGCCATCTCCAATAGCTCGAACTGCCACCAACTCTCAACCGGGATCCATCTCTCTCTCTGACATCTGGAAGCCTTTCCTTCTTCGGCAACATCTAGAAGCCCTCTTTCTGGCGACAACTGGAATCGGGAAGCCCCTTATGTTCCGCTTGGTCTCCTTTTATTTTGCAATTTCTCAACCTTTCTAAGTCCAAAGACCAGTAAAATACTTAAATCGATTCTATGGAGCACGAAAGTATGTAATTTTTTAAAAAAACCTATGTGGGGATTACCAACATTTGGGAAAAACTGTGCCATTTATAACATAATAAATCTAAAAGCATGTTTTGAATATGTATGGAAACATAATTAAATTGGAAGTAAATGATTAAAAGTGTGTCACCATTGAACAAAGTTTTAATTTTTATTAAACAAATAAATAATATGATATAATTATGTTAATACTTACTTTTAGTGAGATGGTTGAGCTTCTTGGTCCTTGCAGAGTTGCTGGATATCTGGCTCAATATTGATCAACTTCAGTCGAAGATCGTCACACACACTAAGACGATTTCTGTATTTTGTTTTTATTTGAAGGAGTGATGGAAATTCGTTCTCACAAAGATAGGTTGTAGAAACTGCATGACGATTTTCAGTGCTTCTTCAGATAATTCGGGAAATTCACTTATCACTGAAGGCGAGATCCAGAACCGAGACAAACCAAGATCATGGAATTGCATTTTAAGCCCACTGTCACTTGAAAGCTCGATTTACTGTTCTTTTTTCCATAATGAAAGGCTGTTCTCGTGACTGTAAGCCTAAAATGGATCGCAAACCCACAAAAATTTCTTATGAAAGTTATTTGGAAAATATGTTTGAAAATTCTGTTTCTGAGTTTTGAGGTGGTCACAAACCCTTCCAAGAAACTCAGAATCGACAAAAATATAATTTCCCACTAAAAAGGATTCAATTTTGGAAAAGGTGCAAATTGTCTGTCTTTTAGATAATTAATCCATAACACCAGTTTTTTCTCGAATGCCTTTATTTTGTCGTAGACATCAAGAACAGTTGAAGAATTTCCCTGAAGGGAGAGATTTAGTTCATTTAATTTTAAAAAAAATGTCTGAAAGATAGGATACTGTTGATAACCATGCTTAGTCAACAAGGAGTGATGCAAAATCAGAATTACGTTCATTTACAAAAAATAAAACTTCGGGCCTTAATTGAAATAACCTTGTTAGTACTTGGCCCCTGAAAAGCCAGCAAATTTCAGAATGAAGCAAAACTTGTATACATTCACTGCCCGTTTCATCGCAGTGTACTGAAAATAAACTGTTATTTAACAGTCAAGCCTTAACAAAATTAACTAGCTTTACATTGTATAGCGCAGTTTTAAATTCTGGTGGCATTCCTTTGGAGGCTAACGCTTCCCTATGTATGAAACAATGTACCCAATTCATGTCCAGATCTACATCCTTGATTAGAAACAACCCCCACTGTGCCTGCCTGTAAGGATGCGAGCTCCATCCCAGCAGCTCATACATTTTTCCCACTGGATCCCTTTGTGTATTATGTAATTATTGAGAATGTGAAATATTTCTTCTCCAGTTGTTCGGAATGACAAAGTTCTACAAAACAGAATATCGTGATGAACAGAATGATGTGCATGTTATCGTGCAAATCATTTGTAACATCATCTATTTGTAATGCATAATAAAGGCTCTTCTTAACTCTTCGATTAACTGAGATTTTACAAACACCTGCCATATCATTAATTCTGTGGCCGACAGTGTCATTTAAAAGAGGAATCAAATCAACATCTTTTAGTAACTTTTTGCCAAACATAGTTTTTACCACATCTTTTATAGCTAGAAATAGTAAATTTTCCCCCGATAAAATGAGATTTCCCTGTTTTCGCTATGTGCAAACTTAAGAGATAGGATGCTTCCAGTGCCTTGCTATTAATTGACCCCATGGCCAAAACTATATCTTTCCGATGATTTAATGTCCTTAATCATCGCTGAAAAAATTCAAATTGGCTTATTTTTCACATCACAATATTTAGTTTCTAAATGTCATTGGAGTGTCGCAGGTTTCGTGCACTCATTCGACAACCCTTCATAACACAAAACACATTGAGGTTTCTGTTCACTTTCATCTCCACACCAAGTAAACCCAAATTCCAAATATGAACTGTTATATTTCCTACTGTATTGTTTCTTTGAACTGCTTGTTTGTTCTACTTTAATAGTATCAGATTTACTTGCCGTTACAGCAGTGTATCACAATTAGGGTTAGCATCACCACCTGTTTCATTTGCTTTTCTTTTTTAAAGTCCTAGTTCTAAGCCACTTCCATTATTAAAAAAGTTTTCGAAAAATATATAAATATTGCATTAACTCATGACACACTTTGTCCAAGTATCACTTAGCACTTCTGAAGATATACTGAGCCTAGGTTAAAGGAGGAAATCCTTCAATAATAAAAATCAATAAACAACAAGCAATTGGTTGAAATGTGGATAACACATGTTTACTTCAAATCTGACAAAACAGCAAGGGAAGGCAGAAGCAAGAAACCCATATTGTTCACTTCACCTCTCTTTTATTACTCGTCATTCTGCTGCTACAATAATTTATAGTAGCAGAATGTTTATGGAATGAACATTCTGCCTCTATTTTTGGTTTTTTTTTTTAATATCCATTTTATTTCAATAATTTTTACTTATTTAATTTGTTTTAATTTGTTTTGTTTGGATAATTAAAAAAAAATATTTATTTATTTGATTTAAGTCTGACTTTAAACCACCTCTCCCATCACTCCAACACACTGGCATAATGGTCAGTTTTGATGTCTCCTCCTTATTCATCAATGTTCCACTCAAAGATACTTTGGGCCTCATCCAAGGCAAATTTCCTCTTGATATCTCAGGCTATTTTGTTTGGCAAGGAAAATTCTACAAACAAATAGAAGGGGCTGCCATGGGTTCGCCACTCTCCCCACCTCTGGCCAACTTCTTTATGGAGACCTTCGAAGAAAAAGCCTTAAACTCGGCCCAAACCTATTGTTTGGCTATGCTATGTGTTCGCTAATTGGCCGCATGGCCTAGACGCACTCGAAAGCTGCCTTTCACACCTAAACAATCAACACCCCAGGATTCAGTTTACCTTAGAAAAAGAAAACAATAACGATCTCCCTTTCCTAGATATTCTGATTACACTCCAGCCTAATGGATCCCTGGCTTTCTCAGTTTACAGAAACCTACACATACAGGTAGATACATTCACCAGCATTCGCCCCCCCCCCCAACAATATGGGATTATAAAAACCCTATATAACAGGGCAAAATTAATCAGTTTAGATAACAATGCCCTTACTACTGAACTTATTCATATTCTTAACACCTTTGTAGCCAATGGATACAACCCCCATAAAATCCAAAACATATTAAAACCAGTTACCCCCGTTACCCCCACAACAAGGACTACTCTAAATCTGTCATTATTCCTTATATTCATGGTACTTCTGAAAAGTTAACAAAAATCTTAAAAAATATGACTTGACAACTTGTTACAAACCATATCAAAAATTGGCATCTCTTATCCACTGTCCCAAGGACCAGTCACTTCCTCTAGACCTACCTGGAGTTTACCAGGTCCCTTGTAGTTGTAAACTGTCTTACTATGGCCAAACAGGCAGGACTGCTAATATCAGGATATCTGAACATAAGAATTATATCCGTTTCCACCGTTATAGCCACTCAGGACTTGCTGACCATGCCTTGGACACCTGCCATAAAATACGGTGGAAGAAAGCTTCCTTACTACACCACAGCAAGTTTAAATATGAGAGATTATTCTTAGAATCAGTCTCAGTCTTAAAAACTCCCCAAACCTCAATAAATTTGGATGCATGAGACTACCTCAAATATGGGAGGTTTGCATTCCTAGAACATCAGCCCAAACAGCCAAGATTAATACCCAATTTGGCCGACTAGGTGGCATCCTTTAGGACTCTAGGACTGACTTCAGTTGTTTTCTTCAGCCATTTTTGCTCAGTGTTAGTGCCTGCATACACATTTCATTAATTTTTATGTTCCCTGAAGATGGTAATGTAACATTACCGAAATATTTGAAGTATTAATTAAAGTTATTTAGTTAATATAATAATATACGTTGTTCTTTCCTTAAAATTAACAGTTATGTATCCAACGTGTAAGCTTATCTACGAGAAAGCAATTGAAATATCAGTTTGAACAAATTACAATATATGTATAAATATGTAAAGGAGTGGCTGCTAAGCCTGATGTTCATTTGGTCAAATGTATGTGCTACATTACAGTTATTTTCATTTAAACTAACCCTAGATTTAAAACTGGTTGAATCCCCCCACTCAAATGAAATAATAATATACAGAATGCATTATAAAATATTACTACCAGAAACACGTTTAATCACAGGAGAGGGCTAGAGTCGCCGTAGAACGTGGCAGAGAATTTGAGCTGTGCTGAAAAAAGTGCTTTTTGATCTGTGAATAGTCTGACTTTTGTCAAGATTTGTGCTACATTGTTTTTCTGGAATACGAGTGTCCTTCAGTGGTTGTTTTTGGAGTTAGTTGTTGTGGCTATATTGTGTATTTTGGTTACCGAGAAGGACGGGGGTCAGAATCGGACGCGTGACCATGGAAGAGAAGACGAAAATAACATAAGTTTTCATGATTTAGTTTTATTTTATTTATATTTAGTATACTTAAATGTTTTGTTTGTACTTTTACTTATATAGTTATACTCCCTTATACTTATTTAGTGTTTAGTTGTAATAGTTCCTCGACACTATTTTAAATAATGGCAGCAGCAGTTAAAATTACAAATGGCGTATCACCAAGTCCTCCCCCATTTAAGGACTCCATTTTGTGTGATATAATACAGGATTTTGTAGCATGCAGGACTTGTGGAATGTGTGTGTTCCGGCAGTTGTGTATGTGGCAGGTGAGAAAAGGGGAAATATATATATGCACAAAATGCAGGCAATGGGAGGAACTTGGTGAGTTAGAGATGTAATTGACCTCGTTGAGTCAGAAGCTGGAGAATCTCCACATAGAGAGATGAGTGGTATGACAGAGGGCGAGAATAGCGAGAGAAATATTATTATTATTTGACACCTTCAGGAGTCCATAGACTCATCGAGGGAGGGCACCTGCTCTACAGCTCTCTCCACCACTCAATCCACCAACTACAACTACACCAATGCCATCTACCGCCGACCACCACCACTAGTTTTTCCACAGACAATCACAAACATTCATGCCCACGGCGAGATTCGAGCCCTCAGCCTTTTGACTGAAGAGCAGATACGCTAACCACTCAGCCAGCCATTCCGGCAATATGAATAAAATAATGAGAAAGTGGAATATAGAAAGGTTGAAAGATTGTGAAGTTTTCGGAGATGGTCTCAATTGGGAGGATGAATGGCAAATAAGAGTGGCTGATTTGCAGAGAGTGTGAGATAGATTGAGCTGAAAGAGCAGGTGAAATGTTTAGGGAATGAGATGAGAAGTGTGAAAGATGAGATTAGGCAAATAGAAGAGACGAATGAAAGGCGAATCAGAGTAGGAGTGAGAGAGAGAGAGAGAGAGAGAGAGAGAGAGTTATGGGAATGATAGAAGAGGAGAGAATGAATGAGAGAGAGATGTGGGAATGATAGAAGAGGAGAGAATAGGATAAGTGGAAGAGAGGGAATAAGAGAGAGATATGGGAATGATAGAAAAAGAGAGAATAGGATAAGTGAAAGAGAGGGAAATAGGAATGACAGAAGAGGAGAAAATAGGAAAACAGTGGAAGAGAGGAATGAGAGAGAGTTATGGGAATGATAGAAGAGGAGAGAATGGAAACAGTAGGAGAGATGGAATGAGAAGAATGCAAGGGAGCACTGGAGCCAGGGATAGAGGGATGTCAGGCAGGTAAGTAGGGGAACACAGAGAGAAAGTGTTAGAGGAGAGAGAGTGAGGGATGCATGTGAGCAGTCGAGGAACAGGGTGGTAAGAGGTGTAATGTATGGAGACTCAATGATCCATGGTGTGCAAGATAGGATGCGTGAGGAGTGTTTGTCTGGAGGAACGATAGAAAGTGTGGTGGCAATTAAGCGGGGGGGGGTGAGATGATTGTGATGGTAGGAACAAATAACTTGAGAGGTAATGTAAATTGGGCAGCGAGAGATATGAGATTCTTGCTTGAGGTTGTACGAAAGAAGACACAGAGAGGAAAGATAGTATGCGTGTTGCCTAGGTATGATAGTGAAGAGCTGAGCAGAATAGTAGTAATATTGAATAACATAATAGCTAGAATGTGTCAGAAGAGAGGATTGGAATATATGGATGCTTGGAGGGTGTTTGAGGACAGAAAGGAATTGTATGCGAGAGACTGCTTGCATTTGAATGAGGAAGGACTTAGGCATCTAGAGAGATTGCTGTTCTGAACGAGTCAGTGTGTCAATGCAGGGAAAGTAGAATGCCCAGGGTGGATGGTAGCAGGGGGTGGCCTCTTGTGGGGATGGGTACTTGGGAGAAGGGGAACAACATCAGGTAATGCTAAGCCGAGTGGAGTCTAGAGGAGATAATGTTGAGTATAGAAACAGTGGCATTTTTATGCTTTACACTAATGCCAGGAGTATCTGGAAGAAAGAAGAGGAATTGGTGGTGCTGGTAGCACCACCTGGCCAAAAATTATTGGGATCACTGAGACATGGTTGACAGAAGAGGAAATTATAACAGGAATAGAAGTAGCAGGGTACAGAATTTTTCGGCAGGATAGGAAGGGAAAGCGTGGAATGGTGGTGGTAGAGTACTGCTTATGATAAGTGATGACTTATGTCCTCTAAGAGTGGAGACTTTGGAAGGCAGTGACAATAATGATTTTGAAAGCATATGGTGTGAGATAGAGGTGGGCAGGACAGGATATTTAGTCGGGTGTTGCTACAAACCAAGGAGCACAAACGGTGGGGACCAGGAGATGTTTAGACAGTTGAGTTTGTCAAGTGCAAGAAGAATGATTGTTATAGGAGATTTTAACTACAGCAGTATAAATTGGGGAGAGGAAGATTCATGTAGCAATAAGGGAATGTAATTTCTAGAATTCTTGAGGGACAAATGTCTTAGGCAACATGTAATAGAGAACAAGAGGTTCAAAGTTTTGGATTTGGTCCTAGAATCAGAAGAGTTGATAATAACTGAGATGACATCTCTCCCATCAATTGGAGAGAGGGACCATGTGGTTTTGACTTTGAAGATGAATAGACATGCAGAAGTATCAAAGAGATGGGAACGTATGTGAAATTATAAGGCAGATGATTATAATAGGCTTAGATATCAACTTAGGGAAGTTTCATGGAGGGAGGAAATGGAAGGCCAGGATATCATTAGTGCTTCAGAAATTGTGAAGGAATATTTGTTGAATGGAAGAGATATAAGGAGACAGGTGAAGAGGAGATGCATGAAGAATATAAGACACAGGCCAAGAGAGTGACTACTATGGTTATGAAGACAAAACTGGAATATGAGAAGAAGAGATTATTAGCCCTATGATCCAAAGAAACTCCTAAGGAATTTTTCCTAAGGAGAAATGATTGTGGAAGAATGACATTGTGGGATAAAAATGGGAATAGAGTGACTGATCCAGATGGCATAGTGGAATTGTTCAATGAACACTTTATTTGAGTATTTCATCCTGGAGGAGTCAATTTTAATACTAGAGGGATAGGGCAGGTTCGAGGTTTAGAGGTGCAGGAGGAGAGTGTGTTCCAAATACTGAGTACTGTGGATGTCAGTAAAGCTGTGGGAATGGAAGGAATGTAAGATAGTGCCATTGCATAAGGGAGGTAGCAGACTGGAAGTGTCTAATTATAGGCCAGTTTGTGTGTCATCAGTAGTTAAGATCTTGGAGAAATTAGTGAGAGACCATATACAGCATTGGGTAGATGAGGGTATTATTATCTCTGAGAGTCAACATGGATTTGTTAAGGGGCGCTCTTGTTTTAGTAATATGCTAGCCTTTTATAATAAAGTTACAAGAGCAGTAGATGAGGGAAAGGCATATACTGCCATTTTCTTGGATTTAGTAAAGGCATTTGACAGGGTGTCACGTGATAAGCTGATATTTAAGTTGCAGCACATGGGTTTGGATGTCAGGTTTGTCAACTGGATTCAGGATTGTCTGTCTGATAGGTATCAGAGAGTTGTGTATGGTGGGGAAGTTTCAAGGAGGCAGAGGGTTACAAGTGGGGTCCCACAGGGCTCAGTACTGGGACCTATATTGTTTAACCTTTATATCAATGACATTGTCAGTGGATGGCAGGGGAATATTCAGTTGTTTGCAGATGATGCGAAGCTGGGAAGGGTTATTAGTAATAGTGCAGATGTTGTAGTCCTGCAAGAGGATTTGAATAAGCTAGACATATGGGCAAATGATTGGGGGTGTCGGTTTGCAGCAAAATGTAAGGTCTTGAGGTTTGGGACACATCGATGGGGATGCTGCATACTATTGGAGGAGATATACTGGAGGAAGTAGGGTGGAGACGAGAGATCTGGTGTTGATGATTGATAGAAACCTGAAATTCAGGGGACATACTGCAAAGGTGGCGAAGGTAACACAGAGGATTGCTGCATTTAATGAGTAGGACGCTGACCTGCAGAGATAAAAGAGTTATCATTCCATTGTATATGAGCCTGATCAGACCACACTTAGATTATTGTTCTTAGATTTGGTCCCCAGGATTTGAAGGGGATAAATTAACTGTGGAAAGGGTACAAAGGCAGATAGCAAAGATAGTTTCAATACTGTACAATGTTATGAGGATCAGCTGAGGGAATGTAGACTGCAGAGTTTGATGGATAGAAGGAGAGGTGATATAATTGAGATTTTTAATCTGTTGAGAGGTGGCTACATGGTTGACACTGGGGAGTTGTTTCGCTTGGTTGAACAGCGGGAAGAAGCGATGACAAGGTGCCATCCCATGAAGTTACAAAAGGAAACTGTGAGCAAGAGGGTGAGGAGTGGTTTCTTTGCATGGAGGGTGGTTGAACCATGGAATGCATTGCCTGATAGAGTGGTGAGAGAGAGAATGGTCAATGAGTTTAAGGAGTGGTATGATAGACTTTGTGTTTCCTAGGAGGGACCTCCCATGATGAGTCTTGATAGACTTTGTGTTTCCTAGAAAGGACCTCCCACAATGCATCTTTTGACTCTATGGAGGCCTGAATAATAATAATAATGTTTTTATTGTAACATTTTTGGCTAAGTTTCATAGCCATTGTCAATATAGTTATAAGAAAACTCAAAGAAGAAAAATTTAATTTAAAGCATGTGATATGTGCAATATCGGTAGCAGGAGAATAGCTCTATCTGCATGAATAGATATTCAAAATAAATTACAATAAATTGATTTAGTTAATTATTTTCAAATTATAAACAAATTTAATTACAATTGTGGAACACATGAATGGTGAGTACTGGTTAATATAACTTCCCAAAATTGGGAAAGTTTTAAGTAATCATTTTTGTTCAGATTTGGATTGTGAATGTGTACTTCACAGCTTTCTTTGTAGAATCTTTCTAAAAGAAAGTAACTTTTGTGTAACACTTTGGTTTTGTTCCACTGAATTCTATGTTTTGTAGATAAACGTGGTTTGCTAAACCAGATCTGATTGGTTTGTTAAGAGAAATGTATTCTTGATGTTCTTCCAAATGAATTTGTGCAGATTGACCAATTTGTCTATAATAACATAAGCCACATCTTACTATATAAGAATGCTGTTGTAAAACACACTTTCTTATGGTTATCAGCAATTATATTACTTCCTTATTAGTATAAAAAAAGAAAACGAATGTAACATGATTTTAATTGACATCTTTTTTATTTCATTAGGTTATGTTGAATGTCCATCATGTGGTCGTAACTTTAATCAAGGTGCAGCAGAACGCCACATCCCTTGGTGCCAAAAGCAGAAAGCAAAAGGATCCAAAATATCAAATGAGAGTGGTCAAGAGTCATTAAAAGCTAGAACAAAGGTTTGTTTATTATTAGGTTGTGAATTGGCAAACATTCTAACTAATTCTATAATGGGATTCACAGTTTTATCCATAATTTTTAGCTTCTATAATGCATTTAAAGGAAAATGTTTCTTTGATTGGAAAAAACCTGATTTCAAATTTTGTCTAGGCTGTGGGAACTGTATAGAGCTCTTTTAATTGAAGATGAACTAATTCATCTTATACAGATTTTTTCCTCCCATAAACAGAGTCTCCATTGGTCAGTTGGTATTGATGATGTCCTTTGGCTGGGAAACCCTGGGCTCGAATCCTGTCTAGGACACGAAGAATCTTTATAAGAGCCTTTTGGTTGAAGATGCCAGTTCATATAAAAGTGGCATGGTTTTTCCTCACAGAAACTCTGTTTTTTTTTTTTTTTTTTTTTTTTTTTTTTTTTTTTTTTTTTCATTCTGCCAAACAGGCAATAAGATCATAAGAACACATGCAATTAACAGACACTGGCCTGATAACCTGAGCTGCTTCAGCCATTAATTCAAAACAACAAACTTCCAGAAAGAGTTTTTACTCATGCAAAATGAAGATGAACTAATTGTATTTTGTATTTTATTTTAATGTTTTTTATTTTTATTTTGTATTTGTTAAATTTTTATTTTGTATTTTGTATTAATATATTTTATAAGAATCAGTTTCAGAGCACATTACAAAAATATTTCTTTCAGTGTACTCTGGATTAAATACATTAAAAAATTAAATCTACTCTAGGCTATTCAAAAGTCACTTTGCCATGACTCAGAACCCAAGTTTGTCGCTATTCATTTATTTGTAAGCAGCACTGCAAATATGCATTTTAGATGTTGTCTCATTAACCTCCCTACCGGCCGGTGTGGATGAAATATTCAACACTCCCTAGCTTTTTTCATGGATCAAAACTTCGTCGGCATTCTACCTTTTATCATGCAATTACCTTCCTCCGCCGTTAATCTCGTTACGGCTATTCTATAGCATTGGGGGGGGGGGGGTGGGGGGGGGGGGGGGTGGGGGGGGGGGGGGGTGGGGGGGGGGGGGGGTGGGGGGGGGGGGGGGTGGGGGGGGGGGGGGGTGGGGGGGGGGGGGGGTGGGGGGGGGGGGGGGTGGGGGGGGGGGGGGGTGGGGGGGGGGGGGGGTGGGGGGGGGGGGGGGTGGGGGGGGGGGGGGGTGGGGGGGGGGGGGGGTGGGGGGGGGGGGGGGTGGGGGGGGGGGGGGGTGGGGGGGGGGGGGGGTGGGGGGGGGGGGGGGTGGGGGGGGGGGGGGGTGGGGGGGGGGGGGGGTGGGGGGGGGGGGGGGTGGGGGGGGGGGGGGGTGGGGGGGGGGGGGGGTGGGGGGGGGGGGGGGTGGGGGGGGGGGGGGGTGGGGGGGGGGGGGGGTGGGGGGGGGGGGGGGTGGGGGGGGGGGGGGGTGGGGGGGGGGGGGGGTGGGGGGGGGGGGGGGTGGGGGGGGGGGGGGGTGGGGGGGGGGGGGGGTGGGGGATGTTCTGTATCATCTAGCCTACAAAATCACTTTATCACTTGAATGAAAATTTTGGCATACTTTAAAAAAGACTTCATTTACTGGACATAAGAATAATGTGGGGGAGGGGTGAGAAAAGAAGCTAGAGCTCTGCCCTGGAGATCCAACATTGCATTTACTACAACATTTTAGCTTGTAGTAAATAATGTAGGTGTTGTGAATCAACAGTCAGTGAATGTGCATTTTTGCCAGATATGCATCTACAGATATAAGAAATAAACATGTCACTTATAATTCAAATCATCAGGAGTTAAAAATAAAAGGATTATTACATTACATTAATTTCATGAAAGTGGAAACAATATAAGGCAGTAAACAGTGTAATGAAATTCACTCTTATGGCAAACTGTTGAAAAGCACCAACCAATCCCTAAGAGGTACAATGCTGCATTGAAAGAAATTCACTATAATGAATTGCATTGCTTGGAAAGAAGTCAACAGACAACATAGTGTGAGGAACAAACAGCCATGGTGCCTGCCTTGATATGGTGAGGGACCTCCTTTTGCTGTGATGATGACTGCAGCAATCCTACAGGACATACTTTCCACAAGCATACGATAGCGATCGATGGGAATTTTGTTATTACCATTTTTCTTATAGGCATGTAATAAGGTCCTTGACTGCTGTGGGGCAGACTTCCCTTGATCCCACTTAATCCAGTTCATCCCACAGATGCTCATAGGGCTGAGATCAGGATTCTGTGGAAGCCAGTCAAGTGTGGTGATGTTCATGTCCACAAACCATGCAGTTACAGCTGCAGCCTTATGACATGGTGTATTGTCTTGCTGAATGAGACAATGATTAGTTCTGCAGAAATGTCAAAAAGTAGTCCAGAATGTTCAGATACTTCTCAGAGTTCAGTGTTTATATCACTACAGAGGTCCAAGGCAAAACTAGAAAAACAGGACCTTACCATCACACCGCCGCCTCCAAATTTTATAGTCAGGGTTACACACTCTGGTAAAAGACATTCACCAGGCTTCCTCCAGACCCACACCTGTCTATCTGCTTGATAGAAGGTGGAGCATGACTCATCACTCCATAATGCAACTTTTCAAGCTTCCACGTCCCACTGTACATGCTCTTTGCATCACTGAAGATGACTCTCTTTCGGGTAATGTGTGGCTTGCCTATTGCGGTTCTGCTATGGAAACCCATGTTGTGAGCCTCAGTTCTGAATGTTTTTGTGCAGATTTGTGTTCCATTTGAAGCCCGGAACTCTGCATTCAACATATGGAGTTCCAGGGTGGGGCGAACATCCCTCCAAAATGCTGGTTTTTTTACATATTTTACACTCTACAGTCATGTTTGGTGAGTGTGGTGGGTATTACTGATGTAGGATGGCCCAATTTGCTGAACAGATAGGCCTGCAATGTGACATTCTATCACAATGCCTCTTTCAAACTCTGTCTGTTCCCTTCTCACAGCCATTTCACCCGGATTCAGTTGCACTGATTTGGAAGCATCATATTCCTCCAATTTATACTGACTACAAACATGTGACTTGTTATATGACAAAATGCACCTTGCCCATTTGGGTGTCCTTTGACTTCTTTCCAAGCAGTGTATTATTTCTGTGTTTGTCATAATGAGAATTAACTGTATATAGTTTTCAGTTAGCTTGTGCATAGTATACCCAGTTTAATTGAATTTAGATACTTTTTTTCAGTTATTAACTAATGTGTATTTATTTCATATTGAATGAAACTTTTATCAGGTGAAGGTGTAAAACAGTGTTCTCTTTTACTGATATTAATAGTTTGAAGAATAATGAAACATGTGAAGAACAGATATATGGTGTTCCTCAGCATGCTATCAAATTTAAGGAAAGATTTCCATCACACTATAATAAAAGGTAATATACTTTCACTATTATATTTTGAATTCTGTGGGAAGTGGGGGGGGGGGGGGGGGAGGTGTTTATATTAGAAACTATAGTAGCAGAATAATTTTTTTGGTTTTGCAGTTTAGGCTTCTTAAATGGTACTTCTTTTAATGAATGCATTTATTGTCTTTGTCCATATTCTGCTAATGCTGAAATGTTGCAATCTGAAATAAATGCACAAATTACGACATTATTTCTTTCAATTAATTTGTTTTCATAAATTTCGCTGTACACCCGAAGACCTCTTGCGGCACAAAAATGTCTGCACACTGTACTCCTGTTCAGTTTAACATTTTGAGATTTATATCAGTTGGTCTTCAAGTGTCATTTGATTCTTTCTACAAGATTTCCTTGATGATGAAAAATGTTGAAAGTTTATTTTTCACTTGGTTAGAGTATAATAAATTTTGTTTAATCCTTTATCCAAGTGTGAGCAAACAAAGTTTGCACCTGAAAGTATCTTCAGGACTGGGGTAAGGTGGTACAACACCAGGGCACTCCTTGCAAAGGTGGAGCAAGCTACCAACACTCCTATCTCAGTATCTCCTATAATGCAAAAAAAAGCTGGTTTCTAAGCCTGTTATAGTCGTCTGCATTCTAATTCCACATAAATTTCTTCTTCTTGCATGCATATTCATCCTTTGTCAGGACTACTTGATCACTCTTACCAACTGGAAACAAGACCAGATCCTCTGATGATGTGGCCTCGTCCAAAACACTTGATCCTTGTGTTCCCTCACGATATGCTGCCTTAGGGCAATTTTTGGACTTGAGAGACAACTTAGACAGTTGTCTCTTAAGGAGTCCAAAAATTCAGCTCCCTTATACTTTTATGCTGCTTCCTGTGCCCAGTTTATATTGCTATAGTTGAATTCTCCCATAATGATATCATTCACTTTGCACTTGTCAAATTAATTTGCCTAAACATTTTCTGCTTATCACTATTTCCTAGGCTATAGCAGCATCCATCCCACCAAATATATTTTCCTTTCCACTTCTGCCTCATACCATATACTCTCAAAACTATATATCATTTCCATTCTGAATAGAATTTCCAGAAGTGATATGCAGGTATTTGCTATATTGGCTCTGCAATATAGTAAATACCTGCTTATTTTTTAAGCCATTATCCCCCATCCCTGCTACCTTCCACCCATGCAAATCTAGTTTTCGTGCCCTAAACACATTTACTTGGCCAACAAATAATGGTCTCTCCAAATGACTGTATCCTTCGGTGTTTAAATGTAATCCATCTCTTGTGTATAGCTCCTCTTCTATCATAAATATACTCCAAGCATCCATGTATTCCAGATCTCTCTTCCTACACATTCTTTCTGTCATCTCATCCATTAACACTGCTCTTCTCCTTAACTCTGCATGCCCCAAATCATCAAATCTCCATACATCACACTCCTTACATCTTCATTAATTTTTCTTTCACTGGCATCCCTTACCCTTTCTGCATCTACTTTCTCTCCTCCCCCCCTCCTCTTTCCTTCCTCTCCTCTACTCCCTTTCTCCCACACTCCAACTTTTATCACTTTTTCTCTTTCCCTGTTTCTTTCATTCCTTTGCCTTCTTCTTTTCCTTGCTCTTTCACATCCTACTTATTCTTTTTGCAGTAACTAACCTCTGGTCTTTTCTTCATTCATCCTCCTCAGCTCATTCTCCATGCCTGCCATTTCCTTTCTCAGCATCTCTCTCTGGCACCTTATCCAAGGTAAAATCCATAGACACTTCTTTCACATTCTCTTTACCCTTTAACATTCTACTCATATCTACAAGTCAGCATTCACCCATTTCTGATGCACTACTTCTGCTAAAACCCGAGAAGCAACATTTAAGTCATCCAGCATCTCCTACTGTTATCACTGTTTTGCAGTTGTACAGTGGAGTTTTATGATATGTCTGGTTAGTTCTAACTTTATAGCACAACTGCAAGCAACCAAATTTTTATTTTTTTTTTAGATTAATTCATGACTAATTCTGACACAAAAAACTATTATGTCTTCAATTTTCAATTAGTTTTATGCACCTTTTTTTTGTACATTTCTTCAGGAGAATTTGTAAAAATAGAATTAGGTGATGAGAGGGAGGAAGGGATATATATAGTGTACAAGCTAACTGTAATTGAATCGACAGTTGAAAATGGTTGACCAGTGGGCATGGATTGGCATTTATCTTTTAAGTACATATGTCCTAAAGTGTCCATTGTTAAACCATTTTTAGCTGTCGATTCCATTAGTTTTCTTGTATATGGTATGCGTCTCTTGTCATTTAACTTATATTTTAACAAACTCGTGAAGAAGAGTGCAAAAAAGTATAGTTGCTTGTCTCAGAATTAGTTATATGATCCATATACTAGCAATCTCAAGAATTTTATCATAACCACAGTAGTCATCTTAAAAGTTAGAATTTTTGTTTAAATTCTTCAACAAATTTTAACATTTTAAAACTTACTTAATACTTAGGTCATATTTATGGATTAGAAGATTAAAAAGAAAACTTTCTATTAACACTTTTATGGATAGTTAAAGGTTATGATGATACTTAATACTATAGATATATTGGGATTTCCTGTATTTGTTAGAATAAGAGTTATGGCAAAAATTTTGTTTAGATTGTAAATGCTATTATTATCTTATCTCTTTTTGAAGGGGATTGGATTTGGATGAAAGTTATAGTATGGAACAACTTAAGGAAATTCTGCGTGCTCCAACTCCTGATAAATCCCCAAGAACAGTTCCTGGTGTAAGGACTGGTGGACGTCGTGTGCCTATAGATTTAGAATCTAGTGGTAACTTGGATTTAAATAGGTATAGATAAATGCTAATTATTTTATGGATAGATTTATTTATTCGTTCAGTTTGTTTACTTGCTCTCTCCACCATCTAGAAAAATATTGTATTGTATTTTATTGTATGGGATTCTCTTGTAACATTGTTATGTGCATGTAAGAAGAAAGAACATCAAACTTGCTTGAGTGGTATAATAGTGGAAAGTGAATATTCCACTGCTCTATTATAAGAAACAAATGGTTGGAAGTTTTTTCAATTGGTTATAAATTTAAGGTGCTAAAAAATTATATTTTTGCTTAATCCTTTATCCATGTGTAAGCAAACAAAGATTGCATGTGAAGTATCTTCACTACTAGGCTGCTTGTATACAGAGGCTAATGACTTCGCATTAATTGTCTTAGTATCCCATAATGCAAAACACACATCTTTCAGGGTGTGTATAATGCTAAGCATTATGGGAAAGGCTACTACCCAGATCAGTTTCAATCTTTATTGAGGTCTCATCAGTGGGAATCATACCCAGAAGAGATACCAAGATTGAAGTAATGCAGAATTAATTTAATTTCATATAAGAAACTAAATTTCTTGTTTGTCATAGAATCACTGCTTTCATTCCCAAGTTGCTAAAATTTAAGAATTTCTTTTGCACAAAGTAAGCTCTGAAAAAAATTTTAAATAGTGCAACTAAGTCCCTTGGAGAGTGTATATCAATCATGACATAGGAAATCTCAGTTGTTAGACATTGTTAGTCTGCATGGTCCAACTTTCTGAGCTTGACTAGGAGACTCGATTTTAGGGTGTCATTCTCATTCTGATTACTACTACTACTCTAGGTAAAATATCCATTCATCAAAGAGCAAATTAATATTTAGATTAATTATTTAATAAAAATATTAGCCACCACACCATCCTTGACATGTTTTCATGGTGCTGTTGGTAATAGATGTAAATACATAGAAGCAAAGTGCCTATTGAAATAACATTTAGATACTATTGAATAATGTGGGTGGATATGAAGCATAAATTATTTGATATATTTCATCCATATGGCTTTTTTGGTGGTTAAACCAGTTATTCTTTCCTAATAATATTCATTTGCCATTGCATTACTATTGTATGAGTAATTTTGAAATTAAGTATATGTTGATTAATGAATTAATTCAAATATATTGTCACCAAATTGGCATGAATGTCATCTAAGTAGACAGTGCTAATTATGCACTACCCTCCTTTAATAATAAATGCTGCTTAATTTTTTTATTTGACGAGTTTCTTCGAAACAATACATTAGTAGGCATTAATGTGTAAATTTTTTTTTTGTAGAAATTTTGACTTGTTTTACTTGCTTGAGGAAGATTTGTTTGTGTTTATTTGGAGTTGGTAATAGATGATAGAGAAGGGACATACATGCTCTCAGAAAAGAAACTCTTGAATGTGATACCCATACAGAGAGGGACAAGTCTCCTTGCCATGGGGGTGGCACTAGTGAGCCAAGCACTGTGGACGTGTCTAAGAAGAGCTCCTGATTGAGATAAGTTATTCTAGGAATAATTAAGTATATATGCGTAATTGTTTGAGTAAGAGCGGCTGTAAACGTTGTGCGCTACCGGTATTATTAGTGTGGGGGATTTTTCTTGCCAAAACTTAATTATGAAATCATTATTATTAGACCTAGTAACCTGCAGGGAAAAAAAAAAAAAAATGGCGGCGGCATTGTCATTCCATGATTTTAATTTAGATTTCAGTCGTTTTGTTAAGTGTGAGATCTGTTATATGTATTCTTTCGATTACATAAATGATTTGTGGATGTTTAGCGCAGATGGAAGAAGGGTGTGTGCGAAGTGTGACCTGAACGAGGAACTGATGAATGCAAATATGAAATTGATGACAGAAAGTGTTAGTGAAGAGAATGTCACGGGGAACATGAGTTTACGTTTGAAAGAGAAGGATGGTGAGAAAGAGAGGTGAAAAAATGTTAAAAAATCAGTAAAAAAAAAAAAAGAGCGATTTGAAAACCGTAACGGATGTTAAAAGGGACGAAAGTGAGGCGAGAGTGGCAGAAGGAAACGAAATTGAGAGAATGAATGAAACTAGAAATGGCGTGACGCAGAAATCAAAAGTGAAAAAAATCGAAAGAATGAATGATAGCGAAAAAAGAATGAATGATGGAGAAAGTTGGACTGAAAGTACGGAAACAAAGAAAGATGAATGAGAATGAAAGTTGGACGTATGTTGGACCGAAAGTACGGAAACAAAGAAGGATGAATGAGAATTTTTTAATACGAGTCTTGCACTTCGTCAAGTTCCTAAGGAGTGGAAGGAGGGCAAGATTGTTCCACTTCATAGAGGAGGTGATCGAACTCAAGCATCAAACTATAGGCCTATCTGTGTGTCAGGTGTTGTGGTTAAGTTGTTGGAGAAGCTTGAGAACTAGGATCCAGAGTTGGGTTGACAACAGTGGTATTATCTTTGGACAGCATGGATTTGCTAAAGGGAGGTCATGTTTTAGTAATCTACTTACTTATTACAATAAAGTGACTGCTTCCTTGGACAGAGGAGAAGGATACACAGTAATATACTTGGATTTCGCGAAGGCTTTTGATAGAGTATCTCATGATAAGTTGACAGTTAAACTAGAGCAGATGGGGTTGGATATTAGATTAGTGCATTGGATTGGACACTGGTTATCTGATAGGTATCAACAAGTTGTGTATGGGGGTGCGATATCCAAGAAAAGGAAAGTCACTAGTGGAGTGCCTCAGGGATCTGTTTTAGGGCCATTACTGTTTAACTTGTATATTAATGATATAGGTGAAGATTTGGATGGAGATATTCAGTTGTTTGCAAATGATGCAAAGTTGGGACGAACCATAAAGAGTAGTGAAGATGTTGTGGCTTGCAAGAAGACTTTGAATAAATTGAGTGATTGGGCACAGAAATGGAGATGTGAGTTCAATGTTGCAAAATGTAAGGTTTTAAAATTTGGAAAGAAAAAGATGGGATGCAGAATTTATGCTTGGTGAGAATATATTGTTGGAGGTAGAGGAAATAAGAGATCTGGGGGTGATAGTGGATAAGGATCTAAAATTTAGGGGACACATTGTTAAAATTGTGAAGACTTCTGGGCTTCTGGGAATGATGCGGAGGACACTGACATGTAGAAGCAGGGAGATTCTTGTTTCATTGTATAAGGCTTTGATTAGGCCACACATGGACTATTGTGCCCAGATTTGGTCACCGGGTTTTCAGAAGGATGAAGAGATGTTAGAAAGGGTCCAAAGGCAACTGACTAAGGTAGTTTCTGACCTCCGGAATGTTGAGTATGAGGACAGATTGAGAAGATGTAATTTGCAGTCTGGTGGAGAGGAGGAAGAGGGGAGATATGATAGAGACCTACAAGTTGGTAAGGGGTTGTTATAAGATCAATGGTAGAGAAGTTCTACAGAGAATAGTGGGAGATCAGGGGAGAACCAGAGGTCATCCCTGGAAACTGTATAAAGAGGGTGTGAGTAGGGGAGTGAGAGGCAGGTTTTTTTTGTGCAGAGTTGTGAATGATTGGAATGTCTTGCCTGAGTGTGGTGTCTGCAAGGAGTTTGAGTATGTTTAAGGCACGATATGATGAGGTGTGTGTGTGTGATAAAGGGACCTCCCAGATGAGTCTTTGACTCCATGAGGTCATGGGGTAATAATAATAACATGGCCTCAACATTAATTTCATTTTTTTAGAGTATGTTTGCTCATCAGAGAAAACTATTATTGCCTTTTTTTAAGTGTTAATAACACCTAGTTCTTGTGGTGAGTGGTAAAGATCTGTGGAGTCAAAGACTCATCTGGGAGGTCCCTTTATCACACACAGGGGAATGAAGACAGACGCTCAGAGGGAAGACATGTGAAAGTATTTTAAGAAATGGGAGTACATTCTGGTTTTAAATTTAATGATAAATTGCATGCATTTGTGCAGTGTGCTCAGGATTTGGGCAGCCATGGTGCAGAATAATGAATACATCAACATATCCATTCCTGACTTCAGATTTGAGAGTAGCAGATTTAGAGTAACAGATAATCCATCCAAAAAGTATCCATATAAAAGTTGACAGTGGGGCAGAGAGAAGAACAGTGTCAGCATTAATGGTGGTCAATTATATATGGATAGTTTTGAGCAGTATGTGTTGTAAATTCCACTGCTCTTAAAAAAAAAAAAAAACCAAAGTTTGGCTTACATATATTGACGATATTTGTTATTTTTCCCTAAGATTCCAAAAAAAAAAAAAAATTAAGTGTAGAAACTTTTGTGTGTATGGGTATGTATCAGGAGAAAACCATGTGGGTTGATTTCATTGGTGAGAGCAGTGTTGCCTGAACAAATGATTGTCTGTACTCTATTTTCTAATGCTTGAACAATCCATATTCTGTAGGCAAGTGTTAGTAGTGTGAAAGATGGTGGAAACTTACTCACACATATTTGTATGGGTAGATTTCCACTTCCCAAGGAATAAAGAGCCATTAAGTAAACATACAGGGTGTTCGGGATAAATTTGACATATTTATAATTAATTATATTTTTCCGTAAGTTACATGTATTAACACACACTTCTCTTCATTTAAAAGTTTGGACCCTTCTTCATTCATATACAAGATGTCAGAAAGGATGGATAGCTGGAACCCACCTGAATCATGGAAGAGAATAACTTGTATCATGATGATTCGTGCCCGCCATCAAAATAAGGATATTACGACTGCTGCCCAATGCTCCCTGAATACAGTAAAAACAATCAGGCATGAACTAGAGACTTGCAATGGTGACTACGAGGATGTAGCAAGAAGAAAGATCCCTAGCAGACGATCTGATTGCGTTCGTACAGCAGAATTCCTCGCAAATCTGCAGGAACAGGTGTTGAAGAACCCTGGCATTGGAATTCGGGCTTTGTTCGTGGAGTTGCTAACTGTAGTCAAGCCCTGGATAACAAGGGTAGCCAATGGTAGGCCGTATGTATGGCAGCAGGATTCGGCCCCTTGCCACACCTCTGGGAAAAGTCAAAAATGGTTGTCTGAAAATTTCTACGACTTCACCAGTCCAAATGTTTGGCCTCCAAACTCCCCAGACCTTAACCCCATGGATTATTTTGTATGGGGCGCAGTTGAAAAAGACACCAATCGCACTTCCAGTAATACAAAAGCCCAGTTAATGGATAAAATTAAAACAGTTTTTGTGGCCCTTCCCAGGGAGACTGTAGCATCAGCTTGTTCGAGGTTCCGAAGCAGAATTGAAGCTGTGATCGATGCTAATGGTGGTTATTTTGAGTAAATCTTGTTGATAGTATTGTAATTAACTCTGCCTGTAATGTTTTTTTGTCAATTCATTAAATTTAATAGATACAAAGAAGATTTTCTTTTTCCTTACGAAACTGTCAAATTTATCCCGAACACCCTGTATAGTTAGTGTCAATAAAGAAAATATAGTTATTGGTTCCTTTTTTCCTACAATGAATTAAAAATAGCCTAGCCATATTTCAATAATTTATATTTTAGGGAATCAGTACTGTCAGCAGTGAGGTATTTTTTTCTTGTATTTTTGGCATTCCATATATCCAGGAAAGGAACTGTGGCTTAAGTTTGTGCGCATTTTCAAGTGACCAAGATGTAACATTATCTAGAAGTGTTTTTTTGGTAGTTGGATTAGTCTCTGAGGAGGATCAACATTTTTCACACACTCAACACTTGAGGATGATATCGACCTTACCCTTATCTGTTTTGGTGACATTGACATTTCTGTTTTAATGTAGCTTTTATATTTTTTTGGAGGGGACCAAGCATGTTTTAGAATATTGGCTGCATCCAGTTGGATGTTATTGGCAGCATGGGAAGGAAGGCTACAGATATCCACAAATGTGAACATTGCCATAACTGTGATCGCAGTATTCCTTCTGAAGCTGCTCATGGCCATAGCTGCGTTGTGATAGCTTATTTCTCGAGCTGTTATGACCAAGAGATTGATTATGACCTGTTGCACCAGCAGTTTTCACTTTCTCTTCTAAACTGTATTGAAGACATCCAAGAAAATTATCTAAAAATTTCATGTTCAGTATGTTAGGAAGCTAATCATGTAATGTTAAGTGTTGGCCAGCACTGCAAGAGATGAGTATACCATGCATGACTAGTAGAATAATGTTAGTGTCTCGTAAATGTGTGGTGCTTCTGGAGACACAGTTGAGGTTCAATTTGACATGTGAATATAATGTCTGACTCCCTGCATCATTTGAGGAATTTCAGAAGATTCATGAAGTCTTGACAATCTGAGTTTATACTTGCATATTCTTGTGCTTTGTATGCTATAACACTTTTACTACAATGAGTGCCAAACATTTATGTGTCTCATGTGTAAGTGGACATTTGCATGTCTAAAAGGAGTCGGATAAGTAATCTATGCTACAGCATGCAACACTATCTCTTGAAATGATATATTATAAACTATCAGATCATAATTAAAATATACGAAGTTGGGTGTCATAAAACTACTTGCCAAAGGGATTAGGATTATATATATCATCTTGTGCACTGTTAATTGTGATATTTGCACTTTCTGAACCACACTTGTGTGCGTGCATGGATTTCTGAGGGCAATGTAAAAAGGACTATTGGATTCATTCCACAATCTTTGATCCAAAATGCAGCCAGAATCTGGGTCAAAGATTGTGGAACGAAGACAAAGTGTTCTTACACTTTGTCTTCTTGTGCTATCCATGTATAATTGATGCTAAATGATATTTTTGATTATTTACTCTGAAATTTTGTTGTGCTTGAACATTACATTTGAAAGTTTGGCTTCAGTAAACCATATTATACATTGTATCTTTTCTGTAGTGTTATCATTTTCCTTTGTGGGGTTCTTTCATCGACCATCCAAGACTCCTGCAGTTACCTAGAATATGTGCATGTACCAGACACAACATAAAACTGTGTTAAAAACTTTTTGAGTAACTCAGTAATATGTAATGTAATTACTCATATTACCTCTTTGTCTTTTATTCATCAAATTCTGCAGTTTGCTTGCCCTCAGTCTGTTCCCATAACTAACATTGTACAGTCATGATATCATTTTTGTTATCAGCCTCTGTACCCTCTTCAAGGTTAATTATTATATTATCTTATTCTGAAGTTAGGCTTATTTTAAGTTTAAAGAATCTGTGTGATTTGCAAGCATGATTGGCCAAGTGGCCAGTGTTGCTTGCCCCCAACCACCATCTGCTAGTTCAAATCAAATTATGGCATAAATGGTTGTGAAGTTTTTAGCTAACAGATGATTTTTATTGCCCAGCATGAAGTACCATTCCATTTATTGGAAACCTGAAATGGCTTAAAAAGTTATTAGCAAGCAACATTCCAAGATTTTCTAACCTGTAACTTTCAATACAAAATATATGATAGGTTTATAACCTTTTGTAGGTGGGATTGACATTATATTGTATTCAGGACCTCCAGGAAATCACAATGCTCATCATGGGAGATTCATATCTTAGACAATCCAAAATGTATCATACCATTTCTTAAACTTCTTCATTATCTGCACTCTCACAGCAAAAAAAAAGCTATTTCTCACCCTCTTACTCACTCCTTCCATTTGCAACTCCCTGGGATGCCCCCCCCCCTGTTTTTATCCCTTCTCTGTATTCTACCACACAAAAGATTTCCCCACTATCAATCCCTGTAACTACTTCTGGACAGTTTAAATATCTTACTCATATCACCTCTTTGTCTTTTATCCACCAAATTCTCTAGTTTGCTTGCCCTCAGTCTGTTCCCATAACTAACATTGTACAGTCCTGATATCGTTTTTATTATCAGCCTTTGTACCTTCTCCAAGGTTAATTTAACCTTTGCAAATCCCAGTGAGTTGATCAGGACAATAATTCAAATGTGTACTCAGGGCCTTATACAATGGAATCATTCTTTTATCTTTGCTGTTTAATATCCTCCTCAGCATTGTAGCAGTCCTCTGGATAACCTTCACAATGTGCCTCTAAATGTTAAATTTCTATTGACCATCCAAGACTCCTCCTCTAGCATACTTCCACCAACAACCAATGCAGTTGTCCATCTGTCTAACCTATTCATATTCTCCTGAAGGGAGGGACACAATATCAGCATTATCACTAATAACTCTTCCCAGCTTCACATCATCTGTAAATAACTGAATATCCCCCCGTTGCCCAATGAAAGTGTTATGTGGCAATGAAGGTGTAATAAAAGTTACAGTAGAGGTCCCAGTACTGAGCCTTGTTGAATCCCACTTGTATCCTTCTTCCTTGATACAGCACACTCAATTCTGTTATCTGTCAGATTAAATCTCCAATCCACTTCACTAACCTGATATCTAAACCCACGTGCTGCAACTTAAATGTTAGCTTATCTTCATATGGCACACTATCAAGCGCTATTGCAAAATTTAACAAACAAAAAAAAAAAAAGCAGCATATGCCTTTCCCTCATCAACTGCTCTTGTTACTTTATTATATAAAAGGCCATCAGAATGAGACAGGAACACCCCTTTAACAAATCTATGCTGACTTACGCAACATTACCCTCACTTTCCAATTTTGTATGCAATCCCTCACTAATTTCTCCAAAATCTTAACAACTACAGAAGAAATACAAACGGGTTTATAGTTTTTTCACCTCCATTCTTCTGCCACTACCCTTATGGCACTATCTTATTCTCCTCCGACAGCTTGGGCATCTTTTCCATAGTTAGAATTTCATTAGTTCCTTAACACTTCTCTTAAAACCTGTGGCAATGCCCATTCAGTCCTGCTGCCTTATTAATATCCAGGGTATTTGGAACACACACACTCTCCTTCTGCTCTTCTAAACCTTGACCTTACCCATCCTTCTAGTAATAAAACCTACTTTTATGCCACAAGTTAATTTCCTTTATTCCTGATACTTGCAAATAGAGAAACATAAGAAATAAAGGAAATTAAACGGTGGCATAAAAGTACGTTTTATTACTAGAAGGATTTTATTACTGACACCTAATGTCCTTAAGTAGTGCCCTCTATGGGTCAGATAGCTGCAAAATTAATTTAGAGAAGTTCGACTATTAGGTCTTAAAATGATACTCTCCCAGATCTTTGCTAAATTAATGCAACCATGCTTGTTGAGGTTGGGAGAGTTCTTCATAGCAGATGCTGATTCTAAGAAAAGAGCCCCTCAGACCTGTAACAACTTCTATGTAATAAATATATTTTTCTCCATCTGATCCTATTTGAAGGCCTATCCAGAGCATGGTCTGCCAATCCCAACTTGCCATATAAATGATCTTTATACACTCCTGGATGTTCAAGAGATGTAATTGATCTTGAGGATAATGTATAAAAATAGCTAGTTGAATAAAAGGTTTGAAAATGGTATGAAGGTCATATTTGCAAACAACTTTGGTTATTATTTTTTATGTACCCTTAACATATGGAGTGGGAATGCTGTAATCCTGGGTGTGTGTGTGGGGGGGATGCATGTAATATTTTACCTATTTTATATGGTCTGTAGCCATTGGCTAAAGAGGTATTGTGAAGTTCCCTAATGGCTCATTATCCTTCTCTATTTACAGAAAACTCGCTCATACTGGCAGGTATTTACATAAACAGTCACACTACCACCACCCTTCCCAAACAGTATGGCATCCTCTTGTGGAAAGGCTTAGACGTTGGTTATGCATTTTTAACTAAGTAATTTAAGGAAATTACAACGTTACTAGTTTATACATTAAAATAAATTTTAATATATTTCAATATTTCGGCAACGTCATGTTGCCATTTTCAAGAAACTTAAGAACAAGACACGTGCATGCAGGCACAACAAACAGTAAATGAGGAAGAAGCAGGAAGCTATTATATCTCCTAAAGTCCTGATGGTGCCCCCAAGCGGGCAATGTTGGTATTCTTGGACGATTGGGATGAAGGTCTTCTGATGTAGGTTTCCCAAATTTGAGGCAGTCTCATGCAGCCAAATTTGTTGAGGCTCAGATTGTTTCTTAGGGCTGAAGCTGATTCCGTGAAAAGCCTTTCATACTTGTATTTACTACGGTGTACTATCGTGGTTTTCTTCCACCGTATTCTACGGCAGGTATCCAGTGCATGGTCAGCAAGACCAGAGTGGCTGTACTGGTGAAACCGGATGTAGTCCTTGTGTTCTGAAATTCTGATATTAGCTGTCCTTCCTGTTTGGCCAAAGTAGGACAGCTTACAGTTGCAAGGGACCTGGTATACACCAGGTAGGTCTAGGGAGCAGAGGTTGGTCTTTAGTAGAGCAGATAAGGGATGCCAATTTTTTATATGGTCTGTAGCAAGAAGTTAAGTCATGTTTTTTTAGGATTTTTGTCATTTTTTCCAAGGTGCCTCGGATATCGGGTATGGTGATGGATTTAGAGTAATCCTTGTTGTGAGGGGGAGGGAGGGGGGGTTGTGGTTTACTGGTTTCAATATTTTTTGGATTTTTGGGGGGGAGGTAGCCATTGGCTGAGAAAGTGTTGAGAATGTGGTTTAGTTCTGTGGTTAGGGCATTGTCATTTGAACAGATAAGTTTAGCCTTGTTGTGTAGGGTCTTAACGACTCCATATTGTTGCGAGGAGGGGTGGTGGGATTGTTGGTAAATGTATCTCCCTGTGGGAGGGGTTTTCTATAGACTGAGAAAACCAAGGTTTCATCAGGCTGGACTAGTGTGTCTAAGAAAGGAAGGCAGTTGTTTTTTTCTTCTTCCAGGGGGTGAATTTGATTCTGGGGGTGTTAGTTGTTTATATGTGTTAGGAAGGAGAGGAGTGCATCGGAACCATGTGGCCAAATAGCAAACACATCATCAACATAGCGAAGCCAAATGGTTGGTTTTTGTGGGGCAGAGTTTAAGACTTTCTCTTCAAAAGTCTCCATATAAAAGTTGGCCAAGGGTGGGGAGAGTGGAGAACCCATGGCTGTGCCCTCTATTTGTTTGTAGAATTTTCCTTGCCAAACAAAATAGCCTGAGTTCATTGTGAACTGAAAAAGGGCTGTGATATCGGGAGGAAATTTAGCTTGGATTAGCTCTAAGGATTCTTTGAGTGGGACATTTGTGAATAAGGAGGAGACATTAAAACCGACCATTATGTCAGTGTGTTTGAGTGAAAGGTTTTCTATGCTGGCTTTGAAGTGGGCTGAGTTTTTTATGTGTGAAGGTGTGTTGCCAGTATAGTGTGAGAGAGCTTTGGCCAAATGTTTAGCTAGTTTGTATATGGGGGAATCAATGCCATCCACTATGGGACGTAATGGCATATATTCCTTATGTATTTTTGGGAGTCCATAAATACGGGGGGGGGGGGGTATGAAGTTAAATGGTTTTAATTTGTTACTGATTTCCACAGGCCAAGAAGTGACCTTCTTAAGGAGCCTGTGGAGTTTTCTAATTTGTGAGTTGGTGGGATTGTACTCGATAGGGAGGTAAGTAGCCCGATCTAACAATAAAGCTTTCAGCTTACCTGTGTAATCTTTTTGGTTAAGCTATACTGTGGCGTTCCCTTTATCAGCTTTGGTGATTATTATTTTCTTGTTTTTTTTTTAATTCCAGTAGAGATTTAATTTCCTTACTGGGCATGTTGGCTTTTTGTGGTTTAGCTTTGGTCGGAACACAAGCTACATCCAGTCTAATATCATTGGCGACGTGGTTTGGAAGGTGTCGTATCCTGCGTTCAATTCTTATCATAATATCTTCTGCAGGTATTCTTATGGGCGCAATGGCGAAGTTGTGGCCACGTGCGAGGGCGTCGAGTGGTTCAGGATTTACGTTAATTGACGAAAGGTTGACTACCGTTTCAGTAGGAAGTTGTGGTTTCGAAATCGAGTTGTTTCTTAAATTTTTAAATTTTTTGATGTGTCGATATCGTACTTTTTTAAATTCTTTCTCTGCTGCACTGCACGAGATGTCATATAAAATAGACCAAATTTTGTGGCTTAAGGTGCTTGAAAGGTCATCTTCGAGTGCCTGTATAGCTGAGTTAGCTTCACTCAGGAAACGGCGAGTCGCAGCAATTTGTTCTCTGAATAAGGCTTGGCTGGCACAGTTATAAATATGAAGTGCCTTTTGCGAAGAGAAACGGTGCTTGAATTTCACACAGTTAGGAATTACCTGGTTATCCCGGCAGCGTTTTAGGAATGCGAGACAATTCAGTTGTCTTGATAGCTTTAATTTCATTTTACTGTAATGGCGTGCTTTATATGCGATATCATCTCTGTGGATTATCGTAATTCTCATGGAAAGGCTTAGACGTTGGTTATGCAATTTTAACTAAGTAATTTAAGGAAATTACAACGTCACTAGTTTATACATTGAAATAAATTTTAATATACTTTAATATTTTGGCAACGTCATGTTGCCATTTTCAAGAAACTTAAGTACAAGACACATGCACGCAGGCTACTTACCTCCCTATCAAGTACAATCCCGCCAACTCACAAATTAGAAAACTCCACAGGCTCCTTAAGAAGGTCACTTCTTGGCCTGTGGAAATCAGTAACAAATTAAAACCATTTAACTTCATACCCCCCCCCCCCCCCCCGTATTTATGGACTCCCAAAAATACATAAGGAATATATGCCATTACGTCCCATAGTGGATGGCATTGATTCCCCCACATATACAAACTAGCTAAACATTTGGCCAAAGCTCTCTCACACTATCCTGGCAACACACCTTCACACAAAAAACTCAGCCCACTTCAAAGCCAGCATAGAAAACCTTACACTCAAACACACTGATATAATGGTCACTTTTGATGTCTCCTCCTTATTCACAAATGTCTCACTCAAAAAATCCTTAGAGCTAATCCAAGCTAAATTTCCTCCCGATATCACAGCCCTTTTTCAGTTCACAGTGAACTCAGGCTATTTTGTTTGGCAAGGAAAATTCTACAAACAAATAGAGGGCACAGCCATGGGTTCTCCACTCTCCCCACCCTTGGCCAACTTTTATATAGAGACTTTTGAAGAGAAAGCCTTAAACTCTGCCCCACAGAGACCAACCATTTGGCTTTGCTATGTTGATGATGTGTTTGCTATTTGGCCACATGGCTCCGATGCACTCCTCTCCTTCCTAACACATATAAACAACCAACACCCCAGAATCAAATTCACCCTGGAAGAAAAAAAAAAACAACTGCCTTCTTTTCTTAGACACACTAGTCACCTGCCAGCCTGATGGAACCTTGGTTTTCTCAGTCTATAGAAAACCCACTCATACAGGCAGATACATTCACTAACAATCCCACCACCCTTCCTCACAACAATATGGAGTCATTAAGACACTACACAACAATTCTAAACTTATCTGTTCAAATGACAATGCCCTAACCACAGAACTAAACCACATTCTCAACACTTTCTCAGCCAATGGCTACCTCCCCAAAAAAATCCAAAAAATATTGAAACCAGTAAACCACAACTCCCCCCCTCCCTCCCCCCCTCACAAGGATTACTCTAAATCCATCACCATACCCGATATCCGAGGCACCTCGGAAAAAATGACAAAAATCCTAAAAAAACATGACTTAACTTCTTGCTACAGACCATATAAAAAATAATTGGCATCCCTTATCTGCTCTACTAAAGACCAACCTCCCCCACTCCTAGACCTACCTGGTGTATACCAGGTCCCTTGCAGCTGTAAGCTGTCCTACTTTGGCCAAACAGGCAGGACAGCCAATATCAGAATTTGAGAACACAAGGACTACATCTGGTTTCACCAGTATAGCAACTTTGGTCTTGCTGACCATGCGCTGGATACCTGCCGTAGAATACGGTGAAAGAAAGCCACGATAGTACACCATTGTAAATACAAGTATGAAAGGCTTTTCATGGAATCAGCTTCAGCCCTAAGAAACAATCCGAACCTCAACAAATTTGGCTGCATGAGACTGCCTCAAATTTGGGAAACCTACATCAGAAGACCTTCATCCCAATCGTCCAAGAATACCAACATTGCCCGCTTGGGGGCACCATCAGGACTTTAGGAGATATAATAGCTTCCTGCTTCTTCCTCATTTACTGTTTGTTGTGCCTGTGTGCACGTGTCTTGTTCTTAAGTTTCTTGAAAATGGCAACATGACGTTGCCGAAATATTGAAATATATTAAAATTTATTTTAATGTATAAACTAGTAACGTTGTAATTTCCTTAAATTACTTAGTTAAAAATGCATAACCAACGTCTAAGCCTTTCCACAAGAGGATGCCATACTGTTTGGGAAGGGTGGTGGTAGTGTGACTGTTTATGTAAATACCTGCCAGTAATGAGCGAGTTTTCTGTAAATAGAGAAGGATAATGAGCCATTAGGGAACTTCACAATACCTCTTTAGCCAATGGCTACAGACCATATAAAATAGGTAAAATATTACATGCATCCCCCCCCCCCACACACACACCCAGGATTACAGCATTCCCACTCCATATGTTAAGGGTACATAAAAAATAATAACCAAAGTTGTTTGCAAATATGATCTCCAAACCATTTTCAAAACTTTCATTTGACTAGTTACTTTTATGCATTCTCTTCAAGATCAGATACACCTCTTGAACATCTGGGAGTAGTAATTCTTCATAGGTAGTATGAATGGGAGAAGTGCCATCCTTGGGGAATTGTCAAGGCGTGCTAAGATATATAAATCTTAAGAATTTTTTGAAAATAAAAAAATGGAATAGCAAGAATAAAATAACTATTTTATGTAAAAAGGCTAGAATCATCTAATCTCGAAATGTACTTTTGAGACTATCATGCTATTTTATTTGATTCAAGGAAATAGTCATTAAAATACTATTTAAGTACAAAAAGTAGATTTTTGCATGATCAATGTATGCAATTAATGTATTGCCAGATGATGATAGTAATATATTGATGTCGAGTGAATTTAAGGGAGGCAGGTACATATAGTGACAACTGATGATCTGTAAGAGCAATAATATTATGAGTAAACTTCATTAAGTATGTGATTTCATATTTCATTTAATAATAATAATAATTGCATACTGCATAGTTATTAGTTATGTGATTATTATTAAATATGCAGTATTTTAAAAGTTTGGATTTGCATGCCATCATACAAATGTAAGAAAGTTAAACTCTGTAAAACTAGCTAAATAAAAGTCATCAGAAGACTTTGGTAAGAACATAGAAAATAAATATCAAGAAGGTGGCAAGATATTCTGGAGATTGTTGAAAAAGCTCAGAAATGGAGGAAAGAGTGCTGTAAAAGGAATTAAAGATAATAAAGGTGACATAAAAACTGGAGAAAAAGATATCCTTGATGTATGATATTACTTTGAAAAATTGCTAAATGAAACAAGCATTGATAACAGCACAGTGGTAAAAAACATTCAACAGATATGCAATCAGGAACACATATCCATACTTGAAGTAGAAAAAGACATCAAAAACCTGAAATGTGGAAAAGCAGCTGGAGTAGATGATATTTGATCCGCAATGCTCAAGTATGGAGGTATAAAAGTCTTACAGTGGCTGCACTGAATAGTTCAGAAGAACAAATTTCAAATGATTAGAGTTCCCATAGTACCCATATACCAAAAGGGAAATAAAACTGAATGCGAGAATTACAGAGGTATTTCCCTACTGAGTGTTCCTGATAAGATTTATTCAAGTATACTTGAGAAACAGTTGAGAAGGATTGTAGAAGGGAAGCTTGGTGAAGAACAGGCTGGATTTGAGCCAAATAGAGGCTGTCGTAAAGATATTCACTTTATGACAAATAGTTGAGAAATCATGGGAATATAACAAAGATTCTGTATTTAAGTTTTGTCGATCTAGAAAATGCATATGACAAGGTGCCAAGAGAAAAGCTATTCAAAATGCTATAGTTGTATGATCTCAATGGAGTATTATATCAAGCAATACATAGTCTTTATTTGAGTTGTAAGTCAGCAGTTAGAATTGAAGGAAGTACAGGAAGATAGTTTAATGTTAAATCTGGTGTCAGAAAGGATGTATGATAATCCCTTCTGTTATCTATATAGACCACATTATTAAGGAAAGTGCTATTAAACCTGATATCAAAATTAGAAATGTTAATCTCAACTCTTTATTTTATACAGATGATGTTATACTTCTAAATAAATCCAGTACAAGTCTGCAAGATTCCCTGACTAAATTGAATAACTGTTGTAATAGATATGGTATGAAGGTCAGCAACAACAAGACAAAGACAATGAAAATAGGCAGAAACATTGAAAATATCAACTGCATTGTGAATGGAGAACCTATAGAACAAGTAAAAACATTTCAGCTACTTAGGCATGATTTTTAGATGGCAAATTAAATATGGAAATAGACAACAGAATCAACAAAGCTAGTATGGTAGGAAGTAAACTGAATGAATTTATATGGAATATAAATTCATTCAGTTTATGGAATAAGAGAGAAATTAGTGAAAACACTAAATTAGCTGTATATAACAGTGTTCAAGTCAATTTTATTTTATGGATCTGAGAGCTGGGTTAGAAATAAAACACTTGACTAGACTGGAGACCGCAGATATGAGAGTCCTGAGAAAGATTAAGGACATGAACAGGTGGCATCGTTTGCGATATCATATTAAAAGTGAGGATGTTAGGAAAGAACTTGACATTGTTAGCATCCAGGAATGTGTTAGCAGAGCTGATCTCAGGTGGTATGGTCATTAAACAGAATGGGAGAGGAAAGATTAGCAAAACAAGTGTTCTCTGCCAGGTTGAAAAAGACCCAGAGGAAGACCAAGATATAGGTGGATTGATAATACAGTAAAAAGTGCCTTAGAATTTTAAGATCTGATCCAGCATTATCAGATCTTAAAATTTAAGATATGATAATGTTGGAGTCTTGACAGGTAACAGATTGATTTGGAGGAAAATTATAGATAGGAAGTTAGCAGTGATGTAAGTTTTTCATGTAGTACTATCATATCCTGTACGTCCCCTTGAGGATACATGACAGGAATTTGATGCTGGATTTGCATACATTTTTGCTTGGAAAATGAACATTTGTTATTATAAATTGTGCTCAAATATTGATATTAGATATTACATTGCTAATGCATAAAAATGTTTAGAATTTTTGTTTAATACTGACAGATTTTATTTTTTATAGAACTACAAGTTTGGGTGGTTCGATGAGGTCTACTAAAAGCTGGGGCGATCTTAATAGCAGGTAAGAGTGTTAAGAATTTTTCTTATAATAGGTATTTATTACTAATTTTCACTTTCAAGCTCCCCCCCCTCTCTCTCTTTATTTCTTTTAAAAAGAAGAAAATAAATTTTAAAAATATGGTATCATGCATGCAAATAACCACATTGAATAGTCTTTGAAGGAATGGGGTCATTAAAATTTTTAATTCCATTATTATAGGACTGTTTTCAAGTATTATTTAGGAAAAAAACTACTGACAATTACAAAAGGCATTATTGGATTATATGCTTTAACTTCAAGTAAATACTGGTTTTCAGTATTATTATTATTATTATTATTATTATTATTCAGGCCTCCATGCAGTCAAAAGACTCATCGTGGGAGGTCCTTCCTAAGAAACACAAAGTCTATCATACCACTCCTTGAACTCATTGACCGTTCTCGCTCTCACCACTCCATCAGGCAATGCATTCCATGGTTCAACCACCCTCCGTGCAAAGAAACCACTCTTCACCCTCTTGCTCACAGTTTCCTTTCTTAACTTTCAGGGATGGCCTCTTGTCATCACTCCTTCCTGCTGTTCAACCAAACAAAAGAACTTCCCAGTGTCAACCCTGTAACCACTACTCAACAGTTTAAAAGTCTCAATCATATCACCTCTCCTTCTTCTATCCACCAAACTCTTCAGTCCACATTCCCTCAACCGATCCTCATGATTATCATTGTACAGTCCTCCACATTCCACATTGTTAATTAAAGTATAGATGAAGTATCATTTCATCTATACTTCAATAAACTTCGACTTTTTTTGACTGGCCAATGAAACAAACTGGTTACTAAATGGTAGCATTTAATCTATGCTAAATGATATTGTAGAACTACTTGAGTTGTCAATACTAATGGCACTCAAAGTGTGCCATATTATTAGTAGCTTATAGAACCAAGCTTGTGAATTTTGTATGACAGAAAATGACTGACTTTAAATAAAACCTTGTCATCAGAATCTGCTTCAGACTTGATAAAAATAAATAAAAATAAAATCAATCATTTAATTAATCTCATTCAGATATGTTATAAAAATGGAATTCTTATAAAGAAGACTTCATAAAAACTGCAGTTCTCTTCAGTAGAGATGATTACATTTTTATGCACTGTTTGTATGTTTGGAAATCAGGCAACTGAGTCATGGTGGTCAGTGTCTCACTATCCATAAGTTGCTTGATAAAATGAGAATGTCTTTGGAAGAATGCCAAAGCAATTTAAATAAAACTCTGAATATACAATGTATTTCTTTGTTAAATTCATCCTTCATCTAATAACAATCAATGACCATAAGATAAATAGGGTTAGGAGGTTAGGGCTTTCTAAAATTATCTACATTTCTTTCTTTCTAAGTTTGTTAAGGCAATAAAATGTAGTCCTAAAGCAGTAACTTCATAGTGGACGAGCATAGCATTACCATGCTAAAAGAGAAGTATCCTAATTTTTCAGAAAATTTTCAATATTTATGACACTGTGCTTCAGATAATTTGACAAGAGAGCTAAACTGTGGATTAACACTTCCACATAAGATTTCTGTTAGAAAAATGTTCTAAGAAGTGGTGTAGTGGAGTTGACTTCTCACGACAATGCTTGAGTTCATCCTTTGTGTATAAAATAGTTACTCTACCAGACAACATGACTGTGGTCCCTGCTTTCTGTATTTCTCAGGTGTAGTACTTCCCTATGGTTTTATATATATATATATATATTAAGATATATATATATATATATATATATTAGGATATATTAGGATAATCAAGTAATTTTATAAGCTTGGTTATTTTTACTCCTAATCCCAAGTAAGCAAACATTTAAGTTTGCGCCTGAAATGTAGTTCAAGTCTAAAGATGGTATACCAGGGCAACTCATTGTAAAGGTGGATAAAGCTCTGATCACTATTCTTAGTATTTCCCATAATGTAAAGCACATCTCACTAAAAGATGTATACTGCAATACATTATGGGTGAAGTCACTACCCAGACCGGTTTCAACCTTTTTTGAGGTCTCTCTAGGGTCTAGCTACTCACTGAGGAGCATATATACAATATCCCCAAGTTAAAAATTCATTTTCATATACATATATATCATCATCATCATCAAATTCCTGCCATGTACCCTCAAGGGGTGTACAGGATATGAAAGTACTACATGAAAAAATTACATCATTACTAACTTCCTATCTACAATTTTCCTCCAAATCAGTCTGTTACTTGTCAAGACTCCAACATTATCAGATCTTATATTTCTATCGTCTAAGGCACTTTGTACCGTATCAATCCACCTATATCTTGGTCTTCCTCTAAGTCATTTTCCTGCCAACCTGGCAGAGAACACTTGTTTTGCTAATCTTTCCTCTCCCATTCTATTTAAGTGACCATACCACCTGAGATTAGCTCTGCTAACGCATTCCTGGATGCTGACAATGTCAAGTTCTTTCCTAATATCCTCATTTTTAATATGATATTGCCATTGAAGCCATCTGTTCGTGCCTCTAATCTTTCTCAGGACTCTCATATCTGCAGTCTCTAGTCTTTGGTCAAGTGTTTTACTTCTGACCCAGCTCTCAGATCCATAAGTTAAAACTGGTTTGAACACTGTCTTGGTCTTGTATACAGCTAATTTAGTGTTCCGACTAATTTCTCTCTTATTCCATATGAATTTATTCAATTGACTTCCTACTATACCAGCTTTATTGATTCTGTTGTCTATTTCCATATTTAATTTACCATCCTCACTAAAAATCGTGCCTAAGTAGGTGAAATGTTTTACTTATTCCACAGGTTCTCCATTCACAATACAGTTGACATTTTCAATGATTCTGCCTATTTTCATTGTCTTTGTCTTTTTATTGCTGACCTTCATACCATACCTATTACAACAGCTATTCAATTTAGTCAGAGAATCTTGCAGACTTGTAGCGGATTTATTTAGAAGTATAACATCATCTGCATAAAGCAGAGAGCTGACATTAACATCTCCAATTTTGATATCAGGTTTAATACCACTTTCCTTCATAATGTGATCCATATAGATAATGAATAATAGAGGGGATAATGTACATCCTTGTCTCACACCAGATTTAACATTAAACCATCTTCCTGTACTTCCTTCAATTCTAACTGCTGACTTACAACTCAAATAAAGACTAAGTATTGCTTGATATAATGCCTCATCGACACCATATAACTGCAGCGTATTGAATAGCTTCTCTCTTGGCACCTTGTCATATGCCTTTTGAAAATCGACAAAACTTAAATACAGATCTTTGTTATATTCCCATGCTTTCTCGACTATTTGTCGTAAAGTGAAGATCTGATCCTGACAGCCTCTATTTGGCCTGAATCCAGCTTGTTCTTCACCAAGCTTTTCTTCCACAATTCTTCTCAGCCGTTTCTCAAGTATACTTGCATAGATCTTGCCAGGAACACTCAGTAGGGAAATACCTCTGTAATGCTCACATTCAGTTTTATTTCCCTTTTTATATATGGGTACTATGAGAGCTCTACTCCAATCATCGGGAATTCGTCCCTCTGTCCAGGCTTTCTGAACTATGCAGTGCAGCCACTGTAAGACTTTTATACCGTCTACTGAATATCATCTACTGCTGCCTTTCCACATTTCAAGCCTTTGATGGCTTTTTCTACTTCGAGTATGGATATGTATTCCTGACTGCATGTCTGGTCAGTGTTTTTAACCACTGTGCTGTCATCACTGCTTGTTTCATTTAGCAGTTTTTCAAAGTAATTACTCCATACTTCAAGGATATCTTTTTCTCCTGTTTTCATGTCACCTTTATCATCTCTAATTCCTTTTACAGCACTCTTTCCTCCATTCCTAAGCTTCAACAACCAGAATATTTTGCCACCTTCTTGATATTTATTTTCTATATTCTTGCCTAAGTCCTCCCATGACTTTTGTTTAGCTAGTTTTACACACTGTTTAGCTTTCTTACATTTGTCTCTGTATTCTGTAAGAGTAAAAGCTGACTTATTTGCCAGGAACTTTTGATATGCTTTCTTCTTTTCCTTCACTGCCTCTTTAACTTCCTGTGTCCACCAGGGAGTTCTGATTTTTCTATCCTTGCACACAACCTCACCACATGCCTCTCTGGCTGAATCAATCAATGTTTTCTTCATTGCTTGAATCTCCAAGGTTTGGTTCCTGTTCTCAAACTCTTTCATTTTTCTTTGCTTATGTTTGTGTATTTTAGTCTGCATTTCATATCTGAGAGCTGCTCAACTTTTATTCGCTTTAAAACTTTCTTACATGTTATTCTTTTCAATATGAAAGTCAGTTTTATCCTGCTCAAGACTAAATAGTGATAACTTCCAATTTCAAATCCTCTGTACACTCTGGTGTCCTGCACCAGGGAGAAAACATCACTATCAACAATAACATAGTCAATGAGACTTTTCTTATTCCTTGCCTCTTCTCTCCATGTGAATTTGTGCACATTTTTATGTTGGAACATGGTGTTAGTAATAACCAGTCCATATCCTGAGCAGAAATCCAACAGATATTTGCCATTATTATTAGCTTTGCTCTTTTCTCCAAATTTTCCCAAAATATTTTTGTATGTCTCACAATCATTTCCTACTCTGCTATTTAGATCCCCAACAAGGACCAACTTTTCCTTTTTCATTGTGTCAGTTGCTTTTTCTAAAGCATCAAAAAATTCCTCCACTTCTACCTTAGTAGAACCTTCTGTGGGGCCATAGGCACAAATAAGTCTCATTGTCCAGTGCCCCATTCTCATATTTGCCCACATTACTCTACTTGAGACTGACTGCCATTCAAGAAGATTAGCCTCATAGTTTGTGTTGAATACTATGGCTACTCCTTCTTTTCCTTGATTGTCATTGCCTGAATATAACATTTTGTATTTATTGCTCAGAAAGATCTCACCAGTTTTGGTCTTTTTTGTTTCAGTCACCCCTATTATGTCGATCTGGTACTTATCTAATTCCTCAGCTAGCTCCATTTCTTTGCCATTCAGGCTTCTTACGTTGATAGTACCGATCTTTAACTCTGGTGATGTTGAGTTGGGATTTGTTTTCAGATTTGTTCCAGTAGCTGACTTTTCGCTGTTCGCCCTGGTTCCCTGGCGAAAACAACGGGGGCCTTGTTTAACCGGGCGACGCCCGAGCCGGCATGAAATTTTGTCATGTTGTACCATAATTTTTTATTTTGGTTTAACCAATAAGAATACAATTTGATCGGCTACATCCCAAATTGCCAGCCCATCCTCGTTCATTCAGTATCAAAGTAGATACCCAACAGGGTGCACCATGAGAATGTGAGGATTGGACATTAGGTCAGAAGCCCTGGTCGGTTCTCCGCATTCCTTTAAAGGCTATGTGGAGGTCTCCTCTCAATTATACAGCTTTGACCCTTAAGCACCCCATACATGTATATATATATATGTATATTAGGATAACTTTTTTAAGTCATTAAAATAATTTTAATGACTTAAACTCCGAGATAATTAAGAATAAAAGTTTAATACGGACATAGTTTTGTCTGTATTAAATGTTGGCTTATTTGGTCAGGTGTCAAAGTACAAAGATATATACAAAAAAGACCGACAGAAACATTACACACTAACAACAACAGAGCCATCAAAAAAACTATAGTTGAGTTCAAATTGGAGTCTGCACTTCAGTTTTAGCTACATTTATACGCGTGCGTGTGATCTCGTGAGAACGCCAGCACTGAACAGCAAAGCTATGTGAATCTGGAAAATTGTAGCTAAGGTTGTTATTCATGTGGGGTAGAATCAGGGGTGATTTCTTTTGACTCCAGGATAAGTCTTTCAAATTTATTGTAACATTTGTGAATATTAGAAGTTTGATTCCAGTCTATTTGGCATTGGCAGCCTTCATCAGAGTTTACAGAGAACAAGACATGGCTGGCGAGGGCACTGGCTCGGATTCTATTATAAGAGATGTCTCTTTTGTGATCTTCAAGATGGAGAAAGATTGATTTTTCAGTTTGTCTGTAGTAAGGTTTACCACAATTACAAATAATTCTGTATACGCCTGGGAACTGAAGATGGTGATGTTTTTCTTTTGGCTGACTAAGGATAGATCGAAGTTTATGTAAGCAGCAGATCACACGTTTTGATGTCGAACTTTTTTAAAAATAGCCAGTTTGGGGGAGAGGGAACTAATGTAAGCCAAGGAGATGTAAGCTCTGGGGGTAGTATAATCTTCATTAGTTTGTTGACGACGGTGAAAAAGAAGTTTCTCAATACTTTTTTGACATGAAAAACCATTATTGACAAAGATCTTTTTAAGGAAATTAAGTTCATTTTGAAACTCTTCTTCGTCTGATAATAAGGATCTGGCCCGATGTGCAAGAGTAGATATAATGCCATATTTCTGTGGAGAGAAGTGGTGAGAGGATGCGTGAAGATATCTATCTGTATGTGTTGGTTTCCTGAAGATTGAAATTTTAATATTATCAGTACTCCTAGTTAGCTTTATGTCTAAAAAAGAAAGACAATTGTTAACTTCTAGCTCAGAGGTGAATTTGATGTTGTGATGAAAGTTATTTAGATTATCTAAGAAAACTTTGAGGTTGTCTGGCCATGTTCTCATATAAGAAAAACATCATCAATATAATGGAGCCAGATTTAAGGTTTCAGTGTGGCCAAAACAAATTGCTTTTTCTTCATGGCTAGACCAGTTTTTGTTTGTGGATCTTGTTTTCGAATCTGAAGTAGCCTGAGTTGACACAATGGGTAAGTAAAGCAAAGAGCTTTGATAATTTGTTCTTGAGAAGAGTGAGAACATCCTGAGTTGGTGCATTGGTGAAAAGCGAAACTACATTGAAGCTTACCATCATGTCTGATTTGTTCAGTTTTAGGTTTTTGATCTTGGAAACAAAGTCAGCTGAATTCTTGATGTAAGAAGAGAATTTACCTGTGAGATGTTTTTTTAAGGAAGAGGCGAGATATTTAGATAAGTTGTATGTGGGCGAGTCGATGCCTTCAACTATGGGTCTTAAGGGAGTATTTATTTTGTGAATCTTAGGAAGGCCATACAACCATGGGATAAGATAATGAACGGATCTGAGCGAAAGGCGGATATTCCTTGGTAATTCCGACGTTGAATTTTAGAAGATTGTTGTTCCTATTATATAACTCTCTTGTGGGGGTTCAGAATAAGTTCATATTCAAGTTCAGAATAAGTATCTGCCTCTAATAATTCAAGAATTTTGTTGCAGTAGTCTATTTTATTTAGAATGACTGTGGCATTTCCTTTGTCAGCTGGTAGGATGATAATGTCTTTGTTCTTTCTCAGTTTTTTAATGGCCACTCTTTTACTAGGAGAAATGTTGTCAGAAGGTGGTTTTGCATTATTTATTGTGAAAATAGCTTCCATCTGTAGTAGGTTTGCCTCTTGGGTTGGAATTAAGGAGGCAACTTTTGGTAAGGAATCAAACTTCCAATATTCACAAATGTTATGATGAATTTGAATCCTGGAGTCAAAGAAATCACCCTTGATTCTACCCACATGAATAACGACCTTAGCTACAATTTGCCTGATTCACATAGCTCTGCTGACACGCACGTATAAATGTAGCTAGAACTGAAGTGCAGACCCCAATTTGAACTTAACTGTAGTTTTTTTTTTGATGGCTCTGTTGTTGTTGGTGTGTAATGTTTCTATCAGTCTTTTTTGTATATATCTTTGTACTTTGACACCTGACAAAGTTGGCTTACCAACGAAACTAGTTGTGTCCGTATTAAACTTTTATTCTTAATTATCTCGGGGTTTAAGTCATTAAAATTATTGAACATGTTCATAAACCGAGTCAATCTGCATACAAATAAATATATGTATATATATATATATATATATATATAATAAATTTTTTAACTTGGAGATATTGTATATTAGGATAACCAAGTAATTTTATAAACTTGGTTATTTTAACTCCTAATCCCAAGTATGCAAACAATTAGGTTTGTGCCTGAAACAAAGTTCAAGTCCAAAGATAGTACAACATCAGGGCAACTCATTGTAAAGGTGGGTAAAGCTCTGATCAGTATTCTTAGTATTTTCCCATAATGCAAAGCACATCTCACTAGAAGATGTATACTGCAATGCATTATGGGTGGGGTCACTACCCAGACCGGTTTCAACCGTTTTTGAAGTCTCTTCAGTGAGTAGCTAGACTATTTAGGGTCTAGTACAAGACAGTGTTCAAACCAGTTTTAACTTATGGATCTGAGAGCTGGCTCAGAAGTAAAACACTTGACCAAAGACTAGAGACTGCAGATATGAGAGTCCTGAGAAAGATTATAGGCATGAACAGATGGCATCAATGGCAATATCATATTAAAAACGAGGATATTAGGAAAGAACTTGACACTGTCAGCATCCAGGAATGCATCAGCAGAGCTAATCTCAGGTGGTATGGTCACTTAAACAGAATGGGCGAGGAAAGATTAGCAAAACAAGTGTTCTCTGCCAGGTTGGCAGGAAAATGACTTAGAGGAAGACCAAGATATAGGTGGATTGATATGGTACAAAGTGTCTTAGACGATAGAAATATAAGATGTGATAATGTTGGAGTCTTGACAAGTAACAGACTGATTTGGAAGAAAATTGTAGATAGGAAGTTAGTAATGATGTAAATTTTTCATGTAGTACTATCATATCCTGTTCACCCCTTGAGGGTACATGGCAAGAAATTGATGATGATGATGATGATGAAGTGTAATTAATTATTAAATTCATTTCATGTAAAATTGTATAGCACATTGTTGTCGCATGGGTTCCATGGAAAAATCAAAACGATCCAAAAGCAACTAAAGATATCTGTCCTGTGGAAGTTTTCATATTAAAAATGTAATATGAAAAGTTGAGAAGTAGGTAGAGAAAAAGTGATAGATAAAAACATACAAGTTGGTAATGGAGATCTTATAGCATAGATACAAGAGAGATTTTGCAGCTCATGGCAGCTGGGGTAAGGGGATGGGAGAGAAATTGGTATCATCCCTGAAATGTGAGTAAGATGAGGTCACGAAGCATATGAGGTCCGTGTTCTTCTCATTTGTGTATGATGAGTGAGTGAGTGAATGAAATAACATAACTTAACAGTGAGCATTGTGAATGCATCTTCAGTGAATTGTTTGAAGAAGAGGTTTGGTAAGTATTTAGGCATTGTATAATCTGCAAAGGATTCTCCCTGGACGAACTCCTTGACTCTGAGGAGATATCAATATATCACATATTAGTAATAATGGAGGGATCAAAGTATTGGTGACTATTGTCATGGATCTTGCAATCCATAATATTGACTAAATGCACATTATGCATGCCATCATTCCTATTTAGGTTAATTATTGTAGAACCTCTGCAGCCTACTTAAATCATCTGTTAAAATAGTTGTATGAGATGTTTTGATTAGTGTAATCTTAGAGTTTAACCTAAGTTATTTATTTGATCTGTATTTAAGTTTTCTAGTCCCGGAAAAGGCATATGACAAGGTCAAGAGGTTTTGATGTAAAATCAGGTTTAAGAACAAGGGTACACAATATCTCCACTCTCATTCATCTAGATGCCCTGGAAATTTTCCATAGAATAGGAGAAGAGGATAGACCAAGGCGGGAGGGACATTCCTGGAAGCTGTATAAGGAGGGTGTGAACAGAGGCATAAGGAGCATTCCACTTAGCAACCACTCTCCACATGGAGAATGGTTGGTGAGTTGAATGCATTACCTGACATTGTGGTGAATGCAGATACATTGAATGGGTTTAAAATGGTTTGATAGGCTTTGTGTTAACAATGTTTAACTCCAGTTATGAGTCTTTGAAGCATTGGAGGACTAGTATATGATACCAGTAAGATACCAATAATAATATGAAGCACATTATGAAGAAAATCACATGAGGTAAATATTAAACCTGATGTCAAAATGGAGGCTATTTAGTTTGGCCCTCTACTTTATTTAGATGTTATACTCCTAAATAAATCCAGTATGGTTCTGCAGAATTCTTTAACTAAATCAAATAACTGCTGTAACAAATCGGCAATAAAAAAGACTGAAATTAGATAGGAATGGAGAAAACAAAGTACGTTCTTTATGGAATTAAATATGGAAATAGACAGTAGAATAAGCGATGTTGGTATGGTAGGGAGACTTGATTGAATAAATTTATATGGAATAAGAAGTAAGTCAGTTTTACCTGACTACAGAACACATGAGAATTCTGAGAAAATCAGGGAGATGGCATTGTTGGTAGAGTTGTAAGAAGAATGAAGATATTAAGAACAAACTTAACATGGTTAGCATTTAAGAATGTGCGAACAGAGCTGATCTCGGCTAGTATGATTACTCAAACAGAGCAGAAGAGAAAAGGTTAACAAAACTGATATTTGATGCCTGAATAGTAGGGAAAAGACCCAGAGGTGGACCAAGATCTGGGTTGATTGATGCAGTTAAAAGTGAACTGTCATGGGATTCTTCACATCCCTTGAGGAATGTAATGAGATTGAATTATTTAATCTCTTGAAAAGCTGTTAACTATAAATAATTAAATGCTGGACCTTCTCTGTATACATATCCTCCAGTACATAATGTAATAATGTTAGCACCTTGCTTCATTGTTCTTATCACATTGTTGGTTGTCTTTTTTGTACATTTACTCTGAAAATATAGCTCTCACTGTTATGAGAATTAGAAAATTTCTTGTTAATTATTTGAAATTGTATATGTTTGTACTTGGATCTGGTCAGTTCTATAAATTGATCATGTTTAATTGAGCTAATGGCAAGCAGAAGCTCTAAGGCACAGAAAGAAACTGAATTTATAAAAAAACATGACCTTAAAAAGCTTCAAGGAAATTTTGATGCCAATAAGCCACATTAGAACAAGTTACTCTTAGTAATTGTTACTTCACAGAAGTAGCCTTGTTAACTCATATTCATGTATTTATATAGGTTTTGTTTCTATTATGTAAGAATAATTGTGTAGCAATGAGAGAAGAATATGGTATTGGAGATTCATACGGGGAGTTACATGGTATCTGATCTCATTTCCTGCTTGATGGGGGGGGGGGGTTAACAGTTCTGAAATAGTTTTGCTACGAAGTTCTTAATTCAGGATTTTCAGATGATTCATTCATTTTGTCTCCAATAAGCTTGAGATACTGATATGTAGGGACTTATATATATGTAAGAACACATATTCACTATAGTAATATTATGTGATGTTTTGATTTAATGCAGGATAGTAAAATAAGTGTGTGCATAAGTAAATGCTCACTCTGTTTTGATATAGGTCAAAAAATAACAGCTGCATAAATCATGTCTGAGAATTAGACATGATTAATTAGTGTATAGTGTGGTTTTGTTTTTCGTTGCTAATTGTGCTGCATTCCTTTCAGTTTGGATACAAGTGTCCTTCAGTGGTGGTGGTGTTGAAATTTTTTCGTTATTTATATTGTGTTTGCTACTTGTTTGTTACACTACTTCAGCTTCTAAAAATGGTGTCCATAAAGAAATACATCAGCAGCATGGAAGGCTTCTGTACGAAAGTCTGACTTTGTCTTGGATTTTTCGCAGTGGATGTGTTGCGAAAACTGCTATATGTATGCACCGAAAAATGTGAAAGATCTGTGGACTATTTGGATAAATGAGAAAAAGGAAAGTGTTAACATATGTGAAAAGTGCCTGGATAGATTAGAGCGATTAGAAATGGGAGCAAACATCGGGACCATAGTAGAAGAGCTTCGGCAGGAGTTAATGAAAATGAAAAGCGAAATGAAACATCTAGAAGAGGATATTAAACAGCTAAAGGAGAAATTGGCTGATGAGAAGGAGGAAGTTAATGTTATAAAAAAAGAATCAAAGGATAGTCATATATCAGAGTATGGGGACTCGATCATTAGAGGTGTGATTAATTATAAAGTGCACAAAATATTCTTTCCTGGTGAAACAATAAAGCAAATAACTGATGCATTGCAGAAAAGGAAATACCAGTCATCAAAATTAGTGGCAATCGTGGGTAGAAATGACTTAGTTGGGGAGAAGAAGAATGTTGATAGAAACTTGAGGAAGTTGTTGCAGCAGGGAAAGAAGAATAATGTTGTTGCAGCAGGGAAAGAAGAATAATGTTGTTGGGGAAAGTCATAGATGTGTTGCCCAGATATGATAACAGTGAATTGAGAAGGAGAGCAGAGATAATGAATAGTAAGATGGCTGAGTTGTGTGAGGCAAAAGGGATTCAATTTGTAAATCTATGGAGTGAATTTGAGGGAAATTCAAATGGTATAATACTGATGGATTACATTTGAATAGGTTTGGTGTATTTAGAAAGGCCATTGTTTTCTGAGAAGGCACAGAGTCGAGAAGTTAATGTAGCAAATGATCAGAGTCTACCTGTGAAACAGGATAGCACAAATCAACAGATTGTACAGCAGGAGGACGATGGATATGAGGTTGAAGATGTAGTTGCAGCAGCACAAGGTGATGGAATGCATAAAGGTGAGGAGACAGGTAAGAATGGAAATCACAGTCAGGATCAGGGAAACTGGAGTGGTCACCCTAAGAGAGCTGTAGTATTGCAGCTAGAATAGAGAATGTTGGTGCTGGTAGGATGGCCTCAAATATATAGCGATTCTTATGTTTATATATGCAAATGTAAGAAGTATTCAAAACAAGAGAGCTGAGTTTCTGGCATTGATTGAGACGGTATGCCCAAAAGTAATTGGAATAAGTGAAACTTGATTGTCTAAGGAGGATGTGATATCGGGAATAGAAGTAGAAGGATATATAATTTTCTGGAAGGCTAAAGATGTGAAAAGAGGAGGGGGGGGGGAGTGCTGTTAATGATTGCAGAGGAATTGTGTCTGTAAAGTGTGGAAGTTGATGGTGCATGCACAGATTTTGAATCTGTGTGGTGCGAAGTTGAAATAAACAGGTTAGTATATCTGATAAGATGTTGTTATAGGCCAGGGAATGCAGAGAATGCTGATTGTGAAATGTTTAGTCAAATTAGTTGGGTATGTAAAAAAGAAGGTGATCCTGATGAGACTTTATTACAGGAATATAGACTGGAAGGAGGAGATAGTGTATGGGAACAAGGAGAGCAAGTTTGTGGAATTTCTGAGAGATAAGTTAAGCAACACATGATTGAAGCAACTAGAGGCTTTAATGTTTTGGATTTGGTGATAACTTCACAAGAAGTAGTTGTTAATGAGGTGTTGACACTGCTGCCAGTTGGTGAGAGTGATCATGAGGTACTTGTTTGAGAAGGGATGAAACAAGAAAAGGTCACTGCCAAAAATGGATACATGTGGAAGTATAAAGCAGGTGATTATAGGAAGCTCTGTAGTCAGTTAGTATCAATTCTTTAGGTAGATGAGCTGAGCGGAAAAGATGTTGAAAATGCATGGAAACTCATAAGGCAGTATCTGATATCTCAAAGTCAATGTATGACTGCATACCAAGGGTTAAACGAGTAAATCGAGTGGGAGTGAAATGGATGAACAGTGCAATCAAGCAAGTTGTGCTGGAAAAGAAAATGTTATGGAAGAGGTACAAGACAGTTGGTGGTGATCAGATCCATGAAGAGTATAAGGTGCAGGCTAGGAAGGTGATGAGCATGGTAAAGAAAGAAAAGGTGCAGTATGAGAGGAGATTAGCTAGTCAGGCCAAGGTTAACTCAAGGGAATTTTTCCGCTACATGGCAAGCAAGGGGAAGAATTATGGCAGACTAACATTGGTGGATAGTTATGGCAGCAGACTAACAGCTGCAAAGGATAAAGTGGAATTGTTGAACAAGCACTTTCATCAGTTATCATCAACAACCATGGGTCCAGTGCCTGTAGGTGTCTGATGCCATCTTGATATGATTCTTCCATTGCATTCTATTTTGTTCAAGATGACTCAGTTTGTGTATAGAGTTTCCGCACCATTTGACGATGTCATCATCCCATTGTCTGTTTAGTCTTCCTCTTTTGTTCTTTCCTTCAATCATTCCAAACAGCAATGTTTTTAATTTTCTCTCATCATTCATTCTACATATATGGCCAAATAGATGTAGTTTCCTTTTGATTATTTTCTGGATCAGATTTTCTCTTGGTTGTATTCGTCTGTAGATTTCCTCATTGTTCACTTTCTGTATCTAGCTTATTCTCAAGATCTTTCTATAGCACTTTCTCTCAAATGCCAATATCCTCCTTTCAGATTCTCTCAGGAGTACCCAAGCCTCACATCCATAGAACATGCTGCTGAAGATATTCAGCAGCATGTTCAATATGCAATATGCAATATTTCATATGCAATATGCAATATGCAAACCTACAATATGCAGTTTAGTTTGCATCTTTATAGCTCGGCTCTTCCATATTTTGTCCATGGCTTTTAAAATAGTTGTTGCTCTGGCTATTCTAATTTTTATCTCTTTTTTGGGGTCCAAGTCATGCATCATGTGGCATCCAAGATATGTGAAGTGTTCCACATTTTCCAGTTGAAATCTGTCTATCGTAACTCTGTTCAGTAACTCCTGTTGTCCGAATATCATTGTTTTAGTTTTTTCAAAGTTGACGTTTAGTCCATATCTTTTTCCTTCTGTGTATAGTGTTTGCAATGTCTGTTCCAGCCTTGCTGCATCTTCTTCAATCAGGATGATGTCATCTGCAAAGCAGAGTAGTTTATTCTCATGCCATTTATTGAAATGCCTCCGCCTTCTTCTTTAATCTTATCTAGTGTTCTTCCCAGATGTGTGATGAAGATGATTGGTGATATTGGGTCCCCTTGTCTTGTGCCTTGACTAGTGGAAAACCAGTCTCCAGTCTCACCTGCTATTCTGATTTTTGCTTGTGCTTGGCTGTTTATATCTTTCAGCAGGTGGATCAATTTATTGTCCACACCATAGGATTCCAAGACAGCCCATGTTATATTTTGGTCAATATTATCAAATGCTTTTTGGAAGTCACGAAACAGCAGTATAACTTTTTGTCCTTTCTTCGAGCTTTCTCTGTTATTAGTCTTAGTGTGAGTATTTGTTGCACTGTACTTCGATCTTGTCGAAATCCGGCTTGCTCATCAGGAAGATGTGCCTTCATATGACCCTTCAGGCATTCTGTTAGTATTTTCATCAGCATTTTGCCAAGATGACTCATTAATGCAATAGTTCTGTAATTGGTGCATTCTAAAGCACTGCCTTTCTTATGAAGAACAACCAAGACCGATTTTTTCCACTCTTCGGGGGGCATACCCTGATCTCTATATTTCATTACATAGCTGTATTTCTTTTACAACTGATTCTCCCCCATATTTTATCATCTCGCCTATTATGTTGTCATTTCCAGGACTTTTTGTTCTTGAGATGTTTTATAGGCTTATTCACCTCATCTCCCAAGATGTCATTTTCAAAGATCTCTGCTGGTGGAGAGATTGCTTTTAGTTCTTTGATTACTTCTGTTGCAATATCATTTAGATGATTTTTATGTAGTTCACTGCAATATCTTGTCCATCTGTGTATGATTTCTGTCTTGTCCATCAATGCTTTACAATTTTCATCTTTGACTGCTACTGATCTTGTTTGCCACTTCCTATTGACATTTCTTATAAGTTTGTAGATCTCTCTAGTTTTGTGTTCTCCATAGTACTGTTCAATGTCTCTGCACTGGTCTTCCAACCACTTGGCTTTATCAGATCTTGCTGCTTTCTGTACTTCATTGTATTTTTGATGGTATAACTCATCTGCTGTCTCTGAATTATCTCTTTTAAGTTTCAGTTCTAAACTTTTCTCTTGTACCAATTTTAGGGTTTCCTGAGTTATCCATTTCTTGTTGATCTTTTCTCTTTCAGGAATTACTTCCTCTACTGCTTTTTTAGCACTGTAGTCAGTCATTCTGCTCTTGTATTTATATTTTGTTTTTCACTTGGGGTCTTAGGCTTAGTTTCCAATATGTTCTGATATTCCAGTTGTAGATCCCTGTAAAATCTCTCAATGTTTTCATCTGCACTCTCTGCAGTGGGTGCATATATCTGAATGGTCGTGATATTAAGTGGTTGGGCACTGAATCTTGGAATGCTGGCTATGGAGAAAGGTTGAAGAGATGTGGATTGCAGAGTTTGGTGGATAGGAGGAAGAGAGGTGATAGGATAGAGATGTTTAAATTAGTGAGAGAATTTTATCAGATTAATCCAGAGGGGATTATAAAAAGAGTAGAAGGTGAGAGGTGAAGAACCATATGTCATTTCTGGAAGTTAAGTAAAAGTGTGGTGAAGAAGAGTGCGAGGAGTAGATTTTTTACATGGAAAATTGTTAGTGAATGGAATGCATTACCAGAATGTGTTGTTAATGTAAGGAGTGTTAAGGACTTTAAGATTCTATATGATAAATATGTTGTCAGTTGAATGAACCTTCCATGATGAGTCTGTCAACTCCATGGAAGGTGTAATAATAATAATATTTACATGGCATTTTGGATCAGTGAAAATAATACTGGTAATAATTCTGGTAGAATAACAGAATAGTAACAAAGTTGAATAACATAAAATAAAGTGCTGTTTATTGGTTATTTAAATTTATCCAACCTTAAGCTCAATTTTTAAGAAGTAAGTTTGTTTTGTGCATTACTAAACTGAATTAAAAAAACAAAACAAAAACATGACCTTAAAATACTTGTATGTGTCTGATTTATCCTCTTAAAAGATTTAATTATTTTTAGCTATAGTGGTCTGCCTGAAGTCTCCAGCAGTGAAGCTCCATCTTTCACTAGTCGTCATTGTTGGAATGGTGATCTTAATTCTTCCCTTAGTTCTAGTGGCAGCAGTGGATCCTTACCTCAGCTAAATCAAGAGAATGGCAAAATGGCTCGTTTCTGTCATCAGTGTAACAGCAAATTTCCAGTTGCCTCTGCCAGGTATTGTTGTAACTGTGGAGCTAAAAGAAAAGCATTTGGACTTAGTACAACTAGTCAGAGTGGATAAAAATAGTACATATCAATGAAAATAATATGGATGTATTTGAAATGTGTTCAGTTACATTACTAAAAAATCAATGCTTCTTAACAAAATGTACTAAATGTATTTTTAATACTGAATTCAGAAATTGCCATAAAATTTTTTTTGCATCCATGATTTGTGTACCATACAATTTAAATTTTTATTAAAATTTGGATCAATGGTTATTATTTTGTTGCCAATGTCAAGAAGAATGAAACTCAAATATATTATAGAATACTGCTGAGCATCAATGAAAGTGGCACCTAACAGCTACAATGAAAAGTCAACTAAAAATTTAAGATAAGGTGCATTAAAATTATTATCTCATACTCTATATGTGCTGATATATATATATATATATATACATGTGTGTGTGTCTCAATCGCAGGGTGCTAGGGGGAAAAATCTGAGGTTATTTTTGAATTTATTATCTAAAAATAACACTCTAATTTTACAAAAAGAAAAGTAAAATGTAGAATTGATTTCCTGTTATTGTTATCTCTCTCTCTCTCCCTCTCTCTCCCTCCCTCCCTCCCTCCTACTTTGTGTGTGGGGGGTGCAGGTGGATTTTACACTGTGTGAAACATTTTTTATAAAATGTTCTTGTTTTTACATTATGTATTTCTTATATATGTAATAATATTTTAAAAGAATCGTTTTTTTTATTCTTGTCTTTACATTATGTATTTCTTTTATATTGTGATAATATTTTAAAATGATCATTTTAGTTATTTATGTTATGCTTGTAACAATCAGTCTACTTTTTATCTGTGTAAGGAGACACTATTTATTGCTATTTGGGGAAAACTGATTATCTCATATAATGGAAGAGAATTAAAAAGTCCAGTGCTAGAATGTTTTCTTCAAGAGTACAGTTTCCTGATTCTGTATACCATTTTCTTTTTGCTTAACCTGTATATTTGGTTTTTACCATCAACTTTCTTATTTTATCAGTAGCCAGAAGGTGGATTTCTGTAAATAGATGTCTAAGTGAGCTTAGCAAACACTTGGAGTTGTAGAAAGTTTTCACCTTTTTATTACATGTATATGGGAAATATGACTCCTTATTAATTCAATCTTGGTATCCTCCAGAAGACCTATATCATGAAAGGAGAAAAGTTGGTCTAAAGATATACAGAGAAAAAACTAAAATCATGTTTAATCATTTTGTAACACCAAAAAACAAAATAATAGAAAACAATTTCTTGGAAAGAGTCTCTTCATATACATACTTAGGTCATCTCATTGATCTAAACTGTTGTCTCCAAAAGGAAATAAATAGGAGAGTTCAACTTGCCTGGAGTGCATTCAGAAAATTGAAAAGCATTTTTCAAAACAATGATGTCCCACTCTGTTTAAAAAGGAAGACATTTAACCAGTGTATACTTCCAGTCATCTCATATGGTTGTGAAACTTGGTCACTAACAAAAGCACTGGCAAATAAATTAACAATAACTCGAAGAAAAATGGAGAGGTTGATGCTAGGCATCACATTAAAAGATAAAAAGCAAAAGCACTTGAATAAGAAGCCAGACTCACATCACTAACATCATTCTTCAACACAAACGACTAAAATAGAAATAGGCCGGACATCTATCCAGAAGAGAAGATGAGCGATGGACCACCATACTAATGAACTGGATTCCAAAAGAAGGGAAACAGGGCCGAGGCTGTCCTAAAAGAAGGTGGAGTGATGAATTGTCAAATTTTGTTGGGGAAAATTTGCCAAGAACAGAGAAAGGTGGAAAGAACTGGAAGAGGCCTTCAGAAGAAGAAGTTCCTTCTGGCTCCCACTGACAAGACCTCAATACAAGTGAAACCGGTCTGTGTAGTGGATTTTTCCATAATACATAGCATTATACATACCCTAAAGGATGTGCTTTGCATTATGGGATACTAAAGCAATTGATATGAATTTGCTAACCTCATCTGACCATAATATGAAAATTCACAATATGAAAACTTATGCACTTCTGAATGGAATAATGAATCAGATTGGTTTTGAGCAGTTTGGTTTGGACAGTTTTTCTGATAGTCTGATATATTCGTAGGATAGAGACCCTATGAAAATAAGATGATTATTCATTATCTTATTTTGGTTGTAACATTTGCATTGAAAATAACTGTGAAACATGGTTGAAAATTTTGTTTATATTAAACAAGTTTGTGTGCGTGCTTTGTTCTGTTTCATTGCTATCAGATAATTTGAATACCTTATAATTTAGAGTGGATTCCACTACTCTCTAATCAAATAGTTTTATATACTATTTTGTGTGTTTGTTTGAAATACAGTTAATTTTGAAGATATATAGTGTGGATTTTTTCCTTATATATATAAATCTTGCGTTAGTATGCATAGATGTGTGTTTATGGTTGTTACAGGTTGGCCCTATGCCATTTCATCTTCCTTTATGTATTAGGCTCAGTGTCCGGTTACAGCTAAGTGTGGCTTTTGATAATGCTATGTCTATGGCCCTTTTATGTTTGTCAGCTCGTGTGTTCTCTAGCCAGTTTGTCTGTTTTGATGAGAAGATAATCCAGTTTTGCCTCATCTGTTGTATGTTATCATCATCATACAGCCTTGGCTAATTCACCTTCCCTGCGAACTCGTTTAATTTATCTTCTGTTGAAAGCTCTTATAAATGTCTTAAATCTAAGATAGTTTTTGAACCCAACCACCCAAAATCTATTTGCTGCTAACTACTCTGTGGAGGTTCTGTTGTTTCTTATATGAAGTTATAATATTGTACACATCACATGCTGTAGACAGGTACTTATGTAAATTCTGAACTGGAGAATTTCACACTGAAGTGTGAGAAAATTTAATGAATTAATACAGTTTAGTTTCCACCACTACTTGAGTTTGTTTGTTCATTTAAAAAAGTCACTTTCTTTTCATCCTTCATATGTTTTCATCATATCCTTATTTATCTGCTCTGTAGTCTGCTTTTTTCCTTCAATCTGTTCTCATAGTCTTGATATTAGCATTGTTATTTGTTCTACTTGTTGTTATCACTGTTCTCTCCATCACCCTTGGATTTCATGGTGATGGGGAGAACAGTGGAGCTTATTTTTACCCATCAGTATCTTTTCTCATCACAGTAATCAGTGTATTATTAGCCTTATGACTTTTTCACTATGATTCCTGAACTTCATTTAGCATTGATCCCAGATTCTCTTTCATCAATTTCTGTAGTGATTCATCACTTTCTCCCACCAATATAATACACAGATTAAGACAGTATTTTCATTGCAAAATGCCAAATCTCCCTCCCGACAGTTGCTGAATTAGTAGTCATCCTCTATTTATATAATCAGCAAAAACAAATGGATATCTCTTCTCCTCTTTCATACCATTCCTAATATTGGTAACATACAAATTAAGTAAAAGCAGAATGATAGTGATGAGCGATTTTGTACTGAGCCCATGGAAGCTCATTATTAAAATAATATTGACCACTTCTATTTTGTTAGGTATTCAAAGAAACTAAATCTGTTAGTCAACCATTATTTTTATCTATCCACTCCAGTTTATGCAATGGCACTCTGCAGTATTTTGTGAAATGCTTCAGTGACATCTAGTAATATCATAATATATGTAGAGTGGCACTTGCACCCTAAAATAAGTTCTTCAAGTATTTTAACAAAGCAATGTTTTTTTTTCCATAAAGTTTTATGTCAGTATATACTCCTGAATTCCTGCATTAATCAACTTCTCAAAGACCTTTGAACATTTCTTCAGAATGAGTGGAGGGCATACAGTTTTCTCTTTATTTTTACACTATCCTTTTTCCTATATTAATTGTTCTCAGCCAATGGGACAAATCCCCAATTGATAGTGCATCTGAATCCCAGAGAAGAGAGAAATAATTTGTTTGGAGGGAGGAAAAAATGAAGATGATGTTAAATAAATTTAACCTTTGTTTGTATTTGGTTTTCATCTTTTTTTTTTTTTTAATTTCTGTTTTAAAATTCAAATAAAATTATTTAGGTAGAAGACATGTTTTAAAGATGATACTTTTATGTTTATCAGAGAGAGAGAGAGAGAGAGGGGCTTGTTTTTCAACCTCTACTCTGTAGAGGAGGTTGAAAAACACTAACACATGCAGATATCACATTCCTCCTTTCACTGTATTTACATAAGATTTTTATTGATTAAGAATTAAGTGAATTTTTTTGCATTAACATTTATAAAACAGACACAAAAAAAAAGCATCCAACAAAGATTTACACATTTTTTTTTTTCCTGTGCTAATTATTTTAGCATAGGAATGAATAAAATAATTTATTCTGGAATGAATAAAAATATTTTATTTTTATTCATTCTGGTAACTGACCAATACATTTACACCTTCCTTTTATTTATGAGACAAGTATTGATAGAATATGTTCTCATATTCTGTGCGAGTATGCTCCTACTCTGTGTGAGTATGCTTGATACTCAGTGTGGTGTCAACTCAGGCTATTGAGTTGATAACACATCAGCAAATTTTCAGTAACACTGAAACCTATGAAAACTTATGAAGATTGTTAATTATTGGAAAGGTGCAAAAAAAAAAAAAAACTTATCAAGCTTTATCCCACATACCCAGTTATGTAACATTAGGCCAAAGCTTAATGTCACATAAACTTACAGCAAGCATAACACTAAATTTATTTTAAGTTATTGGAAGTTTATTTTACACTTGGTTAGACTATAATAAATTTAGTTTAATCCTTTATCCAAGTGTAAGAAAACCAAGTTTGAACCTGAAAATATCTTCAGGACTGAGGTAAGGTGGTACATCCACTCGCAGCGAAGGTGGACCAAGCTCTCATCACTCCTTGTCTCAGTATCTCCAAATAATGCAAAGCACATCTCCTTGCAGGCATGTATACTGCTATGCATTAACCCCTTACTCAACCAACTTAACTCTGGTACAAGAAACTGAATTTTTTCTGCGCACTGAGTTAATACGTGTGACTGTGAATTTTGGTTTCACATATAAATACAACCGAATATACACGCTAGACAATTTTGTGCCTATTTCCTTTCAGCCGAGAAAAGTTGCCAATGGCATGTATCAGCTATTTCATTTGCGTTTGCACATTTTTTGTCCACTATTGCCTGCTGCATCATCACCTGTGAATGTGAATTCTTTGTTTTGCAATTGCACATTTGTTCACTAGGGTGCCGTTTACATCGAGGCCGTTTATATTTTATAACATTTGTTTTTTATTTATTTTTACATTATATATTTATTACCCTATCATGGATAATGATCCAGACTGGTTATTTAGTTCAGAAGATGAAACTTTAGAACACAGTGGCAGTGATTCAGAAGTTGATGCTATTTCAGAGGATGAAAGTATTGATGATGAAACTCTTGCTTTAGCCCGACAATGGTATCCAATGCAACAAGATGCTCATCCACCTCCACCATTCGCTTACATAGAAGCTCCCGGTATAAAAAATATTGATGTTGGCGATTATAACTGCCTAAATTTCTTCAAGCTTTTTTTTGATGATCAATTGATTCAACGTGTTGTGGATGATACAAATAGATATGCGAGGAGTCGTATCCTTGGTAAAGAAAAGACTTCTTGGTATGACACAAATCCAAATGAAATCAGAGTATTTTTGGCTGTTGTAATAAAAAAATCCATTATTATATATACCATTTTTTCTGGATTGTATGAGCGGGAAACGCTTCGAGGCCATAAAACAATTTCTACATTTTTCAAAGAATAATGAATTTGATCCAGAAAATCACCCTCGCCCAAATCTCAACAAAATCTGGCCAATTTATGAAGATTTGAATAGAAAATTTGGCAATTTGATTACACCAGAGAAATTGGTGACTATTGACGAAACTTTATTGCTTTATAAAGGTCATCTGGGATGGGTGCAATACAGATACGTTCTTCTCAAAAGGGCCAGATTCAGCATAAAAACATACTTATTATGTGAATCACAAAGTGGATATGTCTATAATTTTATAATCTATACTGGCAAGCATACCATTCTGGACAGAGATTTTAGCAATCTTCCAATGTCTTTGCAAGTAGTGATGACTTTGATGAAACCTTTATTGAATAAAGATTATTATTTGACTATGGACAATTTCTATAATTCACTTGGATTAGCAGATCTATTGATAATAAATAAGACTGATGTATATAGAACATTATGCGTATCACAACAAGAAGTACCAGCGAATTGAAGAATAAAAAATTGAAAACTGGAGAAGTAATTAGTTTTCAGAGAGGGAAAGTGTGTGTAATGAAATGGAAGGACAAGAAAGATATCTCCCTTATCTCTACCATTCACACTACATCAATGGTAGATATAGAGACGCGCAAAGGAAGAATAAAAAAAACGCAACTTGTGTTGGATTACAACCATACCATGGGTGGTGTTGATCACGTTCATCAACACCTGTCTTCATATGTTGTACCCAGAAAGAGAGGCAAGAAGTATTATAAAAAGATTTTCTTTCATCTCTTAGACCTGGCACTGTGGAACGCTTTCGTGATTTACCAAAATTCTAGTGGTAAGATGGATTCACTTGATTTTTGCCTCAAAGTAATCGAACTCTCCATTGAAAAGTATAAAACTACAAGCATTTCACGAAGTGGACATCCATCAAATATCCCAACACCACTGAGATTATCTGCACGACATTTTCCATCTTTCATACCACCAACAGAAAAGAAAGAAAATCCAACTCGGCAGTGTTTCCTCTGCTCAAGAAAAAGGAATGAACACAAAAGGGTTCGCAAAGAAACAAGATATATGTGTACTGACTGTGACGTTCCTCTTTGTGTCATCCAGTGTTTTAGAATTTACCACACAGTGCTAAATTTTGACTAAAACATTATTATTTTCAAGATTTTTTGTTGCCCGAGTTAAGGTTTAGAGAAGTAGATGCAGTTTAGTTAACCTTTTTTTTGCAAAAAGAGACATTGTTTGTGTTTTTTTCCAAGATTTGTTAATGTTCTTTTGTGTATAAAGAAAATAAAGAATAAAAAAATTGGTGGAAAAACGACCGCTTTCTGATTTTTAATTTGTGCGTTAAGGGAAGAGCCACTACTCAGACCGGTTTCAACCTTTATTGAGGTCTCGTCAGTGGGAGGCAGACCCAGAGTGGGCGATACTCAGGCAGAAGTAATTGAGAGGTCATATTTACCTATACGAGCCAACCGGTGTACCACCTTATTATTAAATTACTCTGGATTTAGAGAAAGATGTTGGAAGTTTATTTTGCACTTGGTTAGACTATAATAAATTTAGTTTAATCCTTTATCCAAGTGTAAGCAAACCAAGTTTACACCTAAAAATATCTTCAGGACTGAGGTAAGGTGGTGCAATTCACAACAAAGGTGTACCAAGCTCTCATCACTCCTTGTCTCAGTATCTCCCATAATGCAAAGCACATCTCCTTGCAGACATATATACTGCTATGCATCAAGGGAAGGGCCACTACCCAGACCAGTTTCGACCTTTATTGAGGTCTCGTCACTGGGAAGCAGACCCAGAGCGGTGATACTCAGGCAGAAGCAATTGAGATGTCATATTTACCTATACGAGCTGCCACCCAGTGTACCACCTTATTATTAAATTACTCTGGATTTAGAGAAAGATGTTGGAAGTTTATTTTGCACTTGGTTAGACTATAATAAATTTAGTTTAATCCTTTATCCAAATGTAAGCAAACCAAGTTTGCACCTGAAAATATCTTCAGGACTGAGGTAAGGTGGTACGTCCCTTGGCAACTTGCAGCAAAGGTGGACCAAGCTCTCATACGAGCTGCCACCCAGTGTACCACCTTATTATTAAATTACTCTGGATTTAGAGAAAGATGTTGGAAGTTTATTTTGCACTTGGTTAGACTATAATAAATTTAGTTTAATCCTTTATCCAAGTGTAAGCAAACCAAGTTTGCACCTGAAAATATCTTCAGGACTGAGGTAAGGTGGTACGTCCCTTGGCAACTTGCAGCAAAGGTGGACCAAGCTCTCATCATTCCTTGTCTCAGTATCCCCCATAATGCAAAGCAGATCTCCTTGTAGACATGTAGACTATGCATTAAGGGAAGGGTCACTACCCAGACCAGTTTCAACCTTTATTGAGGTCTCGTCAGTGGGAGGTAGACCCAGAGTCGGTGATACTCAGGCAGAAGCAATTGAGAGGTCATATTTACCTATATTAGCTGCCAACCAGTGTACCACTTTATTATTAGATTACTCTGGATTTAGAGAATTATAGTCTAACCAAGTGCAAAATAAACTTCCAACATCTTTCTCTAAATCCAGAGTAATTTAATAATGAGGTGGTACACTGGTTGACAGCTCGTAGAGGTAAATATGACCTCTCAATTGCTTCTGCCTCAGTATCACTGTTAAATTGTGAATGAAACTATGTTGTGTAATTTATTTTTTTTCATTCACATTTAACATTGCTTATTATATATTAATCATAATTTGTATAAAGATTATTTATTGTTCCTTAATTAAGAATTACTATTTAAGTATTTATTCTAAACTTAACCTACTATTAATTCATTAAATAATATGTGTAGAAATTTATGATAACTAAAATATATATGTAAAGTAACGAAAAGTGTTATTATAAATAATTGTATACGTAATGAAAGAGCTGATTAAGTAGCTCAAATATTCTGTTTATTCTTATTTGTAAAAATTTAACGTTATGTAATCACTTATGTAGTAGTAGAGCATTATATTACATTAGCGAAATGTTTGCGTTCATGCGTTGTCATGGAGATGCATGAAATAAACAAGCACGAGTCGAAGAGTGCGTGACCTTGGAACCAGAAAGGAAAAAGGAGAGAATAGGAATTTTAATGAGAGATAAGTAAGAGTTTTGCAGAGCCTGAAGGAAAGTAGGATATAAGCAAGGAAGTGAAAGAAAATTGTAAATTCTTTAGGGCAGAAATTCAAGAGCATAGTGTTTAGAAGTAAGCAAGAAACATAGTGAATCTTATACTCAGCTGCAAGTGAAATCATCTGTTGTTATAGAGGAAAATTGATGTCGTAATCGGATAAATAAAGAACTGGACATTCAATGGGAAATTCTGATTAGTTCCAGTTAATTTAGGATTCTATGTTGCCCTGAGAAGAATTATAATGAATTTAACTAGTTGCAGGAAAGTAAACAAGGAAGGATATCAGTACCTTATTGCTGTGTTTTTTAGAGTAGTGAAGTGCGATTAACAGTAGTTCAGTTAAAGCGTTGGAGAATTTTATTTAATGTGTTCCGCTAGCTCAAATAAGTTAATTCATAAGTGTGCTCGCAATAAATTGATGTATTGAAGATTGTATCTGGTAAGAGTAGTCATACATGTTTGTTTATTCTAACATTAACTATAGCGTATCTTCGAAGTTCAAGGTCCGAAATAAGATTGCTTGGAATAATGTCTACCTTGATTAGTGCCTGCTGTGAATTTAAACATTAAGTACAACTGATATATGTGTGCAGACTGATCAAATGAGAAGTTTTGTTTTATTAACTTGAATTAAGAAAATTTATAATTTTGAAGCAGTGAATTGTATGTTAAAGTTTAGAACATTGAATTGGAACGAGTAACTTAGCAAGATGTATTAAGTTATTTGTATTGTTTCATTTAAAAGTAGAATTCATGTATTTGATATATATCATATATTAAATGTTTTATTTTGTTAATCTAAGTATTGTGTTTGCCTGAATTCCTTTTTATTGCACCGTTCATAAATATTCGAATCTTGCAGGAACCCCAAGTGGAATAGTAAATAATTCGGCCTAAATAAATGAGGAGACTGCTAACTTAATTAAGAATTGATCCTACTATTTTATATAGACTAATCTAAAAATAGGGTGGCGCAGTATAATTATAAATTTCTCTACTTTTGGATCGGTGATCAATTTGCAATTAGTTCTTATATTGATAAGAGTGACTTAAACCAAGATGGCGGATTTAGAACATAACATGAAAATAGAACGTCACGACAAATAGCGCTGGCTCTGCAAAACTCTTTCCTTTTCTTTCTATAAAATTCTTATTGCCTCCCTTTCTCCTTTCTGGTTCCAAGGTCACGCACTCTTCGACTCGTGCTTGTTTATTTCATGCGTCTCCATGACAACGCATGAACGCAAACATTTCGCTAATGTAATATAATGCTCTACTACTACATAAGTGATTACATAACGTTAAATTTTTACAAATAAGAATAAACAGAATATTTGAGCTACTTAATCAGCTCTTTCATTACGTATACAATTATTTATAATAACACTTTTCGTTACTTTACATATATATTTTAGTTATCATAAATTTCTACACATATTATTATTTAATGAATTAATAGTAGGTTAAGTTTAGAATAAATACTTAAATAGTAATTCTTAATTAAGGAACAATAAATAATCTTTATACAAATTATGATTAATATATAATAAGCAATGTTAAATGTGAATGAAAAAAAATAAATTACACAACATAGTTTCATTCACAATTTAACATCACCACTCTGGGTCTGCCTCCCACTGACGAGACCTCAATAAAGGTCGAAACCGATCTAGGTTATTGCCCTTCCCTTAATGCATAACAGTATACATGTCTGCAAGGAGATGTGCTTTGCATTATGGGAGATACTGAGACAAGGAGTGATGAGAGCTTGGTCCACCTTTGCTGCGAGTTGCCAAGGGATGTACCACCTTACCTCAGTCCTGAAGATATTTTCAGGCGCAAACTTGGTTTGCTTACACTTGGATAAAGGATTAAACTAAATTTTAAATTAGTCTTCATTAGATCATGCTTTATTGGTTTTTAAATATGGTATATAGAGGTAGTCATTGAGCCTAATAAAAGAACTTTTATCTTTGTATTTAATTAAAAATTATAGCTTATGCAATATAACATCTATTGCAAAACAGACTATTTGAGCATCGCCTGATAGAGTGGTGAGAGCAAGAATGGTCAATGAGTTTAAGGAGTGATATTATGGACTTTGTGTTTCCTAGGAGAGACCTCCCACGATGAGTCTTTTGACTTCTTGGAGGCCTAAATAATAATAATAATAATAGTAAAGCTTATTTTATGAGTAGAATAGTTTTCTGCCTTGTCATACTTGGTATATATTGCTACATATTATATATATATATATTTGTGTACGTATTATTATAATTGTATGTACAGGAACATCCTTATACTCAGTTTGTAATATAATGATGCTAATAATTTGATTTGGGATTTTTTGGTAACAGCGGCTTCTGAGACTGTTTCACCAAGGCCAGATATTTGATATCTATGAACATAACCTCATGTATGGATTTGTAATGCTGCCTATGCATAAATGTTTATGAATTGTTTACTGATGTATAGATCTTAGAACTTTCCTTTCAAAAATATTTATTGTTGTATCTCATTTTCAATATAACATATACTGTAACTCAAAAATTTTAACTCAGAAGCAAACTTTTTTTAAATAAGTCATTTCCCTTCTATTTTTTTCTTTCTTTCTGAATTTATGTCTCATGATTTGCCTTATCTCTCTCTCTCTCTCTTTTCCTTGGGAGGAGAGATGAAACTATGTGAACATTCTTTCTTGTGCTTGCACTAAGTTATACTGCTGATCTCCATCGTAATATATATATAGTTTTTATTATTACTATTGTGTGTATATATATATATATATATTAACATTGTTGGCTCACAAAATGTAAGCACTGAAATCATCATGGAGATGTTTGTATATAAGAACTCTGTATAGTAGTGTATGTTCATTTTATTGTATATACACAATTATATTTTGAAAGAAGATTTTGATGTACATGTATATAATAGTAATGCAGAGTACTGTTTTAATCTTTTATATAATTTCCTTTTCTCGATTTAACTTGTGTGTCTGTTTAGTAAATATTTACAGGTAATCGCTGAAAGAAATATAAGTGCTTATTTTCTACCGTGAAAAAAAAATGTCATATTTTATTTCGTACATTTTAACATGTGTTTAAAAATAAAGAAAAGATGTAATTCAAGAAAATACTTGAGTATTGGTGCATTTCTAGAAATCAGTAATCCTTTCAACTTCATTTTCATTGTTATCATCTACCATGCCAGTCTGCACTAGCATCACAATTAGAAATGTATAAGCATAATGTTGCTGTATTTGATGAGAACGTATTAATTATAGCAAGGAAAACCATTCCACTGCACACTGAGACATTACTCTAAGAAATGCACAGATATTGATACAGAATATTTGATTTAAGCAATTAATCATTGAAATGTGAGTTGGATAGAACTTTATACACTATTGTTACAAAAAACATGGAAATGAATGTTCCTAATTCAAATTTTTATAAAAGCATATGAGTGAAAATTGCGAGTACAAGTATTTTTAATGATAAAAATCCATTTTTTCATATAAGAAAAAAAAGAAAAATGGAGAAAAATCCTGTCTGAATGGCTAAAACATTTTATTAGTCTCTCTTAAGTTTTTTTTTTTACTAATTTTTTCCTTTTAGATAATTTCTATATTTTTAAGTAGTCGTGTTCAGCTACTTTTCATTGGTTTTGTTTGTGTGTGTTAGAATGAATTTTGTTAGCATAATTATCAAAATTGGGTGCATCTCTAAACAAAACAAAAATGAAAAATAAAATGAAGAGCTCTATGTATGTTTAAAAAGGTTATATGTATTAAAGAAAAAAGAAAACTTTCATTGCCCTATAAAGATAAATATATGCTTATATCTATATGCAGATATATTTGAAATCCTATATTATTATTCATTATGGTGAAATTATGGATTTCACCAATTAGGATTAAAAACTTTAATATGCTAACATTTCAACTTTACTGAGTCCATCGTTTGGAGTATATACACACATACAGAAACATACATGTGCATACAGAATTACATTAGACGCTTTAAACAGCATGGCAAAGTAACATCTGGCAGTCATTTTTTTAACTACTAGAAATCAAATTCAGTTATATCATCCTTTAATGAAAAAACTAGCATATTCTGCAATGGCTTATTGTAGTCCTCCTCCCCCCCCACACACCAAATTTTAAAGAATAAGGGATTACTGGAGACTTACAGCCCTAATTAAGATCTTTATGACCTGTTTGAACAAAAGCTATGTAGATCAAATGCATGTCATCCATATTCTCAAGATTTTAGGCCTTCATTAGGATGGTTAATTAGAATTTCACAGGCTTCTTTAAATTTAAACTCATACCAGGTTTTTGGTATGATTGTAAGGAATAGGTGCTTTCCTGCGGTGGAGAGAATTCAAGGCATGATCAGAAAGGCCAGACTTTCCATAATTATTAAATCTGATATGTTGTTCATGCTTCTTTTTCTGGATGCAGATTGTGTGTCTGTTTCACCTATATATATATATGGCAAGTTATAGGGGCACTCCAGAATAAGCCTAGGAAGAATAGGGATCCTTCGAGAAGTCAAATAAGTTCTTTAATTTTGTAGGAGTTCAAAGCTTGCATTAAGGTTGTATTTGTGTTTCCTGTATTTTTTTTGCTGATATTCTTTGATGAATGAAATAGCTAAGATTTTGCTTTAATCTGACATTTTTATTTTTAAGGTGCAGTCTTACGAAGAGTTATATTGATAGTATTTTTTGCCATGACTATTGTTTATAACAGCATTCCTAATAATTTGTAATTCACACTTAGCTTGTTCTTTGACATTTATATTGCTTTTTGAGCATATTAATGACATCTGTTTTTTGTTGGTTGGCAGTAGAAGTCTGTCAATATATTGTCTGGTGAGTGAAGATGTATAATGTATCCAGAAATGGAGGTGTGTTCAGTTTCAGTGGTGAATTGTATACATTGTTTATTTGGGTAGCTGAGGAAGATGTTTAAAGTTTGGCAGCCATGTGGCCAAATAATGAAAATATTAATTTATTTCAGCCAGACTTCGGGTTTTAAAGTAGAGGAATCTAGAGCACGTTACTCAAATAAACAGAATACTATAACAACCTTAATGCTTTGAACTTCCGCTATGCCTCTCTACAAAATTAAAGAACTTATTCAACTCCTCTAACGATACCCCTCCCCCCCACCCTGGAGTGTACTAGATTCAGTGTGCCTGTAACTTGCCATATATATATATATATATATATATAAAAGCTGCAAGGATTATACATCCTGTTCCACCTATATATATATATACACATGTGTAGGTGGAAGGATGTACAATCCTTGTAATGTTTTTTCATCAAAGGCTAGATTACTAGGGTAATGGTTGATCAAATTAATGATACTTGGGCATACTGTTTGTGATATGACTTGTTTCTCTGTATGTATATATATAACCTTCAGATGATGACTTTAATATGAAGGTTGGAACATAGGGAAATTAAAGTTAGTACTCTTAATGCAGTTGTAGTAGTAATCTTGATAATTTTACCTTAATGAATTCTGATCACTATGCAACATTAAAAGAAAGAATTCCTATAAGTAAGGCCTAACCCCATCTTAATTATGATTTGGGAATGCCGCTAGCCACCTTTATTGGTAGCCAGTGAAATTTCCTCACTGGCATAAGGCTATGTGGCCAGTGTATAATGTGTGTTCTTCTGACTGTTTTGTGGGGTAAAAAACCCAGCCATCCTGAAGGTAGTTCTCTTCCTCTGTATGAAACTGGCTAACTTAAGATGAAAAAGAAGCAAAGGTTCTTCGTATCCTATAGAGGATTCAAACCCCGGCCTTTCCAACACAAAGGGCATTTTCAATACCAAATGACTTATAGCATCTCTGGCTACATTATGGAAATATCAGGGGTTTTTCTTTCCCAGGTTTTTCATACCACAAACAAGCAAGAGAGTATTCATGCATATACACAAACACAGTTATATACTGGTCTCATAGACTTGGTTGCTTTCAGCTGTAATTCTAACTAATCAATCACTGAACACACAAGATTCTTTCCTTCCTCTCTTATATTCTTTATATGTGACAATTTAATAATATTTAAATATGTTTTCTTATGTTAATTTTAAGAATGTTGAAATGTACAAATTTGCTATTTAAATGTTAATCACAAAGCATTATTTCTAGTAGTTAAAACTTAACTACTAGAGATAATTTACCTGAAGTTATCCATTATAATATTTATTTTTTAAAAAAAGTTCTGTATAATCCATCTGTATATATAAAATGGAATTAGTAAAAAATAAACTATGCAATTATTTAGAATTTTCATATTTGTAAACTATTTAACTGGATTAAAATGTATATTCTTTCTGACCTTAATTGTAATTAGCTGATTTTGTTTATTGTCTTAAATTTGAATAGATTAATCCATTTCTGTTTTGAGTGGATTTGTTCATTATTAATGCATCAAATGTTTTTGTTTTCACTTCAGAGACTTGAAGAATAAGATAAAACTATGAGATTTAAATTTGTTGATTCCCCCCCCCCTCTTTTGCTGTTTTATGCAATGTTTTTAATATTCTGGAGAAATCAAGAATTATTTTTTATCTGCTTTACTGCTCAAAGCAATTAGAAGATATATAACGTTTTATGAAACTTGAATATTATTTTTAATATACATGTGTGATGATATAGCAAGGCTTGACAGGACCCAGAAACCAAGGCTGAAACTATTTCATTTAACACAATGCAGTCTTCAGCCCACCAATTAGGTGCTTCCTTCACACACTTGGATATAGCAATGCTACTCATGTCACTACATGCATAATACTTATCGTGGCTATAACACTTTGAGAGTTACTGAAAAATACAGTTGATATCAGAAAACAGTTTCTAGTATTACCTATTATTGACAAATACTATTGTGTTGGGGTAGGGAGGATATTAAATAAATCACTTCTTACATTGAAATATGAAATTTGCTAGTATGGCATATCATATGCATCTAAGCACCTCTTCCATCTATAGTACATTGAGAAACTATAGGTTTGATTCTTAAAATATCTTAATACCCACATCTTATACTACTTAGTAGAGTAATTATAAGCTGCATTTTATTTTTTCACATCTGCTCTATATATATATATACAGGGTGTTCGGGATAAATTTGACAGTTTCGTAAGGAAAAAGAAAATCTTCTTTGTATCTATTAAATTTAATGAATTGACAAAAAAACATTACAGGCAGAGTTAATTACAATACTATCAACAAGATTTACTCAAAATAACCACCATTAGCATCGATCACAGCTTCAATTCTGCTTCGGAACCTCGAACAAGCTGATGCTACAGTCTCCCTGGGAAGGGCCGCAAAAACTGTTTTAATTTTATCCATTAACTGGGCTTTTGTATTACTGGAAGTGCGATTGGTGTCTTTTTCAACTGCGCCCCATACAAAATAATCCATGGGGTTAAGGTCTGGGGAGTTTGGAGGCCAAACATTTGGACTGGTGAAGTCGTAGAAATTTTCAGACAACCATTTTTGACTTTTCCCAGAGGTGTGGCAAGGGGCCGAATCCTGCTGCCATACATACGGCCTACCATTGGCTACCCTTGTTATCCAGGGCTTGACTACAGTTAGCAACTCCACGAACAAAGCCCGAATTCCAATGCCAGGGTTCTTCAACACCTGTTCCTGCAGATTTGCGAGGAATTCTGCTGTACGAACGCAATCAGATCGTCTGCTAGGGATCTTTCTTCTTGCTACATCCTCGTAGTCACCATTGCAAGTCTCTAGTTCATGCCTGATTGTTTTTACTGTATTCAGGGAGCATTGGGCAGCAGTCGTAATATCCTTATTTTGATGGCGGGCACGAATCATCATGATACAAGTTATTCTCTTCCATGATTCAGGTGGGTTCCAGCTATCCATCCTTTCTGACATCTTGTATATGAATGAAGAAGGGTCCAAACTTTTAAATGAAGAGAAGTGTGTGTTAATACATGTAACTTACGGAAAAATATAATTAATTATAAATATGTCAAATTTATCCCGAACACCCTGTATATATCTTCACCCCCCTCTTAGTATATCTTGTTTATTAGTTATGCCCTATGAAGCCTATCAGTGTCATACATCAAGACAAATCCTTTAACAATGAACATGAGACCATCAAATAAATATTGGCTTCTGTATTTTTATTCTTTATGCTGCCATGCTTTAAAACATCCATCTTTAATGACAGCAGTTCTATAACCACCAATAATTTTCTTTTACATTTTGAACTAACTCACTAGTATTATCAGTTGTAAAGTTAGGATAACAGATTTAGTAGTGAGTCAGACTGGATATTACATTTTACTGGAAGAAAACAGTTGTTCTCTCATCCAGTTCAAGATGTTTGGCCCTGTTTCCCTTATATTGACAAAGAACAGCAACGTGTATGCCATTGTGCAAAAATGTACATGTAGCAAAGCTGATTCTATTAAAAAAAAATTGTCACAAGCACCATTTTGATCTGCAAGCAAAGAAATGAACATCAGTCCTTTCTTCCACATCTGCTGTTTTTCAAGCTACCAAACAACCAACTTTGCACAGTGCCTGTTATTCTAAAGAGGTTTAGTTGGAGAGTGAATTTAATCATTTTCTCTGTCTTGTAATAGTGCACTATTTATCATTTATTATATATTTCTAAGCAAATACAGAAAGGCAGTAAATTGCTTATTCAAGTTTTTAGTTCAAATGGAGCCTTCAGTATAATCCTTGCAGTATATCCTAATTGCTTTGAGTAGTGTATCATTAAATGTATTTTGTTAAATAAGTTCCATTTCATTAAGATGTTAAAAAGAATCGAACTTTTTTAAATTTGTAGGGATGACATATAATACTCCCCTGTTGCAGACTGTGGGTAGTGATGCTGTGATAGTTTTTTTTTTTAATATATATGATATAATATATATACACTTGATCTATGAACAAATTTTGAAACAAACTGTTAAATGAAAATAAAAAGATTTTTAAAAAAAAAAAAAAACTTCTGTATAATTTTTTTTTGAACTTTTCAAATCATTTCATTTGTTTATAAGTTGGTATAGTTGTAACACAAACATAACATATATTATTTTTTCTTTCATGTAAATCTTATCCAAAAAAATGTTGCAAATCTATAGTACATGAGTATCATGGGTAGACTTAAGGTTGGATAATCTGGAAAGTTTGCTCTAGAGACTAGACATCGAACTATTTTCAAGTCACTTTCAGGCTTCTGATAAGCATGACGAAGGTCTCGCAATGGAAACCAAAGATAAGAGATATCCATCACCATAATGGAATCTGAATCCACATTGTGGAGACAGTCAAGTTAGTACGACATTTGTGTTGCTAGTAAGTTTAAATATTTGTCAGTTTTTAAAAAGGACTAAAATCATTACAAATATCACTTTGAGGTTTGTAGGCTAAGCTTTTAATATGTAATAGAATTCTCTATCATGGTATTCTCATAGATATTGTGACTATCAATCTCAGTACTCATATGCCTCGAATGCAAGACATTATCTAACACATCCATTGTAAAAGATGCATTCATTTTGCAAGTTCTCATTTCCCATTTAGAGTTTATTTCAATGGGGTTGGGAACCAAGACTTGCTGTTGTAGCATCTGGGAAAGCCCTGGTGTTCCACTCCCAAATGCAGTCATTACTTGCCAATCAGTGGGCATCCGTGTGTGGTTCCATGAATTCTTCCTCCTCAAACATTTTAGGAACACTAACAAAGTCCCAACCAACTACTGATACCATAGATACAGCATTTGGTAACAAAAGTAAGAAACAGATATATGACACTAGCATAAATGTACCAGTGTTTTTGATCATCCATGCAACAGGTGAGAAGCCAATAGGGAAAATATCATCCTTCTTTATTCTAAAGGGTTTAGAATAACTGGCAGGACTAGCCCTGTTAAGAAATTACATTCTGTGATATCCTTGTGGAAACATTGTGTCAGCAACATTCAGAAAAACTATGGGGAGCAACATCATTGGGTGGAATACCAATCCATAACACCTCATAAAACACTCAATTCTTGTAGAGGGGTGATATCAGGATGGGCACTCCTTGATGTTCAATGCAAAGATCAAGGAGTGAGGTTTGAGGTGCATCCTGAGATGTAGGGATGATCACTTGGTTTCAACAAGGAACATCATCCTAACTTTTGATATGCCTCCAATATCTGTAAAAGATATTGGAGGCTTAGGCAAAAATAACAGAGTATCTGAACTGTGCTGTTAGAGCATACATCCATAATCCACTAAGATGCTTTAAATTTAAATACCAGAAATATGGTATTAAATTTAATCTTGCTCTAAAAAAGAAGCTAAATGTGTCAACTGTCAGGAAGATCATCCAACTTTTGTGCATGTCAGAAGTGGAAAGATGAAAACGAAATAGAAGAAATTTAAACAGAACAGAATGCAAAAAAAAAAAAAAAAAGCCACCACCACACCTGCTGTGAGATCCTCGTATGCTAAGAAGGTAGCAATTAAGAAAAAAAGTCAAACTTCTCTTCCACCATACCCAAACTTTATATTCAGAGTCTTTCTCCAGAGACAACTCCATTTATCAAAAACATTATGGCAAAGATATCCTCCACAGAAAAATTGGATACTTCAGTATCCACAGAAAGTAAATTAAACTTGCCAACCAGTGCCGTAACGAGGGCATGGCGAAAGAGGCATCTGTCATGGGCACAAAACGAAAAAAATAAATAGATATAAAAGTCTGCTATTTTATATTGTATTTTTAAATTTTGACTATTGAAATACGGTGCTTTAGACACACAAATTCTGCAACTCATTTTGATGGAGTTAATAGTAAGTATTTAACATATTGCATTTAGTAAAATTTAACTGGTTACATTTAAATTTTCTAAAATTTTTGTCATTTTTGGGTTGGGGGGGGGCGCAAGTTAGACACTTGCCACAAGCACTTCATACCCTCGTTTCTGTACTGTTGCCAACTGACCCCACCACGTCAGATGTATTGAATATTTTACCAGAGGAAGAGATGGATACTGGTCGTCCATACTTCCTCAAAACAATTTATATATATATAAATAAACCTGACAAAGGTAAGCCCTCAACCTCCCAAAAACCTGACAAGTCTATAAAGCCCAAACAATAGAAAAAATTTTACCATGGAACTCGCGGGCTTTGCCAGAATATTGATGATGTAAAAAGATTTTGTTGCAGAAACATAAACCTTTCTGTTTTTCTCTCTACAGGAAACATACTTAAAACCCAATGAGGACCCTGCTCTCAGAAATTTCACTGTTGTACACAAGATTGGAACTGGAGGTGGTCCTGCTTGTGGAGGAATAGCTGTCTTAGTGGGCAGTCATACTTCTTCCCATCATGTCTAACTTAATACTACTCTGGAAGCAGTAGCGATTCACCTATCAGTGGGATTTCTTATTACAGCATGTTCAATTATTTATTGCTCAGTTAAAGCTATCTTGATAACCTTATCTTGCTAGCTGCCTGAACCAATACTTCTTATGGGTGACTTTAATGGTCACAATACTCTGTGTAGTGCCAACCCAACACAAATAGACGAGGTTGAATCATTGAATGATTCAACCTTTTCTTGAATGACAATAATGACCTCTTCCATTTGAATAATAGACTCGATACTTTCTTCCATATACCTACCTGCTAATATTCTGCAATTGATCGTACAATCTGCTCCCTTTCCATTCTTCTGTTGCTCACGTGGAACATTGAAGAGAACATATACTGGTATATATGGAAGCAATCACTTTCCTGTTCTTTGCACAATGTCTTCGCAGGAACCACATTCCTCTATACCAGCGGTTCCCACCTTGCATTCTACAGAACCCTAGGGTTCCACCGATAAAATTTGAGCTTGTGCAATAAAATTAGTTTTTGAGCTCTAATTATAATAGTTCAAAATATGTATGAAAAATTTATTTAAAATAAAGTTTCAAAAATTTCAATAAAATCGGTTGAGTCAAGTGGTGGATCAATGAATCGAATACTTGCATCTGATTCTCCTGCCACTAGTTGAGTCATATCCCTTGATGAAATCATTATTATTATTATTATTTAGGGCAACTCCAGGAGTCCTTAGACTCATCGAGGGAGGCCTTAAACATCATGTCCACAACTATGCGATTACATTATCACAGTATCTATCATACCTTGTCTTGAACTCGTTCACTGTCATAGCACCCACAACAGACTCTGGCAGCTTATTCCACTCATTTACCACTCTAAAAGTAAAGAACCCAGCTCTAACACCCCTGCTAACCACACTCTTGCCCAGCTTCCATAGGTGTCCCCTAGTTCTCCCACCACCAGTCCTGATCTCAAAAATATCCTCTGAATTCCTATAGAATCCCTTTAGCAATTTGAATGTCTCAATCATATCTCCCCTCCTCCGCCTATCAACTAGTTTCTGCAACCCACAAATCTTCAACCTGTTCTCATATGGTTCATTCCATAGACCTGTTATCATCTTAGTCACTTGCCTCTGGATCCTCTCCACCTCCTCCCCATCGAGAAGGAACCGAGGTGACCAAATCTGGGCACAGTAGTCGAGATGAGGTCTTATCAAGGCTCGGTACAGAGGTACAATAACTTGCTTGTCATCATCTATAGTGAGGTGGGGAGCAGGGTACAAGCAGGCGTATCAGTCATAGACTGGTGATGCCTTATACTTTTTATATAAAAATAAAGTGGGCATCGTATAAATTTATAATATTACGATTGTGTTATACTCCCAATTAAAATATCATAGATCGTCAGTTGAGTGTAGCAAGCAGTTTACATGTTTCTAGTGGCAAGGAGACTGGTAAAGCAGATACTGATAATTTAAGCATTACTTGTGTAGCAGATGAAGAGAAAGGAAGTGTTGTTTGTCAATACTAAAACATCGCTAAGCCATAAAAAACGTAAATACGACGAGTTATTTATTACTCGGCTTCACGACTACAGGAAATCCCGAGGCACTGATGTAGAATGTATAACGTACAATAAAATCTTATCAAATAGCTAATTAGCACCAACTAAATTGCGCAGACATTTTGAAACAAATCATACAGAATATAAAAATGAAGATGTCAAATTTTTAGAAAGAAAACTTCAGTCTCTTAAAACATTTCATGTCGGATAACGAAAGGGCAACAATGGCTTCCTACAAAGTTACCCTTACATATAACGCTCTTGTAGGTGAAGTACATGCAGTTTCTCAAACTCTCATAAAACCATGCATCAAAGATGTTCGATGAGAAATCTTGTTAACAAATTGATAAAATTTCTTTCTCAAATAATACAGTTTCTCGCAGAATTCATGATATGGCTGAGGATATTGAGCAGGAACTTATTTTAAGACTTCAGTCATGTGATGAGTACTCTTTACCATTAGATGAGACAACAGATGTTGCAAACCCATCAATTTTATTAGTTTTCGTTCGTTATTACTACAATAATTCTGTTGAAGAAGACATGTTACTCTGTGAGAATTTGCAAACCAATACAGCAAGAGAAATGTGTCAATTTATGTAGCGTTGGTGCGATGTCAGTGATAGTACCTGTGAACGAGGCAGTAATACGAATTAAAAATGTAAAAACGTGTACGAGTAGGTACTGTGTTCCTCACTAGACATTGCCCTGGTTGCTCGAAATATTCCTTCATCTTTAAAATGTATTTTAGATGAAGCAGTGAAAATTATTAACTTTGTGAAACGCGACTATTATAAACAAGATTATTCAATATTATATGTGAAGATATGGGAAGCCAAGATACTTTGCTGGTACATACTGAAATTAGATGGTCGCGTGGCAGAGTTCTTGTCAGATTGTTTGAATTATGAGAAGAGCTCGCCATAATCTTATACAATGACAAACTTCTATTAGCAGATCGCTTCGGAAACATTTCGTGGTAGTCAAATTGCTTGTCTGGCGGATATTGAATGATGTTTCTCTCTCTCTCTCTTTAAGGAAAAAATGTAGATACTTAAGTATAAATAAAGAGCTAATAAGCTTCATTTCGGCGATATAAACAATATTTTAAATTAAGGGGATATAAAATCCACATTGTTTTAAAACCGAATAAGAAACTCAAAGATTGGAATCAGAGTTTCATGCCGTAATATAGTAAATATAGTAAATAGTAAACTATAAAGTATCGGCGATTCACTAGCGTGAGCTAGTACGTAGTACAATATCGGACAACTCGTTGCAAAGGTGGGGAAAGTTCAGATCGCTATTCTTAGGTATTTTCCATAATGTAAAAACACATTTCCTAGGAAATGTATGCTGTTATTACATTATAGAGGGAGGTCACTACCCAGACCGGTTTCAGCCTTTTTTGAGGCTTCATCAGTGAGTAGCTAGACCATAATACCAAAGTGTATAGCGAAAAGAACTTATATACTCTGCTATACGAGTTTCCAAAGAGGTGCAACCATTAAGTTACTTAAGTATAAAGAGCTAATAACCTTCATTTCGGCGATATAAACAATATTTTAAAAATAAGGGGATATAAAATCCGCATTGTTTTAAAAAAACCGAATAAGAAACTCAAAGATTGGAATCAGAGAGTTTCATGCCGAAATATAGTAAACTATAAAGTATCGGCGATTCACTAGCGTGAGCTAATGCAAGTGACCCTAGTACGTAGTACAATAGCGGACAACTCGTTGCAAAGGTGGGGAAAGTTCAGATCGCTATTCTTAGGTATTTTCCATAATGTGAAAACACATTTCCTAGGAAATGTATGCTGTTATTACATTATGAAGGGAGATCACTACCCAGACCGGTTTCAGCCTTTTTTGAGGCTGAAACCGGTCTGGGTAGTGACCTCCCTCCATACCGGAACTATAAGGGCTGTTCTTTCTGTCCATCTAACCTGTCGAAGACGAGAGAGGCAACAGCCTCGCCCACTCAGAAGCGTGGCACACAACCTGCTCCGGAAGTCATAGCGCGGACAGTAACACCCAACAAATCATATGCCTCCGCGGTCTCTTCACACAACATGCCGGGATCGAGCAGCCAAAACTCCACCACAACGCCTGCCGCTACTCTGGGAGAGATGTTACTGGCATTCAGCAAAACAAACCCCTCCCAGGCTGACACCAACAAATTCCTGAGGAACACCCAAGTCATTTTCACAATGATTAATGGATAATGGATAATCCGGCCAGCACAACGAACTCTTTACAGATCGCATTTTGGAATGCCAACGGTCTCAATAATAAACTCCTGGAGCTATGAGAATTTGCAGATCGCTACAAAATTGATATACTCCTGATAAATGAGACTCACCTCCGACCCTGTGATAACCCTAAACTCAGATATTACTCATTGCTCAGAAACGACAGATCTAATGCCAGAGGTGGCGGTACTGCCATTTACGTCAAGAGGAACATCCGACGTAATGAAATCAAGAAGATCAACACAATAAATCTGGAAAATACTGGTGTCGAACTCCACACCAATAATGCAGGCAGTCTCAAATATTCTCAGTCTATAACCCCCCCTGGCAACACTATTATCCTCTGATCTTTCTCAGCTTCTCGATACAACTGAAGCAACAATTGTGGCAGGTGATCTTAACTCTAAACATCCACTATTGAATAGCAAAGGCTTCAACAGCAACGGACGCGTTCTACACAACTTCGCCTCACTAAGGAACATCGTTATCACAGGCCCAGCTGAACCAACGCACTACGGGCCGCGAGGCAGACCAGATATGCTTGACATTGCCATCTCCAAGAACACATCATATCACTTTCAACTACAAGTCGTTAATGACCTCAGTTCTGACCACAACCCAGTACTTTTAAGCCTGGGAGGGGATCCAGAACTCATTCCCAGCCAGACGCGTACTAACTTCAAAAAATTTAATACTACTCTCAGCACCCTAATATGCTCAGTACCAACTATCTCGTCGCGAGAAAAAATTGATGCAGCGGTCCAGTACCTTGAAAGTAAAATACGTTGGCTTATCTGCAGCCTCCTCTGCCCACATCCCAGTCCAAGAAAACCTACTTCCGGAAGACATCCGCACTTTAATCCGCAATAAAAATAAGATCAGGCGCCGCTATCACACCACACTCTCTCTCCTCAAGATCGCCAGGAGCTAAATAGAGCGACGAATTTAATTCGCTACGCATTGAAAGATTACAGAAACCAAGAGTGGGAAAGAAAACTGTGTTCCCTTGAAGCGGAAGACAACTCCATATGGAAGATAATTAAGGCTCTCCGAACGAACCGCTCTGCCATACAGCCCATTCACGGAGAAAGAGGTATTGTTTATAGAGACGATGAAAAATCTGAAGCCTTTGCAGACGCCCTACAACTTCAGTGTAGCCCAAATTATGGACATGCAGACTTACTTTTCATAGAAAGAATACACAGACATGTCCGAAACGCACTACGCCAGCCCTGTAGCCGTGAAAATTTCTGCAATACTTCGCCTAGAGAAGTCTACTCCATAATAAGAAAAATCAACAACAAAAAAGCCCCAGGACCAGACGAAATTACAAACAAAACCATCAAGGCACTCCCGCATAAGGCAATTATGCACCTCGTTGCCATTATTAATGCAATACTCCGTTTTAGTTACTTTCCCACTCGATGGAAACACGCAGACATTATTCTCATCCACAAACCAGGTAAGGTGCCACAATTCCCGCAAAACTACAGACCAATCAGCCTTTTATCATGCCTGGGAAAAATAGCGGAAAAAGTCATTCTAAACCGACTGCAAGCTGAAGTGGACAAAAACAACCTGATTCCGGGTGAACAATTTGGCTTTCGTGCTGACCATAACACTACCCAACAGGTCCACAGGTTGACAGAATTGATTACAACTGGTTTCAACTGGGAACAACACACAGGAGCTATCTTTCTCGACGGTGAAAAAGCCTTTGATAAAGTGTGGCACAAAGGCCTTGTATATAAACTACTTACAGCTAACATACCTCTCTATCTTACCAAACTCATAGACTCCTTCCTAAAAGACCGGAAATTCCAGGTGAAGCTGCGCGGACTCAGATCCTCACCGAGAAGAATCACCGCGGGCGTCCCCCAAGGATCACTACTTTCGCCACTACTATTTAACATCTTCGTCGCAGATATCCCAAATGCAGCATCAACCACCATTTCTAGCTATGCGGACGATATGGCGATTCTGAGCAGATCTCTCAGACCACACTTAGCCATTCAGCGTCTACAAAACGCAGCAACTAGCCTGGAAGACTGGTTCAGGAAATGGAGAGTAGAAGTCAATGCAGTGAAAAAGCACTGCTATCCTCTTCACAAGACGAAAAGCAACACACCACGCAGTAATCAAACTTTTTAACACAGAAATCCCATGGAACACCAAAACCAAGTATCTAGGCATACAACTGGATAACCGACTCAGCTTCAACCCTCACATTACTTATGCTTGTAATAAAGCCAACACAGCAATCAGCCAACTCTACTCCCTCATCAACCGAAGAAGCAAAATGAATATTAACAACAAACTTAAGATCTATAAAACAATCATCAGACCCACTTTCATATACGGATCGCCGGCTTGGGGACACACTGCCCCCAGCAACATCAAGAAGCTGCAGGTCATCCAAAACAAGTGCCTTCGTATGATATTTGATGCTCCTTGGTTTGTCAGGAATGCTCTCCTCCACCGAGATGCTGACATTCCGGATGTTCCGACGTATCTCCGTTACATTGCAACTGCATTTTTCACCAAAGCAGCAATTCACCCAAACCAACTCATTAGAGAGTCATCTAACTACGATGAAAACAACAAGTGGAAGCACAAGCGCCCGAAAGCGGCTCTGCTCATCGGTACATGCGCTCCCACACAGCCCTAAATTGGGCGAGCCAGGTGCTCAATAATCTCTTAATAATTTAAATCAACTTCCTAGCGATGAAGGGATTATAATCCATGGGATTGAGATCCATCTAGCCACAGAAGTTAACAGTTCTTATTATTATTATAACACATCATGCAGCTAGGATAGGTAATTAGGTTTCACAGGTGCCAAGTGCATTGGTAGTGGCAGGCTACTGAGCATAACACACAAGAGAAATGAAAATGCAGAGAGAACAAACGAAATATTTAAAACATTTTATACAAATAAATTGCCCATAGTAAAATTTATATGCTTTTTTAGATTTGATTTTTTCGAGGCTATGGCGACGATCTAGAGTCATTTCCTTTGCATAATTCTGTTTAGTGTCATTATGATATACAACGAAATTCGCAGTATGTTTGTTTGAGTTGCGGAGTTAAAAACCTAGTTCATCTTGACAAATAATACTGCCTATTTACTTACGCGAAGACCGACTACCTCTAAAATCGGCCGAAAAATGCTTACAAAAGTTCCTGTAGTTGTTAACTAGAATCAGGGCCTCTCCTAGGAATTTTGCCGCCCCGTGCAAATGCACGTCTTGCACCGTTGGTAGAGTCCGCCCTGACTAGAATCATATTCTGAGTGTCTTTCTTTTAGTGGTATATAGTCATGGATATTATTCAGACCCTGCACTCGGTAGGTACATAGGAAAGGATTACTCGTTTTTGCTCTAATGCTTGATGACCTCTAAGTAGTCCATGCCGAACACTCTCATAATAGCAAGTTTGTGCAACTCTTGATGGATTATAGAAGATATTTATAATAAGTTTTTATTTGTATGTATTACAACTGTCTGTCAGTCGATTTAATGAGCTGCAGAAAATCTTTATTATGACTCCACCCAGGAAAGGCATAAACTATCTTATTTATTTACCATGGGTAGCGACGCATTATTTTAACCTGAACTCCTATTCTAGAGAACAAAACATGCAACAATGTACCCTTAAACCCGGGTACCGTGATTAGAAGGCGCGTCAATTACAAACACAAGCAAAAATAAAATAAAATAAAAATAAAAAAAAAAAATAAAATAATATATATATATATATATATTTTTTTTTATTTATTTATTTATTTTTTTTTTGATATTTTGCCAACTTTCAGTCATATAAAAACCGTAGCTTTACACATATTTTTCGATATATATTATTTAATAGCTTAATAGCTTGATTTATAACTTTTATATATTTGCAGATATGGAATGCAGGTCTTCGTTTGTACTATTTTCTCTGGGTCCTGCAGAGACTAGGTGATGATCTGCATGGCACTTTTCATTCCATTTAGTATTATTTAGTATTTAGTATTCCAGACTTTAGTTTCCAGACTAGTCCTGAAGATACTTTAAGGTGTAAACTTTGTTTGCTCACACTTGGATAAAGGATTAAACTAAATTTATTATAGTCTAACCAAGTGAAAAATAAACTTTCAACATCTTTCTCTAAATCCAGAGTAATTTAATAAAAAGATGGCACACCGTTTGGCAACTCCTATAGGTAGAGATGACCTTGCTAATGCTTCTGCCTGGTATCTCCACTTGGGCCTGGCTCCCACTGAAGAGACCTCAATAAAGGTCGAAACTAGTCTGGGTAGTGACGCTTTATCCGCAAAGAGATGCGTTTTGCATTATGGGAGATACTGAGATAGGAGTGCAGTTAGCTGGCTCCACCTTTGCAACGAGTTTCCCGGTGTTGTACCACCTTACCCCAGTCCTGAAGATACTTTCTGGCGCAAACTTTGTTTGCTCACACTTGGATAAAGGATTAAACTAAATTTAAAGCATTTATAGTGCTATTAATTTGATTTGCCAGTAAATAATTTTTATAGTATAGCGCAAGAGTCTAATAGCATTTAAGTTAATAAATTAGACTCTGATTTAAAGTGAATATATTGTTGTGACCTATCAGGTGTTTGTGCGTGGGGGATTAAGTGGTGAAAAACTAGAATCAGGATTAGGGATATCGTTTTCGCTGTTATCCGAATCAATCCCAGAATGGCCGCCTCCAGCAGGTGTTTATGGAGTTGTGGTCATGCGGTTTGTAGACCGTTGTTTAAGAATCTCATGTTTAAACCCCTTCCATTTGTTAGATGTGAGATGACACAAATCAGTGACGATAACAATAATGGGAGTAAGTAATATAAGCAGTAACCCTCGTATCAACTATAGCATGAATAATTCTGTCGCCTTGGCAGATAAATGTAAACTGGGTGTCTGTCTTGTATTGTATGGCATTTTCGTAAGGACAATCTAACGTATGATAGAATCTATCATCTGAACAAATCAATTTTTTTAAAACTTTTTTCAGTATTAAGTGGAATATTTTCATGTAAACCTTTCTCATCAAACGTCACAAGATAAACGGGAGGGGGGGGGGAAGACACGCGTGATTCAAAAATTCTCATAGCGGTGCTGTTATTCAGAAATTTTCACAAGATCTTGTTAGCAGTATTAAACATGAGTCAATCTTATATTGTTCATTTATTACCCACATCCTCGCCTGAAGTGATTTCGTTCCTTATGGTTTTATGTCGTAATCCCTTATGCTTTTGTGTTAGTACACCCAGTACTCAACATGCCACACAAAACCCTTGCAACACTTGTATTAAATTATGAAAGAGGCTTATAAAATATTAAAACAGTGATTGATGATGAAAATACTTTTGGGGCAGAAAAGAGCCCCAAAGAATTAAAAGATGAGGCATGATTCAGACAACTATTCCCATTACATATAGATAATTTGGTACTTAAAGTTGGAGAAAAATTCAAGTACATTTAAACAACTTTGGTGATGGAGTTAGTAAAATCTGTTTTGAGGATTTTGCAGTAGAAACCATTTGATTTGGAATGGCAGAGAATGATCCATTTTTCTGTCTGACTCCAGCCTTTAAAGTACCTTTAGAAAAGAAGGAACGAAGCCTCAATTCAGTGAAAGAAAATATAATGCAAGAACAAATGCTTTCACAAAAGATGATATTGTTAATTGGGTCAGGAGGCAAAACAGTTGCAGTGCTAGTATATGCATACCAAGAAAATACTTGGATGGCAATATCAAACATGTGAAGTAAGTTTGCTTTATTTCACTATCCTGTATAATTGCAATTTATTATTATTATATGACATCTCCAAGGAATCCAAAAATTCATCGAGGAAGGGCACCTACTCTACAACTCTGTCTCCACTACCCAAAAAAATACTGCTTAATGGCCATTCTTGTGTTTGTTTGAGAAATTATCTGACCTTGAAAATCAGTTAAAGCATTGTCATTCATAAACTAGACATTAACACCCCAACCGGCCATGCCGTCCAGCTAAATCTGGATACAGTTCTGTAACACCTGTTGAATAACATAGATAAGAAGTGCAATTTGGTCTCGCTATTTCATCCATCTCAGTAAGAAGGTTAACACACGTATGCACAAAAAAAAAAAAAAAAAAAAAAAAAAAAAAAACTATTGTATTACTCAATACAAGGGGACTACCAGTTCTTTTACCTGTTTTCTTAAACAGAACATAATGCAAACTGTTCACTTTATTTGTGCAGTCTTTGCACACCTGCAATGAGGAAGTCAATTGTTTGAGTTTTTGCAGTGGCAAAAGGTAACATAAACAAAACGTCTCTTTGGTATGTTGAGTGTCACTCTAAAGTATCAAGTTTTTGTTAGTTGTGAAGATATTTTATGTGCAACCATTTTTTTTTTTTTTTTTCAGCAGAAGTAAAGTATAGATGAAAAAAAGGAGATTTCTCTATAAGTTGTTATCTTCCAACAATATGTTTTCCAACTGTAGATTACATATACCAAAATAGCTAAACTCATTCATTAAGAAATAATTTCAGAACACTATTTATAAAGCTAATTATAGAACAATTAGCTTTATAAATATTGTTCTGAAATTATTTCTTAACTTAATAAGAAATTATCTTCTTGTATTCTTTACCTGCTGCTTAAAGAAAAGTAAAAGTCTGCACTTAAGTATCTTCACAAAAAACTTGCTACATTATTATTACCAGATCTACTTGAATTTCTGAATGGTAATGAAGAGTAATACTTGACACAGAGAAGGAAAGTTTTATATATATATATATATATATATATGTAGAAAGTTTTTTTACCTTGACATCTTTAACATATATATATATATATATATATATATATATATATCCTTGCCCCTGTATAACAAGCTTAATGTAATTGATTTCCTCATTAGAGATCCATATAAATTGTGTAGGTGAATAGTTGGCTGGCGCAATGGCACAGTGTTCTGCCTCACATAGGAAGGAGGAAATAGTACCTTGTATTAGCTAACACAAAATATATATATATTTTTTTTAATCACTTGTCTGACTGACATTGCTTTCCTGATATTAAATAACAATTGAGGAACATTGAGGATTGAGAAATGGACAGAGCAAATATGATAGAATATTAAACCTCAGAATAGTATGAAAAAAAATTAGTTGCTGTGCAGAAGCAGATCTGCCTCTTTCATAGATTCAAAAAACATCTGCCCTCATGATAAGCCTTGGAAAATTTTAGGATCTTGAAAAACATTGGACTGGATTCAAAAGAATTAAGAATGTTGATATATTGTAAATAATAATCTGCAGTAGAAACAACTCTAGATTTTATGAAATATAGGTATAAAAAGAAAGGTCCAATAAGAATGTAAATTAACACTGTTGGAGATTTTCTCAGAAATAGTCACAGGAATTTCAGTCAGCATAAGAAACATTAAGCTGAGTGACTGAGTGAGTACTTTGCAAGAATATATCATCCAGGTGGTGACATTGCAGAAACGAATAAACCAGTAGATTATACGGGAATTGTGGTGAATGAAGTGGAGGTGAGTAGTCTATTGCATAACCTCAATGTCAACACATCTGTGGGGTTGGATGGTATACCAGCTCATGTAGTACGAGAAGCAGCTAATGAATTGTCAGTACCCTTGACCATTTTGTTTAATTTGAGTCTCGGGTCTGGGTTAGTCCCGAGCGGGTGGAAGGAGGGGAAAATAGCTCCACTGCATAAAGGTGGTTCCAAGACCGCTGTTGTAAATTACCGACCGATTAGCATATCAGGAATCATTGTCAAGGTCTTAGAGAAATTAGTCAACAAAAGAATATAGGATTGGATAGATGAAAATGGGATATTGTATGGGGGACAACATGGTTTTGTGAAGGGTAGATCATGCCTCAGTAACTTGCTCACGTTTTATAACACAGTGACAGCTGAACTGGATAGGGGTAATGGGTTTACAGTGATACTACTGGACCTTGCCAAGGCCTTTGACAGGATACCACATGGAACCCTAATCAGTAAACTGGAGCAGATGGGGATAGATTTAGGGTTGGTAAGATGGATAGGAGGGTGGTTGAAGGAGAGATACCAGAGAGTGGTTTATTCAGGAGTGGAGTCAAAAAGACATCTTGTGACTAGTGGAGTGCCGCAGGGCTCTGTTCTTGGACCACTGCTTTTCAATTTGTTCATCAATGATATTGGAAAGGATTTGAGAGGAAGTGTTCAGTTGTTTGCTGATGATGCAAAGTTGGGTAGAGCAATTGTGAGTGCACAGGATGTCAAAATTTTACAGGATGATTTGGATAGTTTGGAGTACTGGGCTAGGAAAAATGGATGTCAGTTTAATGTGGCAAAGTGTAAGGTTATGCACTTTGGAGCAAAAATAATAGCAACAGTATATCGCATAGGTGGAACCGTACTCCAGGAGATTGATGAGGCCAGGGATTTGGGAGTGCTGGTGGATAGGGAGTTGAAGTTTAGGGGGCACATTGCAAAAGTAACTAAAACAGCTCACGAAATCATCAGCTGTTGAAAATATTTTTCACTGGTGAGAAATTGGTTATACTATAAATTAAAGATGCCAAGAAATTATAGTCTTGGTTTCATCCTTTATTCAAGTGTAAGCAGACAAAGTTTGCATGTGAAATAACTTCACAACCGGGCTACTTATATATAGAGGCTCATGACTTCACATCAGTTGCTTTAGTATTATTATTATTATTATTATTACAGGTGACTCCAAGGAGTCCTTAGACTCATCGAGGGAGGTCCTAAACATCATGTCCATCACAACTATTCGACATTCATTCAGTATCTATAATACTTTGCCTTAAACTCATTCACAGTCATAGCACCCACAACAGACTCTGGTAACTTATTCCACTCATTCACCACTCTAAAAGTAAAAAACCCAGCTCTAACCACACTCTTGCCCAGCTTCCATGGATGTCCTCCCAACACCAGTCCTTTTCTCAAAAATATCCTCTGAATTAATCCTAAAGAAATCCTTCAGCAATTTGAATGTCTTAATCATATCTCACTTTTCTGTCTATCAACCAATTTCCGCAACCCACAAATCTTTAACCTGTTTTCATAAGGTTCATTCCATAGACCTGCTATCATCTTGGTCACTTGCCTCTGGATCCTCTCAACCTCCTCCCCCATCAAGAAGAAAAACCTAGGTGACCAAATCTGGGCACAGTAGTCGAGATGGGGTCTTATCAAGGCTCAATACAGTGGAACAATAACTTGCTTATCTCTGCTCGTCAAAGTATTCTTCAGCATCCAAGTGATTTGATGAGCTGATTTAGTCACTTTTGCAATGTGTCCCCTAAATTTCAACTCCCTATCCACCAACACTCCCAAGTCCCTGGCCTCATCAATCTCCTGGAGTACAGTTCCACCAATGTGATATACTGCTGCTAATCTTTTCACCAAGGCAGTGGAATGCATAATCTTACATTTTGCGACATTAAATTGACATCCATTCTCCTTAGCCCAGACCTCCAATCTTTCCAAATCATTCTGCAAAATTTTGACACCTTCTGCATTCACTTACGTGTGTAGAGGCTTAAGTGCTGTGAGGACATCATGTTGGAGGCTTAATGGATTTTTTACAACACTCAAAAAGAATTAAAATAGAATTTAATACTTCCTATATTTCGTTCTAGTCACTAGGACATCTACGGGGATTACAAAAACAATTAATGTAACATATACACAAATAACAAACAATACTAAGCCCAACCACGTGGGTGACACTAAAGTCCTATCTAGGTGGAGCGCCCTCTAAGGGCGGTAGTAGGTGGCCTGGAATGTAAGGTGGGAACTCTGGTGATGAGTGTTTCCCAAATCTTCGGAAGCTTAATGCAACCGTATTTATTGAGATTTGGTTGGTTTTTGAGAGCTGCTGCTGCTTCTAAGAAAAGTCTCTCTTTCTTGAATTTGCTGTGGTGGAGCATGGTGGTTTTCTTCCATGATACCCTGTGGGTGGTATCCAAAACGTGGTCAGCCAAGCCTGAATGGCCATAGTTGTTTTGGATGCTGATCTGCCTGTCTGTCCAAAGTACACCAGCTTACAGGAACAGGGTACTTTGTAAACTCCAGGCAGAGAGAGAGGAGGGAGCTGATCTTTCGTAGAACGGATAAGGGTAGCAAGTTTGCGGTGGGGCTTATATGCTGTGTGTAGGTTGTACTGTTTTAGTATCTTGGCTATTTTTTCGGATGTGCCACGGATGTAGGGTATGGTGATGGCATTTTTAAAATCTTGTTGACGAGAAGGACGGGGAATTGGGGAGGAGTTGATTATTTTTTTGATACTGTGATCGCTGTAGCCATTGGAGAGGAAAGTGCTGTGTATGTGGTTAAGCTCAGTAGTGAGGGCGGTTCCACTGGAACAAAGATTGTGGGCTCTCTTGGTAAGAGTTTTAATAATGCCATATTGTTGAGAGGGGTGGTGGTGGGAGAGTTTGTGAATGTATCTGTCTGTGTGTGTGTGTGTGTGTGTGTGGATTTTCTGTGTACGATGAAGGTAAGTGTATCATTAGGCAGGCGTGTGACTAAGGTGTCTAGGAAGGGTAAACAATTGTTCTTTTCCTTTTCCATAGTGAACTGGATTCTTGGATGTAGACTATTGAGATGACTGAGGAAGGAGTCTAACGTGTCTGGGCCTCATGGCCCAGACACGTTAGTATTGTTTGTTATTTGTGTATATGTTACATTAATTGTTTTTGTAATCCCCGTAGATGTCCTAGTGACTAGGACGAAATATAGGAAGTATTAAATTCTATTTTAATTCTTTTTGAGTGTTGTAAAAAATCCATTAAGCCTCCAACATGAAGTTCTGCATTCACTATTGCCCTACCCAACTTTGCTTCATTATCAGCGAACAAATGAACTGTTCCTCTCAGATCCTTCCCTGTATTGTTAATGAACAAATTAAACAGCAGTGGTCCGAGAACAGAACCCTGCGGCATACCACTAGTCACAGGCTGTCTCTTGGACTCTACTCCTGAGTAAACTACTCTGGTATCTCTCCACCAACCACCCTCCTATCCATCTCACCAACCCTATATCCATTCCCATATGTTGCAGTTTGGTGGTACCTGTGATATGGTACATGCTATACGATATTGTTAACTGTCCTCACACTGTAGCTATTTTTTTAAATTTTTTATTATCTCCCTTAGGTATCTTAGTTCTTGTTTATTCTTGTCTTCATCACCTGAGAGATACAGGTTTCTGTTTTTGTGTTTGTGCTGTGTGGTTGGTATGATATATCTTGTAGGATTTCCTTGAAACAGAGAATAATATTGTAAGTGGAGGTTTCTGTGGTTTAGAAGTTCATAAGGCATATTCCGGTAATTGGACCACATTTTTAATATATTAAGATAAAAGCACAATAAAGAAATAAAACCCGACAAGTTTCGTAAGTTGTTTGACTTGCATCTTCAGGGGTAAAAGGTAACTGAAAGTTAAAACAACAACAAAGAAATTAATAGTTCATACTATATAGTTGTAGCCATCTGACTGTTTATAAAATTAAAAAAATCAGAATGCAGATTCAAAGCAGTGCTAAGTTTAAACAATGCTGGATGATGCCACATTATAATATGTCCAGGAACAGTCTATTCTACTTCGAGTGTGACACTTATTTTGGAGTTGGGTGGGTAGGTAGGTAGGCAGTGAATTTGTTCTTTAGGTCCTGGCCAGTAGAAGAAAATACAATCTACATATCAAAAGAATAATTTTGCTTCAATGTGACAATTGTCTGAGGTTCAACTTTCATAGGATTCCATATAAATATTGGGGATGATTAATTTGTTATTTTTATATCAATTATAGATTTTATTTTTATTTTATAGATTTTACTACTTGTTTGGAATATATTGATTTGAAGAGGGGTAGTGTTTTGATTTTGTTTTATATTTAAACTAGAATTGGTGATAACTGAGAAGCTTGGCAACATACATATTATTAAAATTAACAGGCCTGAGAAAAAGAATTGTATAAATACACCTACAGCTGAAGCATTATTAGGAGCTTTTAAAACATTTGAAGAAGATGATACAGCTGTTGCTGGGGTTCTCTGTGGAGAAGGTAATGAATGATTTCTTTTTTTGAATTAAATAATGTTATTAAATTATAGACTGCTTGTTAGAGTAAATTCCTAACACTGTATCATCCTTAATCAACACTCACAATTCCATATGGCTATATAACTAAATAACTCTTTCTGTTAACAACACAACAGATATATATATATAGTTTTTTTTTATATATAAAATAAAAAAAGAGGGTATCGTTATTGAAAAGGTCTATGAACATTTTTTATAACAAAAGATCCCATACATCTTCTGTTAATACATTTGAACTTGGTTATAGTGAGTATACCAGGGGACCAACAAAAGTTCCTCGTTATAGCCATTACTCATTACATCAGTGATGAATTAAATCTACCTCCTATTTTTTTTTTAAATTCTCAATAACTCGATGAAAAGATTAAAAAAAAAAAAGAATTATTAGAGAGAAAAAATAATTACATATCTAGATATTATTTTTAGTTGTATGCAATTATTTTTTTATAAATTACAATACATATAATATTAAACACAATTTATTTGTCCATAATTTTAAAGCCATGCATTTAATACTAAACACAGTTTATTTCTCCATAATTAAAAACAATAAACCCGATTTCAGTAAGTCTTTTTTAAAAACTGATGTAATGATGTCATGTCAGTTTTTAAATCAATCCAGCCAACTGTTGTTACATACAAAATTATCATGTTCAAATTGTTTAGCAAATTTTTCAGTTTGAGCCTTCAAGATCAGACTTTCTATTGAGAATATGTTCTACTGATTCTCTTCTAAACAAAGAACTGTCTGTTATCAGAGCTACTTTTATTTCTGATGGTTATAATACAATAAAATTATTGATAAAATAATCAATAATGATGGCCATCGTCTTAACCCCCTCAAGAAGGCATTACCAGAATTTGTATTCCATGTGTTACAGGACTTTCAGAAAAAATAGCAAGACTACTTCAATAGATTAACTTTCAAGTCTCTTTCCATCCAGTTCATAAACTTAATACCTTCCTTATCTCCCCTAAAGACAAATATCTCTTCTTTCTTATCCTGCAGTTTACAGAATCCTGTGCTCTTGCAGTTTATGTTATTATGGACAGACTGGTCATTCTGCACAAATTCATCTTGAAGAACATCAAGAATATATTTCACTTAAAGAGCATAATAAATCTGGTTTAGAAAACCACACATTATCTGCAAAACACAGGATTTAGTGGAGTAGAACCAAAGTATTACATAAAAGATATTTTCTTCTGGAAAGGCTGTACAAAGAAAGCTGTGAAGCACACATTCACAATCTAAACGATTGCCTTAAACTTTCTCAATTTTGGGAAGTTATAATGACTATTACTCACCATTCATGTTGTAATTAATTAATTGTTTATATTTAAAAATATTTTATTAATTTATTTTATTTAAAAATATTTTTATATTTAAAAATATTTTATTAATTTATTTTATTGTAATTATTTTTGGATATCTATTAATGCAGATGGAGCTAAGCTATTCTCCTGCAGCTGATGGTGCATATAATATCACGTGCTTTCAGTTGAATTGATGTTCTCTTTTTTTGATTGTTTTTCCTGTAATCATATTGAAAATTGCTATGAAACATAGTTAAAAACTCTACAAATAAAAATATTTAAATTAATGTAAATTATTCCGTTATTAATTAGTTACAGTATATCTGCAAATAAGAGATGACAATAGCAACCAGCTACAAATAAGTGATAACAGTACCAACCAATTGCCTTCAATGAACAGTCATGTTGTAGGTTGAATGGAGTATTAACAGCACACTAAGAAAGGACGAAAAACTATTTTAATTCTTCCAGTATTTCATCTCAGTCACTGAGACATCTTCAAGGAGTACAAACAAACATTTGTAACACACATGTTGCAAGCTGGCACGCTTTGAACAGACAGACAGATCAGCCACTCCACTATCCTCATAGATGAATACAAAACATACATCTGCATTCACAACTATGGTTGGTCAGTCTTGCAGATGCCACTCACAGGACTTTCTGAAAAAAACCCATCACACTCATTAATGCTCCATCACACTAAATTTAAAAAAAAAAGAAAGACTGTTTTTGGTGCAGCTGCACTCAGAAAACCAAATTTAAATAAATATGGATGCAAGAAATTTGTTTCTAAAATTTGGGAAATGTTAATTCTCAGAGATTCCAATTTACAACCTAAGCTGCCTACAAATGCCCATAGAGGGGTGCCTCACCTGGATAGGATTTTAGGGTCAGATCCACATGTTTTATTTATTACTATGTTGCCTTTGTGTGTGTGTGTGTGTGTGTGTGTGTGTGTGTGTGTGTGTGTGTGTGTGTGTGTGTGTGTGTGTGTGTGTGTGTAGGATGTTTCAGTGACTGAGATGCAATATTGGAATAATTAAAATAGTTTTTGATCCTTTGTTAATGCTCCGTTAAACCTCAAACATGATGTCCTCCCAGCAATTAAGCCTTAATGGTCATGATTAACCTTTCAAGTCATGTACTGAACAATGATAAACTCTTACTACTTGGTAAAGGTCTAAATTTTACTAGGGCACCTAAGACAGTTAATATGTTGGATTTTATATACCATATTGAGAGAAGTATAAGGTTTCTCTCCCAAGTAATATAGCTGCAATAATACTAAAGCAATAACTAACAACTTCACCAAAACTGAATTAGCAGCTGTGAGATCTTTAAAAGCAAGTCAAGATATCTTAATTACTAGAACTGATAAAGGGAGTGCTATTGTTATTTTAAACCAAACAACTTACCTTTTAAAAAAAATGAATCAATTAGTCTCGTACAACAGCACCTATCAACCTGTTAAATATAACCTACTTTTATTGTTGTTGCTTTTATGTGCCATCCAGTCGTTTTCGACTCTTGGTGATGTTGTGAACTAAGGCTCTCCATTTTACTTGGCCTTTTATCCTTTCTTTCAGTAATTGTAAGTTCAAGTTGATAAGTTCTTTTATGTTGTCCATCCAACTCGTTTGTGGTCTCCCTCTTCTTCTCATTCCCTCAGTATTCCCCAACATAATTGCCTTTTCCAATGATTCATCAGCTTGCATATGTCCAAAGTATATCAACTTCTGTTTAGCGATCGTCACATCCAAGAAATGTTCTGTGTTTATATTCTCTAAAACCTTCTTATTAGTCATTCTTGCAGTCCATGAGATTCTTAATAGTCTTCTCTACACCCATAATTCAAACGAATCAATTTGCTTTCATCTTTCTTAATAATCCAACTCTCACATTGCTACATCACTATTGGAAATACCATTGCTTTGACAATTCTAACTTTTGTGGCCTTACTCACACTTCTATCTTTCATAATTTTTGTTAGGTTTAACATCGCTTTTTTTTCCCATGACTATCCTTCTTTTAATTTCATCTTCACATTTACCATAATTTCTGATTCTGGATCATAGTAAATCATAACTTTCAATGATTTCTATTTTATCTCTCTCTATTATAAATTCATTTAAATTACCAGAAGCCATTGCTTTTGTTTTACTGATGTTTAAATTAAGATGTTTAAATTGCAGGAGTGAGATGGATAGGAGAGGCAGAAAACCGAGTGATCTGGGAAACCATGGGGGAGACCTTCATCCAGCAGTAGACAGAACCAAAAGGTTGAAGAAGAAATTAAGTCCGACTTAGTTACTTTCCATCGTAACAATAGAATCAACTACTCCAGATCCTCCTTAGTTTCTGCTATGAGGGGTTGTATCATCTGCATATCTTAAATTATTTATTTTCCTGCCACCAATCATAATTCCAGCTGGATCTTTGTCTAAATCAGCCATTCTCATAACATATTCACTATAAATATTAAAAAGGTAGGACGACAGTATCCAGCCCTGCTGCTCCCCTTTTTCCACCCAAACACTTTCTGTTTCTCCAAAGTTTTTACTGAAGTTTCTTTGTTGACATACAGCTCTCTTATCAAGAGAATTAGATGTTTAGGCATTTCCATTGAACTCATTACGATCCAGTCTGTTGTGATCCACACAATCAAATGCTTTCTTATAATCAATAAAACAAATGAATACTTCCTTGTGAAATTCTCTTTTTCTTTCCATAATCCATCTCATGTTTGCTATTTTGGTCTCTAATTCCTCTACCTCTCCTTAAGCCTATCTGTTCTTGTGGCATTTCTCTATTCACATATGGCTCCAACCTTTGTTGGATCACTTTCAACATAACTTTACTTGCACATGAAATTAAAGTGATGGTTCTATAATTAAGGATCAAAGCTGTAAAACTGAGAGGATACCCCCACATAGCCTTTAAAGGAATGCAGAGAACCGACCAGGGCTTCTTACCTAATGTCCAGTCCTCACCTTCTCGTTGTGCACCCTGTTGAGTATCTACCTGGATACTGAACGAACGAGGATGGGCTGGCAATTTGGGATTTAGCTGACTAAATTGTATTCTTATTGACTTAAATCAAAATACAAAATGATGGTACAACATGACAAAATTCATGCCGGCTGGGGGCGCCGCTCGGTTAAACAAGGCCCCCGTTGTTTTCGCCAGGGAATCAGGGCGAACAACAAAAAGTCAACTACTGGAACAAATCTGAAAACTCAACTCAACATCACCAGAGTTAAAGATCTGTACTATCAACATAAGAAGCCTGAATGGCAAAGAAATCGAGCTAGCTGAGGAATTAGATAAGTATCAGATTGACATAATAGGGGTGACTGAAACAAAAAAAAGACAAAAACTGGTGAGATCTTTCTGAGCAATAAATACAACATGTTATATTCAGGAAATGACAATCAAGGAAAAGAAGGAGTAGCCATAGTATTCAACACAAAATACGAGGCTAATCTTCTTGAATGGCATGCAATCTCAAGTAGAGTGATGTGGGCAAATATCAGAATGGGGAACTGGACACCGAGACTTATTTGTGCCTATGGTCCCACTGAAGGTTCTACTAAGGTAGAAGTGGAGGAATTTTTCGAGGCTTTAGAGAAAGCAACTGACACAATGAAAAAAAAAAGTTGGTCCTTGTTGGGGATCTAAATAGCAGAGTAGGAAATGATTGTGAGACATACAAAAATATTTTGGGAAAATTTGGAGAAAAGAGCAAAGCTAATAATAATGGCAAATACCTGTTGGATTTCTGCTCAGGACATGGACTGGTTATTACTAACACCATGTTCCAACATAAAAATGTGCACAAATTCACATGGAGAGAAGAGGCAAGGAATAAGAAAAGTCTCATTGACTATATTATTGTGGATAGTGATGTTTTCTCCCTGCTGCAAGACACCAGAGTGTGCAGAGGATTTGAAATTGGAAGTGATCGCTATTTAGTCTTGAGCAGGATAAAATTGAATTTCATATTGAAAAGAATAACATGTAAGAAAGTTTTAAAGCGAATAAAAGTTGAGCAGCTCTCAGATGTGAACTGCAGACTAAAATACACAAAGATTATTGAAGAAAAAAAATGAGAGTTTGAGAAATTCAGCCAGAGAGGCATGTAGTGAGGTTGTCTGCAAGGATAGAAAAATCAGAACTCCATGGTGGATACAGGAAGTTAAAGAAGCAGTGAATGAAAAGATAAAAGCATATCAAAAGTTCCTGGCAAATAAGTCAGCTTGTGCTCTTAGAGAATACAGAGACAAATGTAAGAAAACTAAACACTGTGTTACACTAGCTAAACAAAACTCATGGGTGGACTTTGGCAAGAACATAGAAAATAAATATCAAGAAGGTGGCAAAATATTCTGGAGGTTGTTGAAGAAGCTTAGAGGAAGAAAGAGTGCTGTAAAAGGAGTTAGAGATGATAAAGGTGACGTGAAAAGGGGAGAAAACGATATCTTTGAAGTATGGAGTAATTACTTCGAAAAATTGCTAAATGAAACAAGCAGTGGTAAAATACTTGCAACAGGCCTACAGTCAGTAATACATATCCATATTTGAAGTAGAAAAACCCACCATAGGCTTGAAATGTGGAAAGGCAGCAGGAGTAGATGATATTTGACCAGAAATACTGAAGTATGGTGGTATAAAAGTCTTACAGTGGCTGCATTGCATAGTTCAAAAGGCGTGGACAGAGGGACGAATTCCCGATGATTGGAGTAGAGCTCTCATAGTACCCATATATAAAAAGGGAAATAAAACTGAATGTGAGAATTACAGAGTTATTTCCCTACTGAGTGTTCCTGGCAAAATCAATGCAAGTATACTTGAGAAACGGTTGAGAAGAATTGTGGAAGAAAAGCTTGGTGAGGAACAAGCTGGATCCAGGCCAAATAAAGGCTGTCAGAATCAGATCTTCACTTTACGACAGATAGTTGAAAAAAAATCAGAATATAACAAGGATCTGTGTTTAAGTTTTGTCGATCTGGAAAAGGCATATGACAAGGTGCCAAGAGAGAAGCTATTCAATACCATACAGTTATATGGTGTCAATGAGGCATTATATCAAGCAATATTTAGTCTTTATTTGAGTTGTAAATCAGCAGTTAGGATTGAAGGAAGTACAGGAAGATGGTTTAATGTTAAATCTGGTGTGAGACAAGGATGGACATTATCTATATGGATCATATTCTGAATTAAAGTGCTATTAAACATGATATCAAAATTGGAGATATTAATGTCAGCTCTTTGCTTTATGCAGACGATGTTATGCTTCTAAATAAATCCGTTACAAGTCTGCAAGATTCTCTGACTAAATTGAAAAACTGTTGTAATAGATATGGTATGAAGGTCAGCAATAAAAAGACAAAGACAATGAAAATAGGCAGAATCGTAGAAAATGTCAACTGCATTCTGAACGGAGAATTTGTGGAACAAGTAAAACATTTCAGCTACTTAGGCACAATTTTTAGTGAAGATGGTAAATTAAATATGAAAATAGACAACAGAATCAATAAAGCTGGTATGATAGGATGTCAATTGAATAAATTCAAATGGAATAAGAGAGAAATTAGTTGGAACACTAAATTAGTTGTATACAACAGTATTCAAACCAGTTTTAACTTATGGATCTGAGAGCTGGGTCAGAAGTAAAACACTTGACCAAAGACTAGAGACCGCAGATATGAGAGTCCTGAGAAAGATTAGAGGTGTGAACAGATATCATCAATGGCAATGCCATATTAAAAACGAGGATATTAGGAAAGAACTTGACATTGTCAGCATGCAGGAATGCATTAGCAGAGCTAATCTCAGGTGGTATGGTCACTTGAACAGAATGGGTGAGGAAAGATTAGCAAAACAAGTGTTCTCTGCCAGATTGGCAGAAAAATGACCCAGAAGAAGACCAAGATAATGGTGGATTGATACGGTACAAAGTGCCTTAGACGATAGAAATATAAGATCTGATAATGTTGGAGTCTTGACAAGTAACAGACTGATTTGGAGGAAAATTGTAGATAGGAAGTTAGTAATGATGTAAATTTTTCATTTAGTACTCTCATATCCTGTACACCCCTTGAGGGTATACATGGCAGGAATTTGATAATGATGATGGTTCTATAATTATCACAATCTCTGGCATTTGATTTTTTTGGGATTGGGATGAATACTGATGTTTTCCAATCTCTAGGCCAGTATATTTTCTTCTAAACCTGTTGACAAATTTCAGTCAATACAAGGGTGGTCTGAAAAGTTCTCGGTCCAACAATGAAAAAACTAATTTATAATTTCAAAATTATTTTTATTTTTCAACATAATTTCTCTCTCTTAAGACTAATACATTTATTCCAGCAATGCTCCAGCGCCATTATCTTGTCCCTGTAGTGGTTCTCAGTAAGATCTGCAAAATACTCCTCTACAGCTGCAATTACCTCTTGATTCGAAGAAAAACGCTCACCAGCAAGGAAGAGTTTTAGTTTTGGGAAGAGATAGAAGTCTGAGGGAACCAAATCTGGGGAATTGGGTGGATGTTCCAACGATTCGTAGTGCAGATCCCTTAATTTCCCTTCGCCAAAACACCTTTGTGGGCAGGTGCATTGTCCTGATGAAAGATGATTTTTTTCTTCTGCAAACCGGGTCTTTTCTCACAAATTTTTTCTTCTAGTCTGGGGGTTAAAAGATCAGAATAATATTACCAGGTTGTTGTTTTTACCCTTTTCAAGATAATTAATGAACAAAATGCCTTTGGCATCCCAAAACACCAATGCCATGACCTTTCCTTCTGATGGAACCAACTTTGTCTTCTTTGGCGCTGAACAACCGGCTTCTGTCCACTGTTTTGACTGCTATTTGGATTCTGATGTGCAATGGTGAATCCAAGTCTAATTCATAGTAATAAATCGATGCACAAAATCAGTTTTATTCTTGTTAAAATGCTGCAAGCACTGTTCATAGATTTTCATGCGAGTGCGTTTTTGATCTGCTGTGAGCAAGCGCAGCACCCATCTTGTACAAAGCTTTTTCATTTGCAATTCTTCAAGCAAAATATATCTTACATGTTCTTTTGAAATGCCTATAATCTCAGCAATTTGACTCGCCGGTCATCCAATACCATATCGTACACTTGATCAATGATTTTTGGTGTTGTTACACTTTTTGGACCACCTTCATGTGGATCAACTTCAAGGCTGGTACGGCCTCTTTTAAACTTGGCACCCCATTTCTTAATTGTTGAAAACGAAAGAGAAGAGTGCCCATAAACTTTTATGCACTTCAAATGAATTTCTTTTATCGTTCAACCTTCTTTTACAAAGAATTTTATAACCACACGATACTCAATTTTATCCATTTCAAGGGATACAGACAACACTTTTGCTTCAGACAGCTGTATAAAACAAACCACTTGATAGAATGACTTGCAATTTTACATGGATGCTTATGATGGATGTACCAACTTAGGGAAAAAAAAATCTTGCCAATAGTGTTGCCGTCTGTGATCGAAGTCAAGAAGTTTTCAGACCAATCTCATATATTCACTTCTTCATTCCCAGCTGTTCTTAATAATTCCACTGACACACTGTCAGTTCCAGGAGCTTTTCCTTTTGGCAGCTGTTCCATTGCTGATATCACTTCACTTTTCATTATCGTGGGTTCCTGAACAAATTTTCTTCTTTCAAATTCTCCTTCAATATTATTACCTTTCTTGTACAAATCCTCTACATACTGTTTCCATCTTTTTTTTTTTTTTCTTTTTTTTTTTGTCACTGCTCCTCTTCCATCAGACATTTAACTGAATTAATTTTTTCAGCTCCTGATCTAGGGATAAACTTTCCTGTAACATCATTTATTTTTCTAAACAGATATCTTGTTCTATCCATAATATTGCTTGCTTCAGTTTCCTTGCACCTTTTGTTTAGATGTTTTTCCTTATATTTCTTAGCCTTTCTTTGGAAATCTATGCTCAGTTGTCTAACTCTTTCTTTGTTTCTCTTTAGTTTCATTTTTCTTCTTTCCTTTGTTATTTGAATAGCTTCTTCCGACAACCATTTACAATTTTTTTTCTTGTTGCTTTATTAAGAGTATGCGAAACAAACAGTATGTGAAAGTGACACTACTTTGCTGCTTCTATGACTGTACATTCTTCCCACAGTTCTTTTAATTCTCTTCCTGTCTTCTCCAAACTTTTTAATTTCTTTCCAACTTTTACTTGAATGGTTCATTTATAGGATCTAAATCAAATCTGATACTCCCCTTTTGTTTCTTCTTAGTCATTAATTTCAATTTAACTTCAGCTATCAATAATTCATGATCTGTCCCACAGTCTGCATCAGGTAGTGTTTTTGCTGTTTGGCTAGCACTCCTCCACCTTCTACTGGCAATAATATAATCGATCTGATTTCTGTATTCTCCATTAGGTGAAACCCATGTGTACAATCCTCTTTTATGTTGTTGGAAACAAGTGTGCAATAAAGCCTGTTTTCAAAACAAAACTCCAACATCCTTTCTCCTGCTTTATTCCTCAGTCCTAAACTAAATTTTCCAGTGATGCCTCATTCTTCTTTTTCATCCACTTTTGCATTTCAGTTATCTAATATCAAAAGAAAGTTTATTTTTCTTTTGATATGTATGGTATACTACTTGTTGTAGGCTGCTGCAAATTTCTTCATCTTTACTTGAATCTATAGTGGGTGCATACACCTGTATGAGTGTAACATTCACTGGGTGTGCCTTTATTCTGATTAGAATTATTCTATCAGACACTGGATTGTAATCCAAAATGTATTTTCTGTATTCTCTTCTAACTATAAATGCTATTCCATTTCTTTGAAGGTTTTCATTGTCCAGAGTAATACATCATGAAATCATTGGTATCAAAGCGACCCATTCCCGTCCATCTCAGTTCACTGATCCAGTGAACTGAGATGGACCAGTTCCAGTTCAGTATCAAGGATAGTTCCAGTTTTCCTTGATACATACTTCGTACATTCCTCCTATTTCACGTAAAACAGAGCCGTCTTCTTCTGAGATTAACTCTATGAGAAGTTGAACTTCCAGAAGGCTCTGATCCAGCTTCATCATTCTTGTTAACTTCTTTGTAAGTTCCTCTCTACTTTTCCCTAGTAGCCATTTCAAAGACTTCTGAAATGGCTCCTTCTTACTTGGGTGTCCCATCTTCCAGCACTACATCACAATAACTTTAGCCTCTGTTCATAAGATTTTCTTGGCAACAGAAGTGGTTTACCATTGCCTCCTTCTGTGTTTATTAACCTAATGAGCGTAAGGCTAAACAAACTGCAAGAGATGAAAAAAAGTAAAATAGGAAAGATTGGGGGTGGGGAAGAAGCAAAAAGGAAAGAAGAGTAGGGACCAGTCTACAGATAATATAACAGGTATATATTACATGAAATAAAGCATGGTCCACCATCAGTTACCTCGAGTTTGCCACTCACGTACTCACTAAAGTGAGCCCCTGAGGGAATAATTCTACTAGTCGAATTAAAAAGAAAACTGTCGAATTACTTAAATCAGTTACTTCCATGGGCTTGCCATTATCCTTCCCCCCCCCCTCTCATTGCTAACTTTTATATGAAAGCTTTTGAGTAACTTGCTCTAGATTCCTTTACTTTAAAACCCAAAGTCTGGTTTAGGTACGTTGACAATGTTTTTGTTACCCATCCACACAGCTGCCTGACTTTAAATATGTTCCTCAACCATCTGAACAAACAATACAAATGCATACAATTCACATTTGAAATTGAAAGAATCAGAATACACACTTCCATTTCTAGATAGACTTGTCACACATCTTCTTTCTGGCAGTCTTTCCTTCATTGTTTACCATAAGCCTACACATACTAGACAATATATATGCATAAAGTCTTACCACCAATAACACAAAAACTAGGTGCTATTAATGTACTAAAAAAAGGGCTTTAAAGATTTGCTTTGATGAGCAAGCACTTAAGCATGAATTAAAAATTATCAGCAATACTTTCCTAAAAAATGGCTACAGCAAAAATACCATTAACAAAATTCTTCACAAGATTGCACCTAATAATAAAAATAGACTAGATTACAATAAAACTGCAGCCATTCTATACATTAAAGAGATATCACATAAACAATATAAATACAACCATAATGTCAAGTTTAAACCTCCTGCAAAAGTAAAGAACTTATTGAACCCTTTCAAGGATCACCTGGTCCACTCTGGAGTATACCATATTCAGTGCACCCGTAACTTGCCTTATATAGGTGAAACTGGATACACAATTCCTCTCTGAAAAATGAACATAAATAACACATTAAATTTAATAACTATGGTAAATATGACCTTTCTGATCATGCCCTGAATATTCTACATAAAATTGGCTGGGAAGGCACCTGTTCATTACATCACACCAAAACATGTCTTCCTCCTAACATGGATTTTAGGCCAGGTGGCCTGTTCTGGTCTTATGCCATCACTTTCTTGGTCTTCCGATTCATTCTTCTTTTTCCACGTTGGTCAATTGATAGAGCCTCTGCTACTAATGGGTCACACAAAAGTTAAGCAAGTATGAGCATGGTTAGTAGTTGGAAGGGATTCAAATGTTCTGGTCTCATGCCATCTCTTTCTTGGTCTTCCGATTCATTCTTCTGAGCCTGAAGAGCCATTAGTAGCAGAGGCTCTACCAATTGACCAACGTGGAACACGCAAAAGTTAAGCAAGTATGAGCGTGGTTAGTAGTTGGAAGGAGAAATCGTTTGATGCTGTTGGCACACTCTCCCTCGATGAGTCTTTGGATTCCATGGAGGTGTCACATAATAACAATAATAATAATATTTATTATTATTGTAATCTGCTGTTGTCCATTCGATTTAAATATCCTATCCATTTTTAATACTATCTTATGTAGTAATTAATTGATTTTATATTCAGGGATTGTAAAATTTCTTCATTTATTTTATGGCCCCACTTGGTATATCCAGCTGTTTTTCTGAGAAATTTCATTTCTGCTGTTTGAATTCGTTTTTCATCTTTCTTTTTTATGGTCCATGTTTCAGTTCCATATAGTAAAGTTGGTTTTGACAACACATTACATAGTCTCATTCTAGTGTGTTTTTGTACTAGCGATGGCTTAAATATATTATTTATTATGCCATTTACTTTGACAAAGTTTGATATTTTAGCGTCTGTCTTTTTCTTCTTCGTATGATAAATCACCAGAACATGGCATGAGCACAAATTTATGGAGACCTGTGAATTCTAACCAATTACCCTAATCTTAACAATAATGATGGTTTAAAAATCCCAAGAATTTGGATGGCACATACTACTCACATAACCTTTTGTTCTACGAGTTCTTTAATTAGGACTGTAGTACTCCAGGATCTTAATCTTAATATAACAAGCACATGTTAAATTATTGATTAGGCCACCACTACTTCTGTATTGAAAAATAATATGAATTTGTTTTCTGGCCATGTTATAAAAAATTGTGTAAAGCTTTGATGTTGGGTTTTTTCTCCCGCTAGAGGTCAGTAGAATAAAAGTTGATCAAAGTAGTGTCACTTTTGCATACTGTTTGAATTGTAATGTAACTTTCTCTCTCTCTCTGAGTATGTGTACTCCAGATGATGACCTTAATATGAAGGTTGAAACATCAAGGAATTAAAGTAATTATTCTTAACATGGTAGGAGTCTCCATAATTTGATCAACATGAATGTAGTATGATTATGTTTGTTTGTTTGAGGTTTAAGCCAATACAGAATACAGTTAGGTTGGATAACTCCCAGATTGCTAACCTGTCACCCTTTGTTCAGTATCCAACTAGTTTTGACTCTTAAGCAATCCCTTCATGTGTTCATATTCTTATTTAATTCATATATATATATATATATATTTTTTTTTTTACTGATTTCTAATGAAAAAAACGATTTGATTACCAAAATCCATGAAAATAATAATAAAAAGAAGCTTCTAGTTAGATATATAGACTCCTTTGAATTTAATAAGTGTTTTGAAATATTAATTCCTTTCTCTTCCCCCCCCCCCCACATGCTAATTTTGGGCTTTGTATAGTTCTTCATTCTTCCAGTATTCAAAGAGGAGGCATATTAAATTTTGTATTGTTGATCTAATAGTGTAAATTTTTATAACAAGCATTCAAAAAAAAAAAAAAACATTTGCTTGCTAACCTTTCCTCTCCCATTCATTTTAAGTGACCACATCACCTTAGATAAACTCTGTTTACAAGTATATATTCTTGAATGCTAACAATGTCATCCTTTTTCACTGTTCTCATTTTTCAAATGATTCCAACTTTCATGTCATCTGTCATGAAGTCAGAATCATATGAAAATGATTGTTGATAATTTTTCTCAGGACTTACATATCTGAGGTTTCTAGTCTTTGCTCAAATGTTTTAACTCTCAGATCCATAAGTTAAAATTGGTTTAAACACTTTCTTGTGTATTGCTAGTTTGGCATTTTAAATTAGAAATTCAGCAACTATATACCATTATTATTATTAGTCTAAGTAGATATTGCATTTATTTATTTATTATTGTTTGTTTATTTATTTTCTTTCTTTCTTTATATTATTTATTTATTTTATTTTATTTATTTATTTATTTATTTTTGAAGAATATGGTATGGTTAACCACCCTACTAACCACAGCATAAATTTATGTCTATCAAGACATGGGTGTGAAGAGTACCAACTGAAATTGAAATAATATATGGATAAGATGGTTGATATATTTCGTTCATCATGGCTGGCTGATCTGGCGGTTCATATATACATTATCCATGACATTCACAAATATACTGCTTGGAGAATATTTCTCATAAAAGTAGTTTTCCTCCATATTTTGCCATATTCAGGCATGTGTGCCCCCCCCCCACACACACACCTGCACACACACACAGTGATAAACATTTTAGCCTTATGCATATTGGCTGAGTGTGCTTGTTATAATCTCATAAGCAGTAGTTCTACCTATTAGGCTATGTTGATTAGATAATAATGTCTTCTAGTAGAATTGTGTCCTTTTACTGAATAGTCTTAAGAACATTTTTAGGTGTCCAAATAAAATTAATAATTTCCAAAGGTTATGGTACATGATATTAATATGTCTAATTTTATTTCAGGTGGAAGCTTTTGTGCTGGTTTTGATCTTTCTGAAATAGCGGAAGGTAAACTAGAAAATGTTCCATTGTCATCTGGTCCTATGGTATGTCACATAAGAATTAAAAAAAAAAAAAAACTTGTGATTAACTGATTTAAATGGGAAACAGAATGTGATTACTGCAAATATCAGTTAATTTAGAAACAGAAAGAAATGTGCTAGTGTAATTGTGTTGTAGTACAGATATTAAAATCATAATATGCACATATCAAATATAAGAGAGTTATGAATGAAAATGTTTTAATAGTTAAAATAAAATATGTCATTGTTTGAAAAATATTGTCAACTATTAAACTTGTTGGGGTTGCTTAAGGGTCAAAGCCAAATAATTGTTTTGAAATATTAATTCCTTTCTCTTCCCGGATTTCAAGGATTGGCTGGCAATTTGGGACTTAGCCAACCAAATTGCACTCTGTATTGGCTTAAACCACAAATGCATATGATGGGACAACATTATGAGATTTCATGCCGATTGGGGGCATCTCCTGGTTAAACAAGATCCCCCACTGTTTTCGTCAGGGAACCAGGGCAAACAATGAAAAGTTAGCTACTGGAACAAATTCCAGCTGAACATGTAGAAGAAGAAGAATAAACCCAACATCAGAAGAACTGATAATAGGAACCATCAGTGTAAGGAAAGTATTAATGGAAAGGAAATCGAACTTGCAGAAGAATTGGAAAAGTACACCATGGACATAATTGGCATTACTGAGACAGAAGACAAAACAGGTGAGATCTTGCTAAATAATAAGTATAGGATGTTATTTTCAAGCAATAATGATCAAGGAAAGGAAGAAGTAATGATAGTATTCAATACCAAGCATGAAGATAAACTTGTTGATTGGATGGCAGTTTCAAGTAGAATTATGTGGTCAAACTTCAAAATGGGGACAGGGACAATGAAACTTATTTGTGCCTATGGTCCCATAGAAGGTTCTTCCAAGGAAGAAGTGGAGGAATTTTTTTGTTAGAACAGGCAGCTGACATAAAGAAAATGGAAAAAGTGATCCTTCTTGGAGATCTGAAGAGCAGAGTAGAAAATGAATCACACCAAGCATATAGGAACATCTTGGGAAAATTTGGAGAAAAGGACAAAGCTTATAATAATGGTAAGTATTTACTGGACTTCTGCTCAGGACATGTACTAGTCATTATATTAACACCCTGTTTCAACACAAAGATATGCACAAGTTCACATGGAGAGAAGACACAAGAAATAAGAAAAGCCTCATTGACCATGTCATTGTTGATAGTGCTATCTTCATGCTCATTCAGGATACAAAAAGTGTAGAGAGGATTTGAAATCGGAAGTGACCATTACTTAGTACTTAACAGGATAAAAATGGATATCACATTGAAAAGAATAGTATGAAAGAAAGTTTTAAAAAGAATTAAAGTTGAGCATCTTTTACAAGTATATTGTAGACTTGACTATACAAACATTATTGAAGAAAAAATGAAACAAATTGAAAACAAGAACTAAACCTTGGAATCTCAGTGGCAAATCTGAAGACGACAGTGATTGATTCAGCTAGAGAGTTGTGTGGTGAAGTTGTCCAAGGCTAGAAAAATAAGAACACCATGGTGGACACAAGAAGTTAAAGAAGCAGTCCTGGAAAAGAAGAAAGCATACCAAGTGCTTAGCAAATAAGTCAGCAGATGCCCAAAAAGAACACAGAGAAAAATGTAAGAGAGCTAAGCTGTGTGTAAAAGTGGCTAAACAAAAGTCATGGGAAGACTTTGGTTAGAATATAGAAAATAAATATCAGGTAGGTAGCAAAATGTTCTGGAGACTATTGAAGGAGCTTAGAAATGGAGGAAAGAGTACTGTAAAAGGAATCAATAAAGGTGACATGAAAACTGAAGATACAGATAGTCTAGATGTCTGGAATAATTACTTTGAAAGACTGTTAAATGAGCCGGGCAGTGACAGAACCACACTAGAAAATTTTCAAGAGGAATGCAAACAGGAGTACATATCAATACTTGAAATAGAAAAAGCCATCAAAAACTTGAAATGTGGAAAGGTAGCTGGAGTAGATGGTGTTCAACCAGAAATGCTTAAGTATGGAGGTATAAAAGTTTTGCAGTAGCTACACAGCATAATTCAGAAAGCCTTGTCAGAAGTCGAATTCCCAATGATTGGAGTAGAGCTCTCATAGTACCCATAAAAAAAAGGGGAATAAAATTGAATATGAGAATTACAGAGGAATTTCTCTCTAAGTGTTTCAGGTAATATTTATGCAAGCATACTTGAAAAGAGGTTGAGAAAGATTGTGGAAGAGAAACTTGGAGAAGAACAAGCTAGGTTCAAGCCAAATAGAGGTTGTCAAGATCATATTTTCACTTTAAGACAAATAGTTGAGAAATTGTGGGAATATGACAAGGATCTGTACTTAAGTTTTGTAGATCTGGAAAAGGCATACAACAAGGTGCCCAGAGAAAAGCTTTTCAAAACACTACATTTATATGGGGTGAATGGAACACTATAGATAGCAATACATAATCTATATTTAAGTTGTCAATCAGCAGTTAGAATTGAAGGAAATACAGGAAAATGGTTTGATGTAAAATCAGTGATAAGACAAGGATGCTATCTCCACTCTTATTCATCATCTATATGGATTACATTATGAAAGAAAGTGACATCAAGCCTGAGATTTCGAAGAGATGTCAAACTTAGCTCTTTGCTTTATGCAGATGTCTAGTGCAGGTCTTCAGGATTCACTAACTATGAAAATAGGCAGAAGCATAGAAAACTTTAGCTGCATTCTGAATGGAGATCCTATAGAACAAGTAAAATATTTCAGCTATTTAGGCACAGTTCTTAGTGAAGTTGGTAGGTTAAATCTGGAAATAGACAACAGAATAAGCACAGTTGGTATGGTGGGGAGCCAGTTGAATTAATTTATGTGGAATAAGAGAGAAATTAGCCAAAATATTAAACTAGCAGTATACGGGACAGTGTTCATATCATTGTTAAGTTATGGATCTGAGAGTTGAGTTAGGAATAAAGCATTTATTAAAGATTATAGACCACATATATGAGAGGTCTGAGAAAATTAGATGCCTGAAGGGATGGTATCAGTGGCAGAAATTGTTAAAATGAAGATATTAGGAAGGAACTTGACATTATTAGCATTCAAGAATGTGTGAGCAGGCTAATCTAAAGTGGTATGATTACTTAAAGAGAATGGGAGAGGAAAATTTGTAAATAGCACTAAAGAGAGGAAAATAAAATTAATATACTGAACTTATTAATATTTTGCTAGTTTTCTACTTGACATCTTCAGAGAACAAATTATAAGTGTGCAAGCACACAGAGGCACTAAACTAAATCATTAGAAACATCAGATTGTGACTGAAACAGAACTGCCCTAACTTGATGCCCTCTGTAGGTCTGTTAGCCATTAATTTAATTCAAAGAAGTCAGGCTGTCTAGTCTCAAAATGACTGTCTCCCAGATCTTTGGAAAATTAATGTAACTATAATTGTTTAGGTTGATGAAGTGCTTCATAGTAAGTGCTGATTCTGAAAATATTCTCCAACTTGCCATACAGATGATCATTGATATAATTTTTGTGTTCATCAAGGCAGATGGTAACTGATTGCCAATCTTTCCAAAGTAGACTAAACTGCAGGCACAAGGAACTTTACACACACACTCCAGGATGTACAAGAGGATGAAATTGATCTTTAGAACAATTCCATACTGTTGGGATGGGCAGTGATAGTGGTGGTGGTGTGACTACTTATATAAATACCATCCTGTATGTGTAGATTTTCTGTAAATGGAAAAGGATAATGAGCTATTAGGAAGTTGTGTCACTAGTGTATCTAGAAAGTGGAGACAATTGTTACTTTCTTTTTCTGTTGTGAACGTTTATATTAGAATGCTCGCTGTTGAGATATGCTAAAGATGTATGGGTGATGAGGCCAAATAGTAAACACATCATTAACATATTACAGCCAGACCAATGCTTTAAGTGTAGCTGTATTGAGTGCCTGGTTTTCAAAAACGTTTCATGTAGAAATTGGCTAGTGGGGGGAGGGGGAAAGAGGCATATTAACAGACTCATCCATTGTTTATATTTTTCCTTTCCTTTCCATAGGAAGTAAACTAGAATAAATGGTGCATTTGAATAAATCAGTTTTATCAGAGGGGAAATGTGGCTTGATGAGGTCAAGGATCTGCCAAAAGTACATTAGTGAACAGTGGAGTAATGTCAAGGCTGACCATAATGGCAGAATCTGTCAAGGTTAAATTTTTTTTATTAATGTTTTAAAGTGCAGAGAATTTTTAATAAAAGAGGGAGATTTGCCTGTGCATGTGTGTTGGGGTGTGTGTGTATATATATATATATATATATATATATATATATATGGGAGAGGAAAAGTAAGCAAAAGAGGTGTTTGATGGTGGATTGATTCAGTCAAAAATGCCGTAGAAGAGCAAAATGTTAGATACAACAATATTAGAGGGATGACACGTAATAGACTAATTTGGAGGAAAACTGTTGATAGGAGATTAGTAATAATGTAAACTTAATCATGTAGTAATGTCATGTCAATTAGCCGGTACACCTGTTGAGGATGTAAATTAATAAAAGAGGGAGATTTGCCTGTGCATGTGTGTTGGAGGGGGGGGGTATGTATATATATATATATATATATATATATATATATTGGAGAGGAAAAGTAAGCAAAAGAGGTGTTTGATGGTGGATTGATTCAGTCAAAAATGCCGTAGAAGAGCAAAATGTTAGATACAACAATATTACAGGGATGACACGTAATAGACTAATTTGGAGGAAAACTGTTGATAGGAGATTAACTGTGACTGAACAATAATAGAACGTATTCAAGAGGAATATAATCTGGAATATGTTATCAGTACTTGAGGCAGAAAAAGTCATCAGAAAACTGAAATGTGGAAAGATAGCTTGGGTAGATGGTATTCAACCAGAAATACTCAAGTATGATGGTATAAATTTTTAGTGGCTGCACTGCATAATTCACAAGACATGGTGTGAAGATCCAATTCCTGATTATTGAAGTAGAGCTCTTATATGCCTATCTGTAAAAAAAAAAAAAAGCAAAATAAAATTTAGCAGTTTCTTTTCAGGTAAGATTTGCAAGCATACTTGAAAAAAGGCTAAGGAAATTTGTGAAAGAGATATTCATATACATACACACATATACCGTATTGAAATAAATATTGGGACAACACCCTTGTTTTGGAATGAAACATAATGAAATGTATATTCCTATCATTATGTGTATTATACTATGGCATGCTATATATGGCAAAAAATATAGTATTGAGTCAACTGTACACTGTCAATGACAGTGCAATATACTGTTGTAGGATGAAAGGGTGTTGGGAAGAACAGTAGGATGTTCATCAGTACATTGGTTGTAATGCAGCTGAAACATCTAAGATTATAAGACCAGTATATTATGTTTTTTAATTGAGTTCTAGCTTGTTTCTTGTTTGTTGGATCATAAACTTACTTCCACAGGGAAAAGCTATGCACCTCTGTATGAGGCTGACTAACTCACTTTTGCTTGAAAAGTCCTTAGGCAGATTTCAAATCCTGATTTTTCTAAAATGGTAGCACAGAAAGACAGAAGTTACCTCCTAAAACAGCAAGTGAATTTTTTTTATGGCCCCTGTCAAGCTAACGAGATGCTACTTTCTGTCTTTCTCTGCTTTCATTGCTCTGACATCCAAATGGTCCCTTCAAAATCTAATTTGGTGATTTTTTTTTTTTTTCCAGCCATTGTAAGCTGTAGTGTATGCTGTTTGTAAAGCTGAATTTCTCTCATGCTACACTGAATATTTTTGCTTGGATTATCTTGGCATGCCTGTTTGCTGTTAGATGCTCTGACAACACCAGTTTGAATTCAGTGAAATATTAGCAATCTTAATAAACTTTTACTTTATTTGATTTTAATTGCATTATTAATTACCTTAAACCTTAACAGTGAATGATTTCAGCTGTAGTTTCCAAGTCCATCAACTTGTGAAATTTGATCTCACTGGGTGGATTATGCAGGATTCCCAATGAGTACTTGCAGGCTTATCATCTCTCTCTCTGTACTGCATATGAAGATCTAGTCCTTCTAGTGTCATTAAGTTAAATGGTTTTTGATATTTTGATAGTCACACAAAAAAAAAAAGGAAATAAAAGATATTTCATTTTTTTTTTTTTTTCCAGTACATACAATCAAGTTGATTTCCATAATCATTTTTATAAATAAAACTGTTCTTTATTATGTAAATGATTGCATTTAAACTATTAATTCTGTTTAATTTCAAAATAATTCATATTAAATTACATTGGTTTTAATTTAAGCAGTTGTTTTGTAGGGTCCGTCCAAGATGTTCACAACCAAGCCTATTGTAGCAGCTATATCTGGGTATGCTGTTGCTGGTGGGATGGAACTTGCCCTTCTGTGTGATCTTAGAGTAATGGAGGAAACAGCTGTCATGGGTGTTTTCTGTCGTAGGTTTGGTAAGTGATTATATTCATAATTGAAATTAAACTTGAAATTGAAATATCGATACATAATTGAAATTAAACTTGAAATTGAAATGTTGATACATAATTGAAAAATATCCGTTTGCTAAAACATAATTAATCATTTTGCTGGTAATGTCTCTTTTAGTGATAATTTCATCAATGAAAGGTTGAAAATCCTACTCTAGGTACCAAACGTGGCACTTTTATAAGCTACTTTGTTTCCAGTAGCAAGTGTTAGTGGTTTCATGCCAAAGAAAGCAGGAGAAAATTTTTTTCTCATTGTCAAATTTCAAACATAAGAAATCATCTACCACCATGCCAGGCATATGTGAAATCATGTACCACCTTAAAGATATTCCCTGACATAAGTTCAAAACCCACATCACAGTGGGATTTGAACTCAAGACTATAAGTTGTATCAACCAACTAAGTCTCCAGATCATCAGAAAAAGAATCTATCATCATCAGTGTAAAAAAATATATAGAATACATGTTGAGTTAAAACAAAAATACAAAATTTTGCCTCATACTGTGTACTGGTCCACAGATGGAAATACATGTACACTATTAGAGATAAAATTTAAAAAAAAATCAGTATTAAAAACAAATATTTAATATTAGCTACCACAATGTTAAAGTTCAGTTATTTATTTATGAATAATATTATTCCTGGGAGTCCTTAAGGTTCAAAGCTATATAACTGAGAGGAGATGTCCACATAGCCTTTAAAGGAATGCGTAGAACCGATCAGGGCATCTGACCTAATGTCCAATCCTCACCTTCTCATGGTGCACCCTATTGGGTATCTACCTGGATACTGAACGAACGAGGATGGGCTGGCAATTTGGGATTTAGCCGAACAAATTGTATCCTTATTGGCTTAAACCAAAATGCAAAATAATGGTACAACACGACAAAATTTCATGCCGGCTGAGGCGTCGCCTGGGTAAACAAGACTCCCATTGTTTTCGCCAGGGATCCAGGGTGAACAGCGAAAAGTCAGTTACTGGAACAAATCTGAAAACACACCCCAACTCAACATCACCAGAGTTAGAGATTGGTACTATCAACTTAAAAAGTCTGAATGGCAAAGAAATGAAGCTATCTGAGGAATTAGATAAGCACCAGATCGACATAATAGGGGTGATTGAAACAAAAAAGACAAAAACTGGTGAGATCTTTCTGAGCAATAAATACAAAATGTTATATTCAGGCAATGACAATCAAGGAAAAGAAGGAATAGCCATAGTATTTAACACTAAATACGAGGCTAATCTCCCTGAATGGCAAGCAGTCTCAAGTAGAGTGATGTGGGCAAATATCAGAATGGGGAATAGACAATGAGACTTATTTGTGCCTATCGTCCCACAGAAGGTTTTACTAAGGTAGAAGTGGAGGAATTTTTCGAGGCTTTAGAGAAAGCAACTAACACAATGAAAAAGGAAAAGTTGGTCCTTGTTGGAGATCTAAATAGCAGAGTAGGAAATGATTGCCAGGCATACAAAAATATTTTGGGAATATTTGGAGGAAAGAGCAAAGCTAATAATAATGGCAAATACCTGTTGGACTTCTGCTGAAGACATGAACTGGTTATTACTAACACCATATTCCAACATAAAAATGTGCATAAATTCACATGGAGAGAAGAGGCAAGGAACAAGAAAAGTCTCATTGGCTATGTTATTGTTGATAGTGATGTTTTCCCACTGGTGAAGGACACCAGAGTGTACAGAAGATTTGAAAATGGAAGTAATCACTATTTAGTCTTGAGCAGGATAAAATTGAATTTCATATTGAAAAGAATAACATGTAAGAAAGTTTTAAAGCGAATAAAAGTTGAGCAGCTCTCAGATGTGAACTGTAGACTAAAATACACAAAGGTTATTGAAGAAAAAATGAAAGAGTTTGAGAACAGGAACCAAACCTTGGAGATTCAGTGGCAAATCTTGAAGAAAACCCTGATTGATTTAGCCAGAGAGGCATGTGGTGAGGTTGTCTGCAAGGATAGAAAAATCGGAACACTATGGTGGACACAGGAAGTTAAAGAGGCAGTGAAGGAAAAGAAGAAAGCATATCAAAAGTTCCTGGCAAATAAGTCAGCTTGTGCTCTTAGAAAATACAGAGACAAAGGTAAGAAATCTAAACACTGTGTTAAACTAGCTAAACAAAACTCATTGGAGGACTTTGGCAAGAACATAGAAAATAAATATCAAGAAGGTGGCAAAATATTCTGGAGGTTGTTGTTGAAGAAGCTTAGAAATGGAGGGAAGAGTGCTCTAAAAGGAGTTAGAGATGATAAAGATGACATTAAAACAGGAGAAAAAGATATCCTTGAAGTATGGAATAATTTCTTCGAAAAATTGCTAAATGAAACAAACAGCGATAACACAGTGGTAAAAACACTCAACAGGCATACAGTCAGGAATACATATCCATACCTGAAGTAGAAAAAGCCATCAAAGGCTTGAAATGTGGAAAGGCAGCAGGAGTAGATGATATTCGACCAGAAATGCTGAAGTATGGTGGTATAAAAGTCTTACAGTGGCTGCTCTGCATAGTTCAGAAAGCCTGGACAGAGGGACGGATTCCCGATGATTGGAGTAGAGCTCATAGTACCCATATATAAAAAAGGAAATAAAACTGAATGTGAGAATTACAGAGGTATTTCCCTACTGAGTGTTCCTGGCAAAATCAATGCAAGTATACTTGAGAAACGGTTGAGAAGAATTGTGGAAGAAAAGCTTGGTGAAGAACAAGCTGGATTCAGGCCAAATTGAGGCTCTCAGGATCAGATCTTCACTTTACAACAAATAGTCGAGAAATCATGGAAATATAACAAAGATCTGTATTTAAGTTTTATTTTAAGTATTATGGAGTCAAGATGGCATATGACAAGGTGCCAAGAGAAAAGCTATTCAATACACTACAGTTATATGGTGTCAATGAGGCATTATATCAAGCAATACTTAGTCTTTATTTGAGTTGTAAATCAGCAGTTAGGATTGAAGGAAGTACAGGAAGATGGTTTAATGTTAAATCTGGTGTGAGACAAGGATGTACATTATCCCCTCTGTTATTCATTATGTATGTGGATCACATTATGAAGAAAAGTTGTATTAAACCTGATATCAAAATTGGAGATGTTAATGTCAGCTCTTTGCTTTATGCAGACGATGTTATACTTCTAAATAAATCTGCTACAAGTCTGCAATATTCCCTGACTAAATTGAATAACTGTTGTAATAGAATTGGTATGAAGGTCAGCAATAAAAAGACCTCTGTCTTTTTATTGCTTTGTCCTTTTTTTATTTTAGGCAGAATCGTTGGAAATGTAAACTGCGTTGTGAATGGAGAACCTGTGGAACATGTAAAACATTTCAGCTACTTAGACATGATTTTTAGTGAAGATGGTAAATTAAACATGGAAATAGACAACAGAATCAACAAAGCTGGAATGGTAGGAAGTTAATTGAATAAATTCATATGGAATAAGAGAGAAATTAGTCAGAACACTAAATTAGCTGTATTCAAGACAGTGTTCAAACCAGTTTTTAACTTATGGATCTGAGAGCTGGGTCAGAAGTAAAGCACTTAACCAAAGACTAGAGACTGCAGATATGAGAGTCTTGATAAAGATTAAAGGTGTGAACAGATGGCAGCAATATCATATTAAAAATGAAGATATTAGGAAAGAACTTGATATTGTCAGCATCCAGGAATGCATTAGCAGAGCTAATCTCAGGTAGTATGGTCACTTAAACAGAATGGGCGAGGAAAGATTAGCAAAACAAGTGTTCTCAGCTGGGTTGGCAGGAAAACGACCCAGAGGAAGACCAAGATATAGATGGATTGATACGGTACAAAGTGCCTTAGACGATAGAAATATAAGATCTGATAATGTTGGAGTCTTGACAAGTAACAGACTGATTTGGAGGAAAGTTATAGATAGGACAACCCACCTTCCCTCCCCCCCCACCTTCTCAAAAAAGATTACTCTAAATCCATCACCATTCCCTACATCCGAGGCACCTCGGAAAAAATCAACAAAAACTTAAAAAAACATGACTTGACCAATTGTTACAGACCACACAGAAAATTGACATCCCTTATCTGCTCCACTAAAGACCAACCACTTCCCCTAGACCTACCTGGTGTATACCAGGTCCCTTGCAGCTGTAAATTGTCCTACTTTGGCCAAACAGGCAGGACAGCAAATATCAGAATCTCAGAACACAAGGATTACATCCGATTTCACCAGTACAGCCACTCTGGGCTTGCAGACCATGCTCTGGATACTCGCCACAGAATAAGATGGAAGAAAGTCACAGTAATACACCGCAGCAAGTTCAAATATGAAAGACTATTCATGGAATCAGCCTCAGCCCTTAGGAACATGCCAAACCTCAACAAATTTGGATGCATGAGACTGCACCAAATTTGGGAAACATTTATCAGAAGAACTTCAGCCCAAAGGCCAAGAACTACCAATAGAGCCTGCCAGGGTGCACCATCAGGACTTTAGGAAAACATTAGCTTCCTAGCTTCGGTTCTCATTTGCTGTTTTGTAGTACTTGTGTGCACATGTCTTTGTATTAAGTTCCCAAGAAGATGGCAACGTGACGTTTGCCGAAAAATCGGAAAGTATATATTAAAGTTTATTTAATTTATATTTCTAGTGTACGCTGTCAATTCCTTAATTATTAGTTATCATGTTTAACCAGCATATAAGCCTCTCTACAAGAACTATCATATCCTGTACACCCTTTGAGGGTACACGGCAGGAATTTGATTGTGATGATGATAGTTTTTGCTCTCCATGTTCAAGTAAAACATGTTCCATCCTTACTATTATCTGTTTTAAATTCTGTTTATTCTCATCTAATACAGTTGATAGAATATATCATAGGTATCTGTACTCTGCCTACATTTACTATTTACTTTTTCTTTCTTTTACTACTGCAACAAGCAGAATAGTCAGTTATCAGTGGGAAGAATCAAAATTGTAATGGATATAAGAGCTGACATCCTTGGCATTACAATTTGAATTGCTCCAGCTACTAATTTACTATTGTTAGTGGGAACATAGATTTCTGTTCCCACTAATGCAGATACCTATGATATGTTCTGTTGATGACACAGTTGTATCAGCTGACAGTGAGTAGAATTTAAAACAGATAATATTTAGGATGGCCTTAAAGTGACTGTCTACACTACATGCTTCTGTGCTTTCTTCAGATTTTGCTATTCATTCAATAAGATTTTGGTTCTTGTTTTTAAATTCTTTATTTTCTCTTCAATAATATTTCTTTATAGAAGTTTATGGTTTTCATGTGAGAGTTGATTAACTTTCATAATCTCCCCACTGCATGTTAACCCATACATCTAAGACAACTCTCTTTACTGATAAACACACAAAAGCAATATAAAAACAAATATAATTGTTTTTATATTGCTTGCCACTGGATTTTGGCTATTTCCTATTTCAGATGCCCTGCACACTTTTGTGTACAGGGCATTCTTACCAGTCTTAAACCAGGCTGATTACATCATTGTTACCCATATACAGTACTAATGTACTATGGGTTGATCAACCAACTTCTCGTGTATGAGTGTATTCTCTCCATGTGTATTTATGTACATTTTATGTTGAAAAATAGACATCATCAATTTCCTGATAGCTATCCTCAAGGGGTGTTCAGGTTACAATGACAGCAATTTAATATGACAAAACAGTCTAATTTTGTCATATCTAATATTCCATCTTCTAAGGCACTTCTGACTGAATCAGTCCACCTAGACCTTGGTCTTCCTCTGGGTCTCTTCCCTGCCATTTTGGCATCAAACACTTGTTTTGCTAACCTTTCTTCACCCATTCTATTTAAGTGGACATACCACCATAGATTAGCTCTGCTGACACATTCTTGAATGCTAACAATGTCAGGTTCCTTTCTAATATCTTCATTTTTAATATGATTCTGACATTGATGTCATGTCTTTACTCTCTCTCCTGATTTTTCTCAGAACTCTCATATCTTAGGTGTCTAGTCTTTGATCAAGTGCTTTATTTCTAATCCAACTCACAGGTCCATAACTTAAAACAGGTTTGAACACTGTCTTGTATACTGCTAGTTTGGTGATTTGGCTAATTTTTTTCTTATTCCATATAAATTTCTTCAGCTGGCTACCCACCATACCAATTTATAATTGGTATGGTGGGTAGTTAATAAATTAGTTAATATCCATATATTTACTTTCTAATTTGATCCATTTTTTAAGATTTCACTGGCCTGGCAGCTGTTTCAAACTGGTTAGTTTTTGTCAGAGACCAGGCAGAAACCTTAAGAGAGCAAAAACTCTCTTTCAATACTAAGGAACATGAAATGTCGGAGAGGTGTATTTTTTGTAAGCGAACTCTCAGTTGGTACATAAAAGTATTTACTAAAATAAAGAGCCAAAAGGCTTCAGTTCAGTGATGCAGAAATTACAAAAATCAAGTGGATATTGATCCAGCATTATTTCAAAGTCGAATGTAGAACCATGAAAGTTTTGTAAAAATAAGTTGACCAGAGAGCTTACGGGAATATGCCCGCCAGCATTTACGAGTTTCCCTAGCATGGACCACCTTAGAAAACATGCACATTGCTCAGGCATCCATATATTCGCTTTCTAATTTGGTCCATGTTTTAAGGTTTCACTGGCCTGACAGCTGTTTCAAACTGGTTGGTTTTCATCAGAGATCAGGCAGAAACCTTAAGAGAGCAAAAGCTCTCTTTCAATACTAAGGAACATGAAATGCCGGAGAGGTGTATTTTTCATAAGCAAACTCTCAGTTGGGGCGTAAAAGTATTTACTAAAATAAAGAGCAGCCAAAAGGTTTCAGTTTGGCAATGCAAAAATCATAAAAATCAAGTGGATATTAGATCCAGCATTATTGCAAAGCTGAATATAGAATAGATGCCTGGGCAGCATGCATGTTTTCTAAGGTGGTCTGCACTAGGGCGACTCATAAATGCTGGCAGGCATATTCCTGTAAGGGTGTATTCCTCTCTGGTTAACTTATTTTTACAAAACTTTCATAGTTTCTACATTGGCAGCCCATTCAGATATATACCTGGTAATGAGCTTACCATGGAAAGATGAGAATTGGACACAGTCAAAACTATCAGTCTTTTATGCAGCATAATTAACTGACAGGTTTTGACCTTATAGGATATGTGAGAGTTTTCTCCTGGTTATGTAGCTTTTATCCTGATCATTTATTTTACTTTAGGGTTTTGTGGAATAATATAATAAGCTGTATTATATAAATTATAATAGCAATTTAGTATTGATTTAGTAATAAGAACTTTGACAAGTAGAAAGAGAAAAGGACTTTAAGTCTGTGGTTAAGTTTCTGCTTGTTGGTTTAGAATATTTGGATGAGACATTTACTGTAAAATATATATATATTTTTTTATTGTGTTTAATTATATTTTAAGGAGTTCCACTAATAGATGGTGGTACAGTTAGGTTACCACAGTTAATCGGATTATCTCGAGCACTTGATCTTATCCTTACTGGAAGAGGTATTAATGCAAAGGAGGCAATGGATTTTGGACTTGTTCATCGCGTGACAGCAGTTGGAACAGGTAAACTAAATATCATATACAGAAATTTTTAATTCATAATTTTAAAAAGAGAGGTTGAGGTCAAGGTTAATTATGACATTTTTATGAAAACAGCAAGGTTATTATTATACTTATGGGTGATTTATACTCACTCGAAGTTTAATTCAAAATGAGTTTGTAGCAAACTAATCCTCTCAAATTTACCATGGTGAATTTCATAAGAAAGAAAAAAGTATATGTGGATGTGCTGAAAATTTGTGATAATCACCATGAAGGAATTGAGTCTTTCCCTTGTTGCACAAACCAGTCCTCAACTGCAGATATGACTTCATCATCTGTGGTAAATTTTGTTCCTTTCAAGTGTTTCTTTAAATTTGGGAATAAGAACTACTCAGATGGGACCAGGTCTGGCGAATAGGGGTGGGTGAGGCAGACACTGAAGCCCAAGTTGCGTGTTGTCTATTGGGTTTCATGAGCCATGTGAGCAGGTGGATGTGGATTGTGAATGTGCTGAAAAGTTGTAATAATTTTGCAGGTGCATTGTTCTACAAAAGCATCAATGCGCTGCTCAGTTTCCTGTGGCATTATTCCTTCAGAGCTGTTGAATAAACTGCTGCTGTAACACTTCCACCTTTTTTTTTGAGGAACTTGGTAAGGATTACACCATCCATATCCCAAAAGACAATGGCAAGAACCTTCCTGCTAACTTTTTTTTTTGGTTTTGAACTTCTTTGGCCATGGAGAATCTTTGTGTTTCTACTCCATTGACTGTTGTTTGGTCTCTGGGTCATAGTGATGAAGCCATGTTTCATCAACAGTCACAATACAAACCAAAAAATTTGCACCTGATTTCTCAAAAATGACCCAAAATCCCTTGAGACGATAGCACACATTCTCTCTTTTGGTTGGCATTCAAACATTTGGGGACCCACTTCACTGAGAGTTTCTGCATGTCCAGATGTTGGTGCATAATGACCCCAACTCGTTCCCTGGACATCCTCAGAGTCTTTGCAATGCTTTGGGCTGGTATTTATCTGTCATCATGGATCATAGCATGCATTGCATCGATGGTTTTAGGTGTGATTGCTGTAGATCTTTCTGACCTTGGGGCATCTGTTGTCTCAGGATGCCCAGTTTTAAACTTTGCCACCCATCTGGCAACTGTTAGATATGCTGGGGCACAGTCCCCCAAAATCTCACACAAAGTTTGGTTAATCTCAGTTGTAGACTTTTCTTGTAGCACAAAAAGCACCAACATGTCTTCTTATATATCCTAAAAGAACAATTTGATGAAACATCGGAGTTAAAGTTGCTTTAATATAATTTTTTGCTCTAGGTGTTTATCAGAACTTTTCAGTCTCTCCATATCTACCACATTATGTACATCAGTCTACTTTTGATTCAATACCGTCAAAAGTATTGGCATTAAATACTTTTGAAAGTATTGAATCAGCATCATATATGAAAAGTAGGTCTGATCATGATCTTCTGCTTTACATCCAACTCACATGCTTTCTTGATCAGAGAAGTGAATGCTTGTATGCCACTTCACTAACAAATAGCAAAATGAGTCTGCATCAAAACATGGAACTGCAATCAGAATCATGTAATTTGACCTTTGTTCAACAACAAATGAATGACATTGTATCAAAATGCACAAAATATGCTTCATGAAGTCACTTTAAATGCAAATAGTTGCTAAAAATGTTAAACCACATAGATACAAAACATGAACAAGAGCAGGACAAATGTGGCACTTAGATTAGTATCCTTACATCTATCTTTCTCTAGTTCATGTTATGGGCAGTGACACATACACCTGTTACATGATGTGATGATGTAATCCATGTGTATTGCATGCCTTGGAGTTAACCTTAAATTCAATGTAAGTCAATGTAGTTGACTTGCATTGACTTAGCCCAAAGTCAACACTCAAGTTAGCTCATATATTTCCAAATCTTCAAAAAAAAAAAACAACAGAATCAAAGCGTGTTGCTTAACATAAATTTGCAGCAAAAAACTGCGCAAGAAAGTAGAATATTTCCAAAAAGTTTGTATTTTGTTTGTTTGAACAAAAATATATTCTTATGGTGATACACTGAAGTCTTCACGTAAGTAGTACTCAAAGGATTTCCCCGTATCTCATTGTTTCTTAATGGAGAGTATGTTGAATGTTGCATGAAGAAGGCTTCTGGTATAGGCAGAATTATACATAATTGGCTTGGTGCCAATTGTCAATATAGTTTGTTCTGTAATGATGAGATGCTAACAACACTTGACTTTCACATTCGTGATCAGAAACAAATCTCCATACTACCGTGGAAAGTGATTTTCGACCTTGCTTCAGTATCATTGTGGTACAGTATCTCTAATCAGTTCACTAGTCCATTTATTTTCAAAGGTCATTGAAGGTGGCATTTATCTACAGTTTTTTTGCAAGGGTCAAACTGCTGCTACTGTTAGATGATTACCTTTGATCACATCATATACTTCTGACATGATAATGGTGCTCATAATTTTTCCTATGCATTAAAAGTTGGTCTCTCTCTCTCTCTCTCAGTGATCATTTCCCTAGGTCTTCATACTCTAAACACCTTCTCTCTTTTTTGTCAATGTGGATAGATTTAGGTTGGTCAAGCAGTTTATTTCCAAACCTTTTAAGGCTTATAATTATTATTATTATTATTACATAATGCCTCCAGGGAGTCCAAAGACTCATCGAGGGAGGGTACCTACTCTACAGCTCATTCCACCAAATACAACTAACTGCAACTACACCAATGCCATCTACCTCCCACCACCACTAGTATTTCCACAGACAATCACAATATCCATGCCCATGGTGGGATTCGAACCCACAGCCTTTTGGCTGGAGAGCGGATATGCTAACCACTTGGCTAACCAGGCTGGCCGAGTAAAGTAACAGAGATAAGTCCAGTAAATTATGTCTGTTAACTGCATATGTATTTCAGCCAGTTTGCCTGTTTTGTTTATGAAAAACCCACCACCACTGAGACTTGCTACTTGACCTTCACTTGAAAAACCCTTGTTCTTTGGTTCCTAGACAGCACTTAAACTTTGGTCTTTCCAGCTACATCTGTTGGCTGTATGATGAAAGAGCTGGTGTACCAAAAGTGGAAAGGCATTCACTGCACTGTCACATTCTGGGTGCTACACGTCCATAACAAGAACTACACTCTCTACCAATAATTGTTCTGACACTTTTGCAATTTACAATTGATACTAGCAGGGCAGACCCTAATATTGGGTATGTCTACCTTTGGCCTTTGATCGCCTCCTGCACCCATTCTTCCATCAAAGCAGCACTGAGTTCAGCGACAGATCAAAGATGTGCTGCTCTGGACCTCAATTGCTGCTACAATTTGTCCCATAGGTGTTCCATGGGGTTAAGGTCAGGACTCTCTGCAGGCCAAGTCAGTCGTTTAACATTCATCTCTTCATACCATTCCATAACAGCTGTAGCTTTGTGGCATGGGGCATTGTCGTCTTGATAGTAATAACACAGATCTGTGTTACTATCAAGTAGTAACACAGCTGCCTTCATGGAACCACGTTCAACGACCAGTGGTCCACTCCAAACCAGTTGAATGCACCCCACACCATTACTCCTCTGCCACCAGACTTTACTGTGGTAACAAGCATTCACTAGGCTGCCCCCACACCCACACCCTGCCATCAGGCTGGAAACAGGTGAACCTTGATTCATCGCTCTAGAGTACCATTTTCCAATGGTCAATTGTCCAGTTCACATGCTTCTTGCACCAGGCCAGATGAGCTGCCTTATTCATCGTTGTAATGTTCAGCTTGTGTGCTGCTGCTCTTCCTTGGAAACCCAGTAAATGGGGTTCTTTTTGTACAGATCACCATGGTGTTACTGATGCTCTGGAACTCATTACGGATGGTCTGTGCTGATTGTAACACCCTCCTGTCAGTCATTTTTGGCAGCTGCCCTGGGTGTTTTCTTGCACTAGTGATGCCAGAACCTCTTCATTTGTTGATCACATCGCCAACCGTTGATGTTGGATGCTCCAGTTTAGTGGCAATGGCACATATGGACATGCTACCAATGTGACAGCCCACGATGACACCTCCGTCGAAGTCATTGAGTTTACATCATGTTGCCATACCGCTTGTACTCAACTGCTACAATGAAATACTGTTTCCTACTATCTGTCACCAGTTTTTATGTTATTAACAAACCTAGAATGTTCTATAACTTCAAATAGCAGGGGGTGTCCAGACAATTATTGGTAGATAGTGTTTATGCACCATACACAGAAAGCTGTAAAAATTGTTTTAATGGAACAACAAATATAACAAATATATAGAATTATTATTACGGCTATTATAGCCTGTTTTTGTTTAGGAGTGTCCCTTATTTTAAATACATTGGCTATTTTTACTCAAAAAAATTTATATATATATTTTAGGGCATTATGGGTGAGTATTGAAGGCAATTATAGCAGAATAAAAGAGGATGAAAAATTTTATACATACCTTGTTTTGATGCTAGGATGTCTTTAAATTCCATGTTCCTGCTGAAGGTTGTTTATAACAAGGGGGAAGGGAGCGTGGGGAGTGGGTGTTTTGATGCGGGAAGAATAAATTTGGAAACCCAGGTTTATTTTAATAATATATATATATATTATTGTGTTTAAGGCCACTTTTTTTTGGGGGGGGGAGAAGGGTTAACTTATGGGAAAACTGGGGCAGGGTAGAACGTTAATAGGGTGCGAACCATTTCGGTCGACTGACCATCATCGGAACATTTTCAGAATGAGTGTATAGCTATGTCATGACTGCAAGTTGAATCTGCCAAATAAAATTCTGCTATAATTGCTCACCCGTAATGCCCTAAAATATATATGTAAATTTTTTTGAGTGAAAATAGCCAATGTATTTAAAATAAGGGACACTCCTAAACAAAAACAGGCTATAATAGCCATAATAATAATAGTGTTTAAGAGGAGTAGCATGGGAATTTTCCCAGAAACAATACCTAAAATATATAGAATTTTATTAAAAAACTCAAATACATTTCATCTAAAGTTGTATGAACATTATTTGGGAGATAGACTGCTAACTACATACATAACATGAATCAATGAGTCATAAATGATGCATATACTAGCTTATGTCTCAGTTGCAGCTGAAGTATATGATCACACTATTTGAGTTCAAAGGAACTATTGAAAAACTTGCATAGATAAAAAATAATTTTAAATAATTATTAATTTAAAAAAACAACAAAAAACTTATGAACAATTAATAGTGATCACTTCCAAAACTTAGAGATTGTCATGCAGTCTGATTGGTTGAAGTTCAGACAATTTTGTAGTGTTTCACATGTTTAAAGGAAAAGAAAGAAGAGAATGAAGTTTTGTCTGGCAACAAAATTAATGTCAATAGTGCAAGAAGTAAGGCCAGATTTGTCAGATTCCAAAAATGTAATATAGTCTTGATATTCTTTAATTCTAATCAAGGCAAAACGGCCCGTCTGTTCAAAATTTATGGAAGAAAATTCAAAATCCTGTAATATGAAATTTCTTTTATATTTTCTCTCAAAGTCTCTGGATATATCACCAGGTTTAAATATGCAAATTTTTCATAATGCTTCACAGTTCTCTATTTCACCTTTATACCTTCAGGTGATTTCCAAAAGTAAGATAAGCCTTACTGAACATTTAGCATTAACCAGGCTTTTCTTGGAAATAAACTCTGAAAACTAAAATCTTTCTTTCTTGGGATTAAAGATTTATTTTTTGATTCCATTATTTTGGAATAGGCTTATTGGATATTTTATTGTATTTCCTGCTACAGTGAAATGGTTTTACATATGATTGCACATTGCAATTGTGGTGGTGATGTGGAAAAATTTATTCACATATTTCCCCCATTTTTTTAGCTGAAGCTCTTCATAAATGTGTGCTTGCATAACTAGAGTTTATAAGATGACATGTAATTTGTTCCATATTATAGTAATTTATTGCACCATCCATAATACCACAATGGTAAATAGGACATCTGTAAAATCTGTTTGTATTCATGCCTATTCTTTTCTATAGATGTGCCAATCATTACCAGATGGTTCATATCTTATTAATGCAGGTTAAAATGTAATTACCTATACCCATTAGAAATTTGAACATGCAAAACAATTATACACTTGTGACATAATGATTAGAAATATATATATGTTAGCACAAGAATAATGTTTAATTTGCCATATATTTCGGTCTGAATATTACAGACCATCTTCAGTGGCTACATAGGAATAGTTTTTAAAAAACAAAGTAGCATATGAACAATTGATCATTCATACATAGAACGAGCCGCGTGATGTCATATTGCTAAGTATTAGAAGAGTAAACATTTTTAAAAACATAAAGATATTAATTCAGAAATTCATATAATGATCTTAAATAACATTAGACTGATAAAAAAATAATAAAAAAAAAATTAATGTATTATCCTGATTAAACTTTCCCAGATTTTTGATATAAGATATACAGTCATTACGATTCAAGTTAGGACGTTGAAGTAAGGCCTCTACACTTTCTTTAAATAAACGTTCAAATTTGTAGTGACATCTGTGTAGGAGGAGAGTCTTGGACCAAAGGATGTTGTGGTTTGTTTCTAAACCATGCTGAGCTAATCCAGATTTCTCAGGTTTGCTGTGTTGAATTGATGACTGATGCTCTTGAATTCTTTTTTCTATGGAACGTCCAGTTTGTCCAAAGTAAGAACGATTACAATTACAAGGAACTTGATACACTCCAGGTAGAAACAAGGTTGAGCATTTCTCTTTAGATGAAGGAAAATGGTTGGATAATTTGTTAATAGGTGTATAAGTGGCTGTTAGATCATATTTCTTTAGAATTCTTGAAATTGGTTCTGAAATCCCGGAAATGTAAGGAATATTTGGCAAATTAAACATTATTCTTGTGCTAACGTGTATATATTTCTAATTATACACTGGTGTCCAAAAGCTAAGGATGAACTACATTTTTACCTGTATATGAAAATATTTTCATGACCACAGCCAAATGTGGGCATAAATTTATTGCCAGCATATTAATAAATTATATTATACAAAAATTGTCATAAATTTCATACAAAATAAATTGCAATATGTTTTGGCAAAAATTACAAATTTCCTAAGGACATTAGTTAAGGAATTAATGCACACTGCTTACAGAAAACTATGCGGAGAGACATTTTAGCATGGAATATGTCCGTCCCAAACTATGATGCAGCTCTAACAACATTGTACCATGCTTAGCATCAAGCTATTCAGGAGTTCTTGAGCCAAACTGGACCCTCCTCCTTCAGAGCAAGGATAAGGCCTTGTTTGTTTTCTGGAGGGGAATTTCGAACAGCAGTACATCTCCATATTTTGTCCCAAACATATTCTATGGGTTGAGATCTGGGGAGAGTGTGTGCTGGCCACTTGATTTAATTAATATTCTTAGTCTTGAAGTATCTTCATTGCTCCTGTATGATGTGGTGTGGCATTGTCATCCATAAAAATGAATTCTTTGCCTACAGCACCACAGAACAATCGAAAATGATCTTTTCCCAGTGGTGCATGTAGCTCAATGCATCCATTAAGTATAATGCCTTCCCACGCACCATGACCCGAGACCTCTGTATCTATCCCTTTCAAGAACATTATCGCAATGGTAAACAGTATCACTTTCATGCCAGATCAAGTGTCATCTAGAATCAAAAAAAAAAAAAAAAAGACTCATCTGCAAAGAGTACATTAGCCCATTGGTCTCTTGTCTAATTTTTATGGATATGATACCACTGAAAATGTGCTGTATGATGAGCTGTGGATAAAAGGAGATAGACTACAAACCTTTGGGTGTATAGGCCTACTTGTTGCAGATGTTTTGCAAGACCACAGTTTGGCAATAAATCTGCATAGTTGTGCTTGAATGGAGCCAACTTGTAAGCTGATCTGCCATGCTGTGTCAATTACATTTTGCTGTTATAACCAAAAATCTGTCTTAATGCTCCATGGTAGAGTGAGGGTGACCTCTCGGCATATGTCTGGAACACATTCCATTGGTTTGAAACACTGCCCAGAGCCTGGATACAATGAGAGATTCCAAACTTTTTGGCAATATCAGTAATTCTGCAGCCTTCTTCAAGTCTTCCAATAATTCTTCTCCACATGAAATCATCTGCATGATGTCTTTGAGATATTACAAGACATCCAAGTTTGCAACTTTATTCTTTCACAAAAAGCTTCCTTCAAACACAAATTTGCTTAGCACAGCCCTGTTGAATGCTACCATGTGACTCCTTTTCATGTGATTCGAAAATATGAATGTATACTTGCTTTCTACTTGAAATTGTCAGTAATACAAATTGCCATAAGCTGATTCATCTGAATTTGCAGTTGTAATCTTCAGAAATAGTGTTCGTCCTTAGGTTTTGGACACCAGTGTAGAAATTCTTTTAATTATCAGTTACCTCTATATCCTGAATGCAACAAATTTTATCCTTTCTATATAACTTTGTGTTTTTCTACAAAGCACACAATAATTTGTTGTGTCCCGCTGGATGGCAAATCGAATGTATGAAACAAATTGCCATATCCCTCCCTACAGGCAAATACACAACAATAAAAAATTTGTGGAGTACCAGGTGTGAATGCGTTAAATAAATACTTTATCAGGTGTTTGTTTGCCTAACCTTTTTTTTTTTTTTTTTACAATCGAAAACTTTAGTCACTTTTTTTTTTTTAATGCAAATAACTCTAACTCCATAACTGTTCAGTAAATGATTCCTGGTCATTTAATTTTTTTTTTTCTTTTATTAAAAAAAAATCTTTTACAAGTTACTGAAATTTTGCACATTTCTCTTCATATGATCTACACAAAATTACATAGACTCTCACTATAATAAATTACTGAAAAGTCCAATAAATCCCATAGATAATGCAATGCCTTGTTAAAAGAAATTCACAATGACAAACTATTTCAGTGGCCCCTACAAGTTTGCTGTAGTAAGCAGGGTGATAGTTGTTAGTCAGCAGATGACACTTAATCACCTCATACTAGGTGATTAAGTGTCATCTGCTGACATTCATAAACATATAATACCACTGTGGGATATGAGCCCATAATCTATTGGTTGAAAGGTGGAGATGTTATCTGTTCGTTCTTCTATGCCAATAGTATTACTTAGACACATACAAATCCAATATAGAATAAGTTACTCACTTTAATATTTTTCTTAAATATTCCAAGTATTAAAATATTACTGTCTCATTGTTTACCTCCTGCATACTGCATACTTGACAACAGTAAACATTTATGTAAATCAAAACTTCATTTTTTGAGGGATGTATCATTAATTTTGATATTCGGTATTATATACAGTATATATTATAAAATTATATTCTATAATAACATGAACATAATTTTTAATTCATGTTGATTGAACTTTTCATGATTTCCTCTGAGTTAGCAGGCAGTTGTGAAAATTCAAACATTATATTTATTAAAAGACAAAATTGACTTCTATTTAATGCTTTTGGTAATTTTTTTTATCAACAGATTGCAAAGTTTTGCTCCATTTATTAGCAATTTATTTTTTATTTCTCTGATGATTTACTCTATTTTTTTTTTTCTTTTTTCAGTACATCATTTTTCTGCACACCATAATATTGAATAAAATTTTTTATGTGAATATATATATATATATATATATATATATATATATATATATATCTGTTTTATTTTTTATGTAAGCCTCCACCTACAAAAGGATGAAAACCTATAGTATTTTTAGTTCCTAAGAGATTTCTGTATTTATTTTTATTTTTATTTTATTTATTTATATTTTGTATTTTTTAAATATAATCTGATATCATTTGCTTTAGAGGCCAAATATAGACTTGATGCAAGCCACTTTCGGCCTCCAGTAAGTAGGCCACTGGTCAATGAAATTCATCTCCCACCTAAAGACGTTCATAAATATCTGCACTTGTTGTGGAATTTGAGTACACTAATTGCCAACCAATCAGGACATCTTATGATATAATTTTCAATTTAATTTTATTTGCCACTATTTTTGTTGCTTGTTTTTAATGTTGCTGTTAGCTTTATATAAATTATTGATAACAAACTATGTATTTGTTTCTATAGCTCTTGGAACAGCCATAAAATTAGCACAGTGCATTGCTAAATTTCCACAGGAATGCTTGAAGGCTGACAGGCAGTCTGCATATTATTCTGCGTTTGATGCAAAATCACTGGAAGAAGCACTACAATTTGAATATGAAAATAGCAAACATGTATTAACAGAAGAATCAGTTGCAGGTGAAATTTATTTTTCATTTATTTTATATTTCATTTATTAATGCTTATCTATGAATAGGTCCCAACATCCCCATTGAGTGTTTTGCTATGCATTTAACAGATCAGAAAGGTGGGGGGGGAGTGAGCCTGCTGTACTGTGACTGGAGGGAGAGGGCTGTGATTGTGAATAATTCAGTAAGTAGACTGCTGTGCAAGGAAAAATTGTGTTCAGTATGTTGATGTATGGGATGATTTTGATGGTTGAAAGGATTTGTACTTGCAGGATAGATTATACTGAAATGGGTTTAGTGTTAGCTGTTTGGAAATAATTGTTCAGTTGAATGTGAATAGTCAGGAAAACTCATTGTATCTGGATGTGCATTTAGTTTGTTAACTGTTAACGATGTAATGTGTCAACTTGCCACTAGTGCCAAAATGTTAGTATTTTCTCTTCAGAACTATCAGATTGCTATTAAATTTTTCACTTTGTCACTCACTGTATCTACAAACTTTTTTGTAGATACAGTGACATAAGCCACTTCATCACTTGCTGCCAGTGTCAAATTTTTCTCTTCAGAAATATATAATTCCTGTTATATTTTTTCTTTTATTATACTACAGCTATAAACTTTTTTTTTCCAGTAAAGGAACCAGAATCATCTCATATGGATAAATAATTCTCTTGTATATTCTAACTACAAGATATCTCATCATGAGTTATCTTGCATATGGCTCCTGAATAAAAATTAGTTTACATCTGTAAAATATAAGCAGCTTATGATAACTGCATTATGATATTAGTGTGCCCTTGATGCTGCTCACTTCTGAGCTGGACACTCCTTTCACGTGGGTCTGAAAACTGTGAGCCAGTAATGTAAACATGCAAGCTGCAAAAACGTGTCAGTATATCGATAGCTTGGTGTGCTACTTCTCTCATGGATTCTTTTGTAAAAATGTATTTAGTTCAAATTCACCTTATTCACTCTGTGTATATCAAGTTTCTTTTCCTTTATGAAATACCTGCACTTGCTACGAATTATTTTGTAGTTGGCATGAAACTTCAGTATAACAAATATGAAATAATTTATAGTCAACAGTGTTAAATTAATAGCTTGAAATTGTGAGTGTAATGGTATTAAGCAAGAGAGAGAAAGAGAAGGATATTATTTTAGGGGTGAATCTAGGAATGTCATAGTTAGTTTTTTTCAGTGAAAATTGTGGTAGGAAGTTTGGATGAGAAATCAACTCCAGCTTTCTGTGTGAACTAGTCTATGCTCTAAGAGTTACCTGAACACTCATCATCTTTGTGGTCAGTTATCATGCTTATACACCAGTGGCCAAAGCATTTGGAATAAAGGTGAGGGGATTCTTAGCATTGGTAGATGTGATGGGACTAAAAATTATTGACATAGCTAACAGAAGAGTGTATCTGTAAAAGAATAGAATGTGATAGGTTCAGTATATTCAAGGAGAACAGATAAAATAGGAAGTGTGAGTATTGGTGATGATTGCAGAGGGAATTAAATCCAATCTTGAGTATAAATCTCCAATGGTAGTACAGTGGATGTTCACTATAATGAACACTGCTATAATAAAATGATTCACCATAGCTAACTATGCAAGAGTCCCAAAAAACCAATGCTGTTTTAAGTTCATAACTGCAAACAATAAAAGTTCAAACTTTCATGTAGTGGACTAAATTTCCTCACAAGGGACATAAAAATCCAATCCATGTCACAAAATAGAGCTCTTGTCAATAATCCTTTGGGAAGTACTGCATAATATTTATTTGCATTTTGTATTAAAACTAGAAAATAAAAGAAATTGTAGCCAAGGTCATTCTGTCATGCATTTATGACAGAATGGCCGAAAATAGTACATTGACAGCAGAACACAGAGGATTGGCAGGAACCATATATAAAGCACACACACAGAACACAACATAAAAAGTGCAAATAATAATGAGAAACGTATAAGAAAGAAGAAAACTAGAAGTGTATGAAATTATAAAAATGAAAATCCAGAATTAAAATTTTAAAATGTTACTATAGTTTAAATTAATATCATTTACCTGAAATATTCAATAGTAAATGAACCACTATTGAATGAATGAACGTATAGTCTTTACCATTAAAAATACAGGCATACCCTGGTCATATGACACATTAGGTTCCAGATCATTATCACATAGAGGATTTTACCATATAGTGAATCACTTCCCTCACCCCAACTTGTGGATATGTGTAATTGTTTAATAATGTTTTTAAACCATCATATATGTGAGTAAATGATGTAAATAAAGCATTAATTTATGTCAATTGCACAAAGTAAAAATTTAGAATAATTTTCACAAATGAAAAAGTTATTCTGAATAGCTTGACTTAAGAACATGATGACTAATTTGGGTAATCAATTTACATCATTAAAAGTTTTCCCCTTTCAGCAATAAGATTGTCATATTTACAAATAACTGCTAGTGTAGCACTTTTCACTTTATCTTTGTTTTTAACAAATGTGACAACAATAGTGTGGGGTAAGTTACCACGTGGCCATCTCAGTGTGCAATACATGATTGTCACTAAATTTAGTAATTTTAATCTTAGTCTCTAATGTAATAGGTTTACAAGTCTTCTTTTCACTGGAAGAAACAGCATCCCATATAATCGGATAATATATATGGAACAGTGAAACACCAAACCAGGAAGAGATGAAGCAAGCAATGATGTTGTACACAAACAGTTCACAAAAACTGCACATAGATTGATTCATGAGAACATTAAGCTGAAAGTGTTGAGCAAATGCAGCACTGTATGAATGGACATTAGTCATAATTGAAAAGCATCATTTGAGTGGATCATCATAAAGTGAAGCATCATTAAAGCAGAGTATTACCTGAAAACCTGGCAGTCAGTCAGCTTTATAATTGGTCACTTCCAGTTACAAAGAGGGGAAAGAACAAGCGATTTGCAATTAGGTTACATTAGTAAGCCTAAGAGAGAGAGAGAGAGAGGTGGGGGGGGAAGCAATTGACACAGCTGGTGTGAACAAGTTAGCTTTCTAATTGTACAGAGATATCAAGTTCATCATAAGGTCTCTATCCAGTTAGGAAGCTGACGTGTTCACACCAACAGTACCAATAAATACCCTTACACTAATGCAGGCTAGCTGTTAATCACCTGTGTCCTCTCCCTCTTTTTAATTGGAAGTGACCGGTTATAAAGCTAGACTGATTGGGGTTTTCAGGTTATTTTTGATTTCAATGGTATAAGCTGCACGTTTAGTTCACTGTGAAGATTTCAAGTAAGTGACATTAATTCGAGCTAATGTAACATTTTCGAAATTTAAACATTAATTCTGGATTTTCATTTTTATAATTTCATACTCTTCTAGTTTTCTTTTTTATGTCTCCCATTATTATTATTATTATTATTATTTTGGGCGACTCCAGGAATCCTTAGACTCATCGAGGGAGGCCCTAAACATCATGTCCACACAACTATGTGATTACATTCTCACAGTATCTATCATACCTTGTCTTGAACTTGTTCACCGTCATAGCACCCACAACAGACTCTGGCAGCTTATTCCACTCATTTACCACTCTAAAAGTAAAGAACCCAGCTTTAACACCCCTGCTAACCACACCCTTGCCCAGCTTCCATAGGTGTCCCCTAGTTCTCCCACTACCAGTCCTGATCTCAAAAATATCCTCTGAATTCCTATAGAATCCCTTTAGCAATTTGAATGTCTCAATCATATCTCCCCTCCTCCGCCTATCAACTAGTTTCTGCAACCCACAAATCTTCAACCTGTTCTCATATGGTTCATTCCATAGACCTGTTATCATCTTAGTCACTCGCCTCTGGATCCTCTCCACCTCCTCCCCATCAAGAAGGAACCGAGGTGACCAAATCTGGGCACAGTAGTCGAGATGAGGTCTTATCAAGGCTCAGTACAGAGGTACAATAACTTGCTTGTCTCTGCTCGTCAAGGTATTTTTCAACAACCAAGTGAGTTGATGAGCTGATTTAGCTACTTTTGCAGTGTGCCCCCTAAACTTCATCTCCCTATCCACCAACACTCCCAAGTCCCTGGCCTCATCAATCTCTTGGAGTACAGTTCCACCAATGTGGTATACTGCTGCTAATCTTTTCACCCCAAAATGCATAACCTTAAATTTTGTCACATTAAATTGACATCCATTCTCCTTAGCCCAGAACTCCAATCTATCTAAGTCATCCTGCAAGACGTTGACATCTTCTGCATTCACTATTGCCCTACCCAACTTTGCATCATCAGCGAACAAATGAATTGTTCCACTTAGATCCTTCCCTATATCGTTAATGAACAGATTAAACAGCAGTGGTCCAAGAACAGAACCCTGCGGCACACCACTAGTCACAGGCCGTCTTTTGAACTCTACTCCTGAATAAACTACTCTTTGATATCTCTCCATCAACCAACCACCTATCCATCTCACCAACCCTATATCCATTCCCATATGTTGTAGTTTACGGATTAGTATTCCTTTATGTTGGAGGTTTAATGGATTTTTTTACAACACTCAGAAATAATTAAATTAGAATTTAATACTCCTATATTTCGTCCTAGTCACTAGGACATCTACGGGGATTACAAAAACAATTAATGTAACATGCACACAAAAACTTACAATACTAAGCCCAACCACGTGGGTGACACTAAAGTCCTATCTAGGTGGAGCGCCCTCTAAGGGCGGTAGTAGGTGGCCTGGAATGTAAGGTGGGACCTCTGGTGATGAGTGTTTCCCAAATCTTCGGAAGCTTAATGCAACCGTATTTGTTAAGATTTGGTTGGTTTCTGAGAGCTGCTGCTGCTCCTAAGAAAAGTCTCTCGTTCTTGAATTTGCTGTGGTGGAGCATGGTGGTTTTCTTCCATGATACTCTGTGGGTGGTGTCCAAAACATGGTCAGCCAAGCCTGAATGGCCATAGTTGTGTTTAACGATGTACGACTTGTGTTCCTCCAGGCGGATGGATGCTGATCTGCCTGTCTGTCCAAAGTACGCAAGCTTACAGGAACAGGGTACTTTGTAAACTCCAGACAGTGAGAGAGGGGGGGAGCTGATCTTTCGTAGAATGGATAAGGGTAGCAAGTTTGCGGTAGGGCTTATATGCTGTGTGTAGGTTATACTTTTTTAGTATCTTGGCTATTTTTTCTGAAGTGCCTCGGTTGTAGGGTATGGTGATGGCATTTTTAAATTCTTGTTGACGAGAGAGATGGGGATTGGGGGAGGAATTGATTATTTTTTTGATACTGTGTTCACTGTAGCCATTGGAGAGGAAAGTTCTGTGTATGTGGTTAAGCTCAGTAGTGAGGGCAGTTCCACTGGAACAAAGATTGTGGGCTCTCTTGGTAAGGGTTTTAATGATGCCATATTGTTGTGAGGGGTGGTGGTGGGAGAGTTTGTGAATGTGTGTGTGGTTTTTCTGTATACAGTGAAGGCAAGTGTATCATTGGGCAGGCGCGTGACTAAGGTGTCTAGGAAGGGTAAACAATTGTTCTTTTCCTTTTCCATAGTAAACTGGATTCTTGGATGTAGGCTATTGAGATGAACGAGGAAGGAGTCTAATGTGTCTGGGCCATGAGGCCAAATGGAGAACACATCATCTACATATCTTAGCCAGATAGAAGGTTTGAGTGGGGCTGAGTCTATGTCTCGTTTTTCGAAATCTTCCATATAGAAATTGGCAAGGGGGGTTGAGAGGGGGGAACCCATGGCTGTTCCTTCTATCTGCTTGTAGATTTTGTTATTCCAAGTGAAATACCCAGAGTTGATGGCAAAGGAAAAGAGATCTAAGATGTCAGAGGGGAAAACGTTTTCTAATAGAGATAAAGTGTCAGTTAAGGGAATATTGGTAAACAAAGAGGAGATATCAAAGCTTACCAATATGTCTGTATTGTTCAAGGTTAACTTTTCTGTGAGGGCTTTAAAGTGGGTCGAGTTTTTTATATAGGAAGCTGAATTTCCGGTGAGGGCTGACAGAAAGTTGGCCAGCTGTTTAGACAGTCTGTAACAAGGTGCATTGGTGGCATCTACTATAGGTCTGAGTGGGGAATTGGGTTTGTGGATTTTTGGTAAACCGTATATTCGGGGGGGGATGGGAGCGGAAAGGTTTAAGTTTTTTCGTGATGTCAGGGGGCCAGGAGGTTACTTTTTTAAGTAAGATTTTTAATTTCTTAACTTGTATTTTTGTGGGGTCATGTTCTAGCGGGATGTAGGTAGCGCCATCGTGGAGGATAGTGTTCATTTTACGATTGTATTCGCTGGTATTAAGAACAACTGTGGCATTACCCTTATCCGCTCTGGTGATGACGATACTTTTTTCTTTGCGTAGTTTCTGGAGAGCCATGCGTTGGGCATAAGATAAGTTACTTTTTGGAGGCGAAGAGTGAGCGAGGATGTTGGCTACGTCGAGTCTGATGTTGTTGGCTACCTCCGACGGTAAGCGACCGATCCCCCGTTCGACATTAACCATTACATCGAGCACCGGCACTTCTTTCGGGGCGACGGCAAAATTATGGCCGAGGCCAAGGGCACTGACGGCATCCTCGTTGAGCCTTTTGGAAGAGAGGTTAATTACTGTCTGGAGCGGTTGAATTTGTGGTTGTGGTTTGTCTTTAACCAGGTTGCTGTATTTCTTGACGTGTTTGTTTTTTATTTTTTGAAATTCTCTCTGTGCGGAAGTTTCCGAAATATCAGAGAGAATCGACCAAAGTTCAGGGTTAAGAACGGTGGAGAGCTCTGTATGTAGGAAGCCAATGGCGGCGTTTGTCACTGTGAGGGCGGCACGAGTAGAGGCGATTTTCTCGCGTAGTAATGGTAGGCTGGCACGTTTATATATACGGAGTGCTTTTTTGGAATGGAAATTGGTCTTCATTTTAATGCATTTCGGTATCACTCTTGTATCCCGACATCTTTTTAAAAAGGCCAGCCTATTTAGTTGTCTAGATAGTCGTAGTTTTGACTTACCGTATTGCTTGGATTTACGTGCTAAATCTTCTCCATGGATGATTAGAATTTTTGTGTAGAGGCTTAGGTGCTGTGAGGACATTATGGTGGAGGTTTAATGGATTTTTTTTACAACACTCAGAAAGAATTAAATTAGAATTTAATACTCCTATATTTCTTCCTAGTCACTAGGACATCTACGGGGATTACAAAAACAATTAATGTAACATGCACACAAAAACTTACAACACTAAGCCCAACCACGTGGGTGACACTAAAGTCCTATCTAGGTGGAGCACCCTCTAAGGGCGCTCCACCTAGGTAGGACTTAGTAGGTAGGACTAGGTAGGACCTAGATAGGACTAGGACACCTACGTCGGAGGTAGCCAACAACATCAGACTCGACGTAGCCAACATCCTCGCTCACTCTTCGCCTCCAAAAAGTAACTTATCTTATGCCCAACGCATGGCTCTCCAGAAACTACGCAAAGAAAAAAGTATCGTCATCACCAGAGCGGATAAGGGTAATGCCACAGTTGTTCTTAATACCAGCGAATACAATCGTAAAATGAACACTATCCTCCGCGATCGCGCTACCTACATCCTGCTAGAACACGACCCCACAAAAATACAAGTTAAGAAATTAAAAATCTTACTTAAAAAAGTAACCTCCTGACGTCACGAAAAAACTTAAACCTTTCCGCTCCCGTTCCCCCCGAATATACGGTTTACCAAAAATCCACAAACCCAATTCCCCACTCAGACCTATAGTAGATGCCACCAATGCACCTTGTTACAGACTGTCTAAACAGCTGGCCAACTTTCTGTCAGCCCTCACCGGAAATTCAGCTTCCTATATAAAAAACTCGACTAACTTTAAAGCCCTCACAGAAAAATTAACCTTGAACAATACAGACATATTGGTAAGCTTTGATATCTCCTCTTTGTTTACCAATATTCCCTTAACTGACACTTTATCTCTCTTAGAAAACGTTTTTCCCTCTGACATCTTAGATCTCTTTTCCTTTGCCATCAACTCTGGGTATTTCACTTGGAATAACAAAATCTACAAGCAGATAGAAGGAACAGCCATGGTCCCCCCCCCCTCACCCCCCCTTGCCAATTTCTATATGGAAGATTTCGAAAAACGAGCCATAGACTCAGCCCCACTCAAACCTTCTATCTGGCTAAGATATGTAGATGATGTGTTCTCCATTTGGTCTCATGGCCCAGACACATTAGACTCCTTCCTCGTTCATCTCAATAGCCTACATCCAAGAATCCAGTTTACTATGGAAAAGGAAAAGAACAATTGTTTACCCTTCCTAGACACCTTAGTCACGCGCCTGCCCAATGATACACTTGCCTTCACTGTATACAGAAAAACCACACACACATTCACAAACTCTCCCACCACCACCCCTCACAACAATATGGCATCATTAAAACCCTTACCAAGAGAGCCCACAATCTTTGTTCTAGTGGAACTGCCCTCACTACTGAGCTTAACCACATACACAGAACTTTCCTCTCCAATGGCTACAGTGAACACAGTATCAAAAAAATAATCAATTCCTCCCCCATTCCCCATCCCTCTCGTCAACAAGAATTTAAAAATGCCATCACCATACCCTACATCCGAGGCACTTCAGAAAAAATAGCCAAGATACTAAAAAAGTATAACCTACACACAGCATATAAGCCCTACCGCAAACTTGCTACCCTTATCCGTTCTACGAAAGATCAGCTCCCCCCCTCTCTCACTGCCTGGAGTTTACAAAGTACCCTGTTCCTGTAAGCTTGCGTACTTTGGACAGACAGGCAGATCAGCATCCATCCGCCTGGAGGAACACAAGTCGTACATCGTTAAACACAACTATGGCCATTCAGGCTTGGCTGACCATGTTTTGGACACCACCCACAGAGTATCATGGAAGAAAACCACCATGCTCCACCACAGCAAATTCAAGAAAGAGAGACTTTTCTTAGAAGCAGCAGCAGCTCTCAGAAACCAACCAAATCTTAACAAATACGGTTGCATTAAGCTTCCGAAGATTTGGGAAACACTCATCTCCAGAGGTCCCACCTTACATTCCAGGCCACCTACTACCGCCCTTAGAGGGCGCTCCACCTAGATAGGACTTTAGTGTCACCCACGTGGTTGGGCTTAGTATTGTAAGTTTTTGTGTGCATGTTACATTAATTGTTTTTGTAATCCCCGTAGATGTCCTAGTGACTAGGACGAAATATAGGAGTATTAAATTCTAATTTAATTCTTTCTGAGTGTTGTAAAAAAATCCATTAAACCTCCAACATAATGTCCTCACAGCACTTAAGCCTCTACACAAGGATTAGTATTCCATGTGGTATCCTGTCAAACGCCTTTGCCAGGTCCAGCAGTATCACTGTAAACCCATTTCCCTTATCCAGTTCAGCCGTCACCTTGTTATAAAACTTGAGCAAGTTACTGAAGCATGATCTACTCTTCACAAAGCCATGCTGTCCTCTGTACAGTATCTCGTTTTCATCAATCCATTCCTGTATTTTCCCCTTGACTACTTTCTCTAAGACCTTGACAACGACTCCTGATATGCTGATCGGTCGGTAATTTGCAACCGTAGTCTTGGATCCTCCTTTATGCAGTGAAACTATTTTCCCCTCTTTCCACACCTTCGGGACTAAGCCAGACCTGAGACTCAGATTAAACAACATGGTCAAGGGCACTGATAATTCTTTAGCTGCTTCACGCAAGACCCGTGCCGGTATACCATCCAATCCCACAGATGTGTTCACATTAAGGTTCTGTAATAGACTAGTCACCTCCACTTCATTCATCACTTTTCCCGTATAAACTAATGGTTCCTTCATTTTTTCAATGTCACCACCTGGATGATATGCTTTTGCAAAGTGCGCGCTCAGTAACTCCACTATATCGACTGATTCAGTGACCTCCTTACCATCGTCATTCCTTAAAATCATTTTGCCGTGTACAGTTTTTTTCTTGCTTGCAGCATATTGAAAGAACTGTTTTGGATTCTCTTTTGCTTGCAAAGCTAGTTTCCTTTCATAATCCGCTTTCGCTTTTTTTACCACACTCATTGCCTTTCTGGTCTGCACTTTATATCGTTCATGTGCCTGCAGGTCACCCCTTTCTTTAAATTCCCTCCACAGTTGTTTCTTTTTTTGCAGCTCAAGCTTAATGGTGTTATTCATCCATTTAACCCCTACTTGTTTTACTATTCGGACCCTAGGTATACGATCAGCTATTACCTCCTGTAAATGCTCCTTGACCACTTCCCATGCTCTATCGACGTCCAGCCCTTGCAGTTGTACATGCCATGGCACTGATCCAAGCAATCGCCTAAGCTTGTCATACTTGCCAGCATGGTAATTCCACATATACCCTGTCTTATTCGAAAATTCCACACCTTCAGCCACCTCCCAGGTCAAGCCCTTATGATCACTCTCACCAATAGGTGGCAACATGGTCATATTCATTACAGTCAAATTCTCAGATGCTATTACCAGGTCAAGCACTCTCACACCCCTAGTATTTTCAATTACATGCTGTCTCAGATAGTTATCCCTTAATAATTGAATAAAATCTTTTCCTTCCTCACACGTGTCCTCTCCTCCTTCCAATCAATGTTACCATAGTTGAAATCCCCCATAATAATTACCCTCCTTCCACTCATTTCATCAATTTCCCTATGCATACTATCTCCACCATCTATTCCATCACCTGGTCTATAGCAGCACCCAACTGTATATTTTATTCTGCCAGTCTCAATCTCACACCAAATAGCCTCAAATGAGCTCCTTTCACTATCCTGCGATACAACTTCAATTCTCCTTGGCTGCAGTTCATCAGCTATCATCAATAATACCCCTCCCCCCATTTTATTCTCTCTGTCCCTCCTAAACACACTATAACCTACACATTCTATCCCACTAACTATATCCCGCCAGCCATGTTTCACTAATGCCAATAACCTGTGGCCAGGAAGAGCCAATCAAGGCCAAAAATTCTTCCTTCTTGTTCCTAATACTCCTAGCATTAGTATACATGAAATGCAGTAATCCCTTAGTCCCACCCCTATATCGATACGTTATTCTCAATTATGGTTTGCATTTGTATACTTTTCATGTGGTTTAGTGTGCTTTATGTATGATTTCTGCTGATCCTTTGTATTCTATTGTCAATTAAGATTTCTCTTTCCTTAGTGTTCTGTTTCTCACAAAGAAACAGTTCCATTATTTTTATCCCTAACTATAGCAAACCCTCTACTATAATAAGCTGTTTCTCTGGCCCTTAGGGATTTTCCATATTGAATGGCTAATGTAGTAGTATTATGGTTTGTATTATTACAATTTAAATAATACAAGCAGTGAGTTATAGCAGTGGGGTCAAGGCTGTTTGGTGTGAGATTGAGATTAAAAGAACAAAATACACAATTGGATCCTTCAGACCAGAAGCATCTGAAGCGGACTGCAAGCTGCATAGTAAGAAAAATCATATGGACACAAAGAGGGGCTAGTATTGTGCATAATTTTAACTGTGTGAATTAGACAAGCAGGAGGAAATGGCATAAAAAAACCAAATGAACGAGAATTTATAGAATTACTGAGGAATAACTACTTTAAGCAGTACATCATGGATAGAACTCACAATGTAAGAATTAGATCTATTAATAGTATCCTTACATATGGGGGGGGGGGAGAGATAGTGAGAGAGAGGGAGGCAACAATACATGTGAGAACTTTGATTAAGAAGGAGCATATGTGGAATACAGCAGGTGCATAATTATAATAAACTGAGAAAGCAGTTTGAATCATTTCCTTGGCATGATAAATTACACGGTAATCAGCAGTTCATGTCATTAATCAAAGGGTGTTTGAAGGAAGCTATATCTGACTTCATCTCCAAACTTAGAAGAATAAATGACATTGGATTTATATGGATGAATAACGTTTTAAAGCAAAAGCTGCATAAGAAGAGGATCTGATATTGTGAGAAATATGATGGCAGGAGCAACATAAATAACAATATCAGATCCATAACATCAGAAAGGTGAAATTGGATTATGAAAAGAAGTTAGCCAAACAACAAAAGTTGACTGAGTGGTTAGCAGAGCCACTCTTACTCACAACCAAGGCTGTGGGTTTGAATTCCATTGTGGTATGTTAATGTGATAAATGAATTTTTCCCCTGCTGTGAGAACACCATCCTGCTTATCAGAGACCTGAAGCAGCTTGAAAAAGTTTCATATTTAGCCTCTAGAGCTGACTCATGTAATTCTTAGCCCACTCATTATATACTAATATGAATGTTTAGGCTGAAAACCTTTTGTGGGTGGAATTAACATAAAAGACATTAAATCAGATCAGTGGAAATCTGACAGGATTTTATCATTCTATAGCAAGTGGGAGAATAACCTTAGTTAATGTAGATGGTATGAAAATATCAGATGCACTAGAAAAAGTTGAATTATTAAGTGTCCACTTTAATAAGGTATATATTCAATGAAAATCCAGAAAGAATAGAGATGGACGAATTACAGCTATAATTCTGTTGCAAGAGCTTGATTTGAATATAGCCATCAGACTGAATGGAATATTGGGAATATGCAAAAGAGTTAGCAGTGTTCCTGACTCAGTTTTTCTTGAGGTATGCGTGACTAAATGGGATCCCTTGATAATTTTCTGGACTCCCTGGAGGAGCCTCAAACAATTATATTTTTAGATATAGATATTTTTTGTGATTGTTCTGCTACTGATTACCTCATTTAAATTTTATTCTAGACATTCAGAATATCATTACTTTCAGTTTTTATATTATCTTTATGATCTTTGATTTCTCTGTGATACTTTTTTCTCTGTTTCTCCAAAAACACTTATAGAAATATTGGAATTTTCTTACGATAGAAATTCATTATAGCAAACTCTTTGTGGTCCTTTCAAGTTTGCTATAATGAAAGTCAAATGTATTTATCTCACTTTTCAAAATTTTTTCATTACTTTTTGTTTAACTAGTTTAATATGCAAGTTGCTCCATCACATGCTTACTTAGTCAATGTTTTCTTCATATTTTGTCACCTATTCTATAAGGTTTGGCTTTTGTTTTCAAACTCTTTCACTTTTTCCTGATATCCTTATACAATTTGGGTTTGCTGTTTCGTATTCATTTAACATTTTTCTTTTCATTGAGATATTCATTGCTGAACATGAGGTTGTGGTCATTTTCTATTTCAAATTTCCTGTACATTGTTTTGTCTTGGCCCCCAGTCTAAAAAACACAACAATAGCATAATTGAAAGCACTTCTTATTGTGTGTGCATACCCCACACTTGCTTTTCCATGTGAATTTATGCACATTTTTATGTTGAATATGGTGTTAGTAATGACTACTGCAAATCTTGAATGTTACCATCAAATCAGCATTTTCTGAAGAATGATTTTTTTTTACTTGGTTATAAAAAGGTTTCCAATTTTTAATGAAGGAAAGTCATTAAGTTAGGTAGTGGTGTAACAAAGGGCATTTCTGGCTGATTTCTGAAATGAATGAAAGTTTCACTGTAAGACATTTGATGCAACATTGCTTTGAGGTAGTATAAACAGCCATATTCACATGGGACTGTATACTGTGATTTTGCCAGTTTCCTTTGGATGTGTTTAATTGTTTTCCATCAGTCCTCTCTATGAAAGGTTCGTGACCTTTAACATATTCAGTCCATGAATTGGTTTAAGAGTTAGATAAACCAGGAAACATTTTATATCTGCCCCCATTATTGCCTACCACTTAAAGACACACCAACATCCATGCCATGGGATTTCAAATCCACTATTTGTTGATAAAAAAGCAGAGATGTCAATTTGGCTATCTGGGCTGATGAGTAGTCTTGCGATTTACTTTTCGTATTTAGGAAAGTTTTGAAAGAAAGAGTTTGCCAGTGTATTCTTTAGAAATAGCAAGGCATGTTTTTGCTAAGATGTAGGTTGGAGTGTACTACATCATTTTTAATAGGCAGCTCATTAAGCCACATGGCTCAAAAAAAAAAAAAATTCTCCTGTACTACATTTTGTTGAAGATCACATCTCTTCATACCCTGTTATGTACAGGTCCAAGGGACTACTCATGCATTTAGTATGAAATTACCAGAGTTTTAATAAGTTTTATTTTTGAATAGACTGGTAGAAATGCAGCTGTTATACTTCAGGAACTTGAATCTCTAATCAGAATTTTGCAACCAGACATAACGATCATGTTACTTTTAATGACTATAAAATATAGTGAAGAAAACAAATGGTATCCCTAAATCAAATTTTAAATCAGAAGGAACTTTTAAAGAGTCGTCGGTAATGATGAACTTTCCCAATTTAAATATTGATAGCAGAAATCAGCAGGATCCTCCCAATGACATTTAATTTTGGAGGTGACAGTTCAGTTTCACTAGACTTTCATTGTGCTATTATTTAACATGTTTTTATTTTGTATTTTGTACTATTTTTGTGCTTTTAGTAGACTATGATGTTGTTGAAGTAATGATGATTATGGCTGCTAAACAATACAATGTCTTTTTTTTTTTTTAATATTTTTTAAAACTGCCAGAAAATTTGAAAAATGTCTTATAACAACAAATTTAAATCAGCTAAATTTACAGTTATTTAATTTATAATAACTCTATATCTTTAAAAATAGAATATAAAGAGTATTTCCAAATTGATTTTTAAAAACTAGTAAGTAAATAAGAGGTAATTTTATTAATTATTTTTGTTTACATGTTAATGATTTTGAAACAAATAGGTTCATCTGTTTTGTTGAGGAAAATATAATAGTGTTACTGATTTCTTTAATCTTTAGGGGCAAAAAAATTCATGGATGGAATCGGAAGACATGGGAAGTTCAATATTGATAATTTACCTGCTTCAAGTCGTGTATGAAACTAGGTCAACTAAAATATTTTTTTTTTTAAATTTCTTTTTCCATCTTTTTTATTATGTAGCATAATTAGATGACATGTGCAAATCCTATTAGGCTTTTTAATGATTCAATACAAAAAAAAATTGCTCAATCAAAGTTAGGAAGAAAAAAGAAAGAAATTCACTTTCTTTTAAGGTAGACAGACACAGATAAACTGGTTACCACATGCATTCTTAACCATTTTGGAAGGATATGAGGAAAATTTCAGATCACATTTCTCACAAGTACTGAATATTCCTATAGGAAATAGCTTAGACAATTTATGCAGCAGAAGCAGCAAATATTTATATCAAGATTGACTTCAGAAACAGTTTTTTGGATGCTGAAGATATGCAATACATTGCAAAAATTATCCAGGCATCTAATTAGGTGTTTCACAAACCTGACTGTGCTATTGGTTTACCCTGGGTCACAATTACTGATGACATTCTCTCCTGGTGCTTGGCCCATTCTTCTACCAAAATGACATTCACTTCCTGTAGTGGTCACGTGTGTTGGGTTTACCCTCACTCGTTAACCTTTCCCAGTGCTCTGTAGAATTCATATTAGGACTGTGCATTATCAAGTTAATATGGTAGAGGAAATGGTAGTACTTGTAGGCACAAATAGTTTAAGCAGTGATAAATGTTGTATTAGAAAAGTTACAAAAGGATTGTTTGACGAAGCAAGAAAGAAATTGAGAGAGTAAAAACTGTTAGTTTATTACCGAGATACAATAGTACTGAGTTAAAAAGGAGGGCTATGATAGCAAACGATTCAATATGCAGGCTGTATAGAAGAAATAGGTGTGAATTTTTGGATGTGTAGGGTACGTTTAATGGCAGAAAATACTTGTATAAAATGGATAGCTTGTACTTAAATGGCCTGTACACATTAGGAATTTGGAGAAATTACCGTATTTGCCAGCGTATAAGACGCACTTTTTTCTATGAAAATAGGTCTGAAAAACAGGGTGCGTCTTATATGCCAATACTCAGTTTTTTTATTACTTTCATTTCTGGAAATTTTCTCTGTTCCAAGTTACGCGATTTCTTTCTTGCTTCCTTGCGGTGTGTGAGAGCATTCCAGTTATGTAGAGTTCAGTGGCTGCGCATGCGCTGTTATTGATGATCACAGCTGTGTTCCTGTTCATTTAAACTTTCCAATTGTTGTTGCGATTGTTGTGAACGGTGATAAATTTCTGCCGTTAAATTTTCTCTAAATTTCTTGGCAAATTATGGCTGAAAAACATTGGCATTGTTACAATATTGCATACAAGCTATGCGTGATTGTGTATTAGAAATACTTTATATTTGAAATACTGAAATAATATTCAGTGATAAAGTTTTTTTCATAAAAAATGTGTACAAAAAAGGAGGTGCATCTTATACGCCAGCAGATACAGTATTTGTTCGGGTGAGACCTAATGCACTGAGTCAGGGAAACTAGATTACCATAGGAAGAATGCTGAGAATATGTGTGTGTAAGCAGAGGTATTCAAACATTGATAATAATATGAATCCATGAGCATTAGGAACAAAAGGCCAAATCATTAATTTCATTATGTCAGGAGCATAAGAATTCTGGTAGATAGGCTTATACATTGGTTACACATAACTATTATGTTTTTTGGAAAAAACTTATACTAAAATATTAATTATAAAACTTTATTTAATATTTTCTATCTTTCGGTAGCATTATATTGCCATCATCAGGGATCACAAAAAACAATGGAATGTGCACTCAGGCACTAACACACCAAATGAGGCTGAAGAAAGGCAACCAAAGTTGGTCCTAGAGTCCTAAATGGGATCCCCCCCCCCCTAGTGCAGTGCTTCCCAAACTTCTGGATGTCAGAGCCCCCTTTGGAAAAATTAAAATATTTCATGCCCCCCCCCTAAAAAATATCGTAATATAGACATATTATTATATTTACTGTATTTATATTCAATACAAAACATACACAGCGAATATTGCAAAAATCAAATGCAAATATTACATTTTTAGCATCTTACATACACATTTGAGATGGCACATTATCTCATATTTTTATATAGATAGATATATTGTTATTGTACATTTGCAGTACAAGCACATGAAACGTAAAACAATTAGTAATAAAGAAAGAATTAAAATCATAAAAGAAGTTTAAATACAATTTAATGTGATGGATGTGTTTCAATACTGCTACACCAATATCAGATGAAATTGAAACTGCAATTCTTAGATTTCTGCTTTGAAATGAAACTTATATGAATAAGCATATATTTACTAATATTCATTAAGCGCTGAAATATGCAGGAAGCAAAATTTGTGAACCCGCCACCAATGTGTGATTTTTTCCATTAAAATATAAAAAATAACAAAAAAGAAATAATAAATAATAAAAATTAAATACGTTTCTTTTAAGATAAAAAAATCTACTTAGTCTTAAAAGATTTTAAATTTGTTTTCATAATTTCACAGCCCCCTCCTCAACAAAACCTACGGCTCCCAAGGGGGCCGTGGCCCACAGTTTGGGAAGAACTGCCCTAGTGGACTGAATTGTGAGTAGTCTTGTCGTTGGGCTGAAGATCTGAGGATTAATGCTTCCCAAATTTGGAAAAGTCTCATGCACCTAAATTTGTTGAGGTTTGGAAAGTTTTTCAAGGGTGAGGCAGATTTGAGGAACAGTTTCATATGAGGGTGGTCTGAAAAGTTCTCTGCCTCGACCATAGATGGGAGATTGGGAAAAAGTCTTTCCAACACTATTGGGAAGATTATTATTTTTTTTTTTTTCAAAGTTGGTACATCTGTCATAAGCATCCTTGTGAAATTGCAAGTCATTCTATCAAGTAGTTTGTTTTATACAGCTGTCTGAAGCAAAAGCATTGTCTGTATCCCTTGAAATGGATAAAATTGAGTATCGTGCGGTTATAAAATTCTTTGTAAAAGGAGGTTTAACGGCAAACAAAATTCATTTGAAGTTCATAAAAGTTTATGGGCACTTTTCTCCTTCATTTTTGACAATTAAGAAATGGGCTGCCGAGTTTAAACGTCGCCATACCGGCCTTGAAGATGATCCACATGAAGGATATCCAAAAAGTGTAACAACACCGAAAATCATTGATCAAGTGCACAATATGGTATTGGATAACCGATGAGTCAAAGTGCATGAGATTGCTGAGACTATAGGCATTTCAAAAGAGCATGCAGGATACATTTTGCATGAAGAATTGCAAATGAAAAAGCTTTACGCAAGATGGGTGCCACGCTTGCTCATAGCAGATCAAAATCACACTCGCATGAAAATCTCTGAACAGTGCTCGGAGTGTTTTAACAAGAATAAAACTGATTTTATGCATCGATTTATTACAATGGATGAGACTTGGATTCACCATTTCACACCAGAATCCAAACAGCAGTCAAAACAGTAGACAGAATTCGGTTGTTCAATGCCAAAGAAGACAAAGTCGGTTCCATCAGCAGGAAATGTCATGGCATCGGTGTTTTGGGATGCTAAAGGCATTTTGTTTATTAATTATCTTGAAAAAGGGTAAAACAATAACTGGGGAATATTATTTCGATCTTTTAACCAGACTAGACAAAAAAAATTCTTGAGAAAAGACCTGGTTTGCAGAAGAAAAAAAATCATCTTTCATCAGGACTATGCACCTGCCCACAAAGGTGTTTTGGCAATGGGAAAATTAAGGGATCTGCACTATGAATTGTTGGAACATCCATCCTATTCCCTAGAATTTGGCTCCCTCTGACTTCTATCTCTTCCCAAAACTAAAACTCTTCCTCGCTGGTCAGTGTTTTTCTTCGAATCAAGAGGTGATTGCAGCTGTAGAGGGGTATTTTGCATATCTTACTGAAAACCACTACAGGGATGGGATAATGGTGCTGTAGCATTGCTGGAATATAAATGTATTAGTCTTAAGGGAGATGTTGAAAAATGAAACTAATTTTGAAATTATAAATTCGTTTTTTCATTGTTAGACCGAGAACCTTTCAGACCACCCTGATATTTGTATTTGCCGCAGTGTAATAGAGCATCCTTCTTCCAGCATATCCTACGGTGGGTGTCCAAAGCATCGTCAACAAGTCCTGAATGGCTGTATTTGTGGAACCAGATGTAGCCCTTGTGTTCAGAAATTCTGATATTGGCTCTCTTGCCTGTTTGGCCATAGTACAAACAGTTTGCAACTGCAAGGAACCTGTAGGTCTAGGGAATGTGGCTGGTCATTGGTGGAGTAGATAACAGATGCCAATTTTCTGTGTGGTCAAGTGGTTGTAAGGTATTTCCTTAAAATTTTTGTCAATTTTTTGGATGTGTACCAGATATATGGAATGGTGATAGATCTTGAGTAATCTCTGCTCTGAAAGGAGGTGGTGGGGTTGTGGTTACAGGATTTTAATATTTTTTGGAGATTGTAGCTATTGGCTAGGAAAATGTTGAGAATATGGTCACATTCAGTAGTTAGGGCACTGGTATCAGAACTGATTCATTTTGCTCTGATGGATCCATGGCATTCTCCATTTACAGAAAACCTACTCATACAGATAGATACATTCACCAGCAGTCATTCCCCCCCCCCCCCAAACAATATGGGGTTATAAAAACCCTGTATAACAGGGCAGAGTGTCTAGGAATGGGAAACTGTTGTTTTCCTTTTCTTAGGTAAACTGGATCACGGTGTGTTGATTGTTTAGATGTGTTAAGAAATTATGGAATGTATCCAGGCCATGTAACCAAATGGAAAACACATCTATGTAGTGTAGCATAGATTGTTTATGTAGGGCAGAATTTAAAGCTTTTCCCCTTCAAAGATGTCCATGAAGAAGTTGGCCAGGGGTGGTGAAAGTGGAGAACCCCCCCCCCCTCTATTTTGTTTGTAGAATTTTCCTTGTCAAAAGAAATAGCCTGATTTCATGGTGAACTGAAACAGAACTGAGATATCAGGAGGAAATATTGCTTGGATGAGGTCTAAGGTATCTTTGAGTGGGACATTAGTGAATAAAGAGGAGACTCAAACCTGACCATTATATCAATGTGTTGGAGTGTGTTTCTATACTGGCTTTAAAGCAGCCTGAGTTTTTTATGTGTTTAGATGTGCTGCTAGTATATTGTGAGCACTTCACCTTTGGCTAATTTATGTCCCATTGTGGATGGCACTGATTCACCTACATACAAATTAGCCAAAGGCGAAGTGCTCACAATATACTGGCAACACATCAAAACGCATAAAAAACTCAGGCTGCTTTAAAGCCAGTATAGAAAACCTCACATTCCAACACACTGATATAATGGTCAGGTTTGAGTCTCCTAGGTGAATCATTTGTATGATTCGCCTACATACAAATTAGCCATAAACAAAATGTGTCATTAATGACACATTTTGTTTATGGATTTTTGGTAGTCCATATATTTGGGAGGGGGGGGGGGGATAGTTTATTTGTGATTTTCACAGGCCAAGAGATGATAGGAGAAATTCACTTCTCTCTTATCAGCATTCTCTTTTCACATCCCATCAATTTGAATGTGGTCTTCCTGGCTGGTTCTTGCATTTATTTTTATTTTTAATGATGTTTATCATAGTTTATTTCAGATATCTCAGAAATAGAGTGATAACTAATATGGAAGTCCTGTGATAATACCTCACTGAAAGTCAATTAACTATACCCTGTTTTCAGGATAGTTAATTGACTTTTATGAATTTCATCATGTGTGAGACACCTCACTTCATATTAGAAGACTGATGTGGTTTTAAAAGATTTTGCAAGTTTTTTCACTTTGTTAGACTATAAATTATATATTTAGCTTAAAACTTTATCCAAGTGTAAGCAAACAGAGTTTGCACCTGAAGTATCTTCAGAACTGGGGTAACTCATGACAAAGGTGGACTAGCTTTTCATCACTTGCCTTAGTATCTCATAATGCAAAGCACATCTTCTTGTGGACATGTATAATGCTATGCATTGTGGGAAGGGTCACTACCCAGACCGGTTTCGACCGTCATTGAAGTCTCTTCAGTGGGAGCCAGACCCAGAGATGATACCAAGGTTGAAGCAATGCAGAAGTCATATTTCCATATACGAGTTGCCAAAAGTTGTCATACCTTATTATTAAATTACTCTGGATTAGAGAAAGTGTTGGAAGTTTTTTCACTTGGTTAGACTATAAATTATATATTTAGTTTAATCCTTTATCCAAGTGTAAGCAAAGAAAGTTTGCACCTGAAGTATCTTCAGGACTGGGGCAACTCGTGGAAAAGTTGGACTAACTTCTCATCACTTGCCTTAGTATTCGATAATACAAAGCACATCTCCTTGCAGACATGTATAATGCTATGCATTATGGGAAGGGTCACTACCCAGAGGTAGTGAAGAGATCTCAATAAAGGTCAAAACCAGTCTGGGAAGTGACCCTTTCCATAATTCATCAGCATTATACATGTCTGCAAGGAGATGTGCTTTGCATTATGGGATACTAAGGCAAGTGATGAGAAGTTAGTTCACCTTTGCCACGAGTTGCCCCATCCTGAAGATACTTCAGGTGCAAACTTTGATTGCTTACACTTGGATAAAGGATTAAACTAAATATATAATTTGTGGTTTTAAAAGGTTCCATGTATGGTATCTTGAACACGGTTCCAGATTATCTAATAAAGGTCAAAACCAGTCTGGGAAGTGACCCTTTCCATAATTCATCAGCATTATACATGTCTGCAATACATTAGTACCATGGATAGGCTAAGGTACTAATGTACTATAGGTTTACAACCTCTCATGGGTAGGATTCTCTCTCTCAGACGCACACACACTGTATTCCCATGGCTTTATACCTCGTTATACCATGTAATATGTTACCAGTATGCAGTATCTGAAAAATGAAAGCATCCATATAATTTTTGTAAAAACAGTAGGTAAGTGATATATTTATGTAAAAATTAAGTTATTCAAAAGAGAGAAAACTCCCTGGAATATTATTATTATAAGCAGATCTTCAGAGTCAATAGTCGCATGTCATTCAACCACTAATTATTGTAAAATATGCATATTGTAAATTAGTATATATTGTGCAATATTGTACCTTGAATTCATTCTATCTACACTTACCTCTCTCCCTCTGCTCATCCACTTCACCATGTTTAAAAAAAAAAACCTCTCTCTTTCTCATATAGAAGTTAAGGATTTCTTCTATTGATTGGATTTAATACATCAACTTTGGTAAGCTGGGTCCTATTAAATATTTCATTTGATTTAAAGGTGGCAGATCAATAATATTCTGCTTGGTACTGGAATTACATCATATCAAATTTGGATCCTAATGATTTTTGTAATGAGAGTAGACAACTCTACAGTGGTATTTGGATTAAAGGTCATTGCCTATGCCACTTAAGCAATAAAGAATAATTCTATATGGCCCAACTTGTAAATGCTGGAGAAACCAGCTTATAATCCTTTTTTTTTTTTTTTTTTTGTATTTCAAATTTTTTTACCATATATAAAATTTTGATTCACAAGAAAATAAAATCTGGACTGGTAGCTAGCTGAAAATAATTTCATTATTTTGAAAAAGAAAACTAGTAAAACAAAAAAGATTGTTAGGAAAAATTCTAGATTTTTAGGTGTACATAAAGGAGGAGGGAAAAAAAAAAAAATTCTGGTGTACAAGAATACAGTAGGTGTCTGCTTACTATGCATGCTTAATTGGGACAAAAATTGGAGAGGGGGATGTTACAATTGGCAAACAGTAGGGACTAGGTTTCTTTTTTTATTTCAATAAAATTATCAACTATTTTTTATTATTATTACATGACACCTCCAAGTACTCTAAGAACTCATAGATACAAACATTCCACATCGCAGGACCACTAGACAGTGGTCGTGGGTGTGGAATGCCCTCTAGCTGAGTTCTTGGACATCCATAAGTCACTATCTTCAATCTACCCCTGACTCATATTATGATATATAGATGGTGTTTTAATAAAGAATATATAAAAAAATACATGTATCTGAAAATAACAACTGTAAATTACACTTTAATAATAATAAACTGTGATTATTGGATTAATAATATTCTAATAATCTGTAATTTACTATACCAGATTGAGGCCATTTAGGCTCTTTATTTGAATAATAAGCTTGAAAACTTTTCTGCTCAGAAAAATAATTCATAGTTATAAACCTGGTTATCTGTTGCATTTTAAGGGGAAAAAAAAAAGAAAAACTTGAATATCATAGCAGTTTAAATGATGTGTTAAATCAGCTTGCAAAACTATCGCCTTTTTTAGCTTGTGTAATGAAATCTTAGTCAAATGCATTTAACTAAGATTGCTTTAATGCATTCAAATAGAAAAAAAACAATAATACAAACATCACAGTAAGCAGACACTCACTGTATGTGATAAATCACTTGAGCTCTTTATTGCCTCCAGATAAAAGTAAAGTCATAAACAGTTATGTAAATTACAGTTTATGACTATGATAAATAAACCGTTTTAACTATTTAAATTTAAAGACAAAGAAAGCCAGTCTTGCCAGATATAAATAGATACAAATGCCAACACAGGATTACATAATAATATGATGGCTTCTTCTGTACCCTTTAGTATGTATCTGAACAACGCAGACATGACATCAACCAAGATCAAGAAAATTTCAATAAATTATTATTAGAATCCATCAATTTTAGAAGTCTGAAACACTAATGCTTATGTACTTCAGATCTATTGACTGGAAATGTGTATCTGTATGCCTTCTAAAATCAACTGGTGGCTGTACAGATGCCTTGTGGGCTGCAGCTGATTATCATCTTGAATTAAAACAGAGAATGCTGTGTTGTGGAATGCAAGGAATAGCTGAGGATAATAGTTTGTGTTATCTTTGTTCAAATGGAGTGAGAGGTTCCATCTTATGCTAAAAAAAAGTGCTCTGTACCATTATTATATACTGCCAGAACCTTTTTCTGCTGGAAACAGTCCAATATAAAAAGTATTCTTTCTTAGTTTATCTTGAATGGATAGCATTTCTGCTCTCCAACCAACAGGCTGTGGGTTTGAATCTAATCGCAGTTATGGATGTTATGTGAATGTCTCTAGGTGGCAGGTGTGAGATGAATGTCATGTGGTGTGAAAACTACTTTGCTATTGGATGGCTAAAGTGGCCTGGAAAAAAAAAGTTTCTATGTTTGGCAAATTTATACAAAAACAAAATATGTTATAAAATTATCTTAATCTTCTAAAATAGAGTGGAAAACATAGCGTACAGAATAAACATTGAATGCAAAATTCTAATGATTAAAGATCATGTTCTACAACAGTTGGGTTGAGATTTGTGTTGATATGCACATGCATTGTCACAGCTGGAACTCATCTAAGTTTTCTCCTGATGTGTGACAAAATGTCTATGGCATCTTTTGGCAACTCATATATGGAAACAGGGCTGGCTCTACCGACGGTGCAACACATGCATTTGCACGGGGTGGCAAAATTGTATTTAATCTGCGTTTGACGAGTATACTCATCATAATATAGAACATGATTTATATAAAATAAGACCCAATGTATATAGGATTTTAAAAAACACTTAAATGCAGTTACTAAAGAAAACATAAAATTAAACACTGAATTGAAATTAGAAGAATTTCTACACAGAATTATGGACAGATATTTTAAAAAGACAACTGGCAAACATTTAATGAAAAGTAAAAGGAAATAACTAAAGAAGAATTAGAAATCAGCATACGAGAAACGGAAAATCACCTGGAGAAGATAAGCTAGGTTCAGAACTATATAAATATGCAGGAACAAGATTCAAAGAAAGACTCCTATTATTTTTAAATAAAATATATTCAACTGGCAACCCCCCAATAGAATGGAAAAAAGCAATTGTGATTCCTATCTTTAAAAACTATAGCAGTATAAGTATACTAAATTCCTGTTACAAAATATATAGCAGAATTTTAAATAGCAAACTAATGAAATATTCCAAAAACTTTATTTTAGAAGTACAGAATGGATTTAGAAAAGAATGATCATGTATAGACCCAGCCTTTTGCCTAAAATTAATAATAGAGAAAAAAGAGAATACAATTTAGAAACACATATTGCATTTATTGACTTTGAAAAAGCATTTGACAAAGAAGAAGCATTTTAAAATGCTTCTTCTTTAATAAAAGAAGCATTTTATTTAACATATTAAAAGAAAGACAAATACCAAATAATATCCTAAAAGTTATAAGTATATATGAACATAATCAAATACAAATAAGATTAAATCATGAGCTATCATATACGAGAGAGATAAACAAGGGATCTGACAGGATGTCCCCTCTCAGCAATTCTTTTTAATATTTACCTAAATGAAATAATAATAAAATGGAATTAAAAATTTCCATCGAGGTATTAAACTTTCTCCTACTGTGAACTAAACACTCTAATTTTTGCTGACGACCAAATAATAATTACAAATTCTGAAGAGAACTTACAGAAAGCTATTTGAGATCTAAATGAGATAGCTAAAGATTATGGTATGATGATATCAACAGAAAAATCAAAAACTATGGCCTTTAAAGGACAAGATCCAGTAAGAACTAAAATAGTAATAGATATAACAAGATCTTAGAACAGGTGAATTCATTTAACTACCTAGAATTTATGATCACATATGAAAATGAAAAAGATATAAACCTAAAAATTGCGAAATATTTAAAAAAATAACAGGTGTAATTAACATTATATTTAAACCAAACCTAGTTCAAAAACAAACCAGACTAAAAGTATACAATATATTAACTCTACCAGTCTTATTGTATGGAAGTGAAATCTGGACAACAAAACAAAAAGACAAAGATTAATAATAGCAGAAATGAAGTTTATGAGAAAAACTGCAAAGTGTACTCTATTTGATCACAAAAGAAACGAAGAAATTATGAACGAATTAAACCAAGAATCAGTAATAGAAGAAATTTAAAAAATATAAACATAAATGGATGGAACACGTTCAAAGAATGAAAATAGAAAGATTACCAAAACAAGCCTTAAAGTACAAACCATTAGGAAAAAGAAAACCAGAACGTCCTCTTAAAAGATTCAACGATAACTTCTAAGGCCAGAACAGGCCAAATCATCATAAACATATATGTTTAAGCTGAACATCATAGCTTTTAAGACGTCATTAAAATAGTTTTTTTATGGAGAAGGGGCGGCAAAATGTGCTATTGCATGGGGAGACAAAATTCCTAGGAGCTGCCTTGTATGGAAATATGACTTCCACCTTAGTATCACCAGTTCTGGGTCTGACTCCCATTCAATAAAGGTCGAAACCAGTCTGGATAGTGACCCTTCCATTAATGCATAGCATTATACATGTCTGCAAGGAGATCTGCTTTGTATTATGGGATACTAAGGCAAGTGATGAGAAGTTATACCACCTTTACCATGAGTTGCCCCAGTCCTGAAAATACTTCAGGCACAAACTTTGTTTGTTTACACTTGGATAAAGGATTAAACCAAATATATAATTGGTAGAATAGGAGGATTAAGAAAGAAAGAAATTAGCCAAAACACCAAACTAGCAGTATACAAGACAGTGTTCAAACCAGTTTCAAGTTATGGATCAGTGAGTTGGGTTCAGAAATAAAGCACGGTTAGCCTAGTGGCTTTGCTCTTCGCAACCATATGCCTGGGGAAGGATTGTCCCAGGTTCGATTCCTGTCGAAGATGTGAGGAACTTGAAGATCTTCCTCAGGCATAGCCAAGTTAGCCGGTCTTGGGCACGGGCAGTAGGGTTTTTTCCACCAGTTTATCTGGTGTTTTTCATCCCGCAAGCAGGCAAACCGGCCCCATGACATACACTTCTACAGTCAAAAATATACCCCCCCCCCAGTGGCAGACTAGGGGGGGTATATGACCTGTCGCCTAGTCTGCCATTGATGCCATCTATTCACTCCATCAATGGAGAGTTGCATTTGGGTTTCAAAACCTGGTATATTAGCATTTGAAGAGATCGCAGATATAGGAAGCAGGAATAACGCGTATTGAAAGAAGAATCAAAGACTAGAGACCACATATATATGAGGGTTCTAAGATGCATTAGAGGAGTGAATAGATGGCATCAATGGCAGAAGTTATATTAAAAATGAAGATATTAGAAACTTGACATTATTAGCATTCAAGAATGTGTAAGCATAGCTAATCTAAGGTAGTATGGGCACTTAAACAGAATAAGAGAGGAAAGATTAGCAAAACAGGTGTTTGATGGCAGGAAGGAGACCAGAGGAATACTAGGATCTAGGTACATTGATTTGGTCAGAAGTGCCTTAGATGCATGAAATATTAGATATCACAATATTGGAGTGCTGATGAGTAATAGACTAATTTGGAGGAAAACGAATGCTGAAATATATACTTGTCTTGTTAAGGCCTTAATATGACCTCATCTTTACTATTATGTGCAGATCTGGTCTCCTGGTTTTTCTGGGGAGGGAGGGGGGGGTGAGATATAGTGGAGGTGGTACAAAGGAGAGTGTTTAAGATGATGTATTGATTGTGGAATGCAGATTTATGAGAATACATTCAGGATATTTAGCCTGCAGACACTAGTAAATAGAGGGGATGATATGATAGATACCTACAAATTTATGACTGTTTACTGTTTTTCAAAAATGCATATCTCCCCCCCCCCCCTCCCTTCTGATATAATATTATTCATCACTGATTGTCTTCAAATAAAAATGCTGAATGGTTCAGCATTTTTGTTTGTTTGGTAAATTCTATTGTTATATTTGTGATAAAAATACAAATAGAATGAAGAAAAAATATAACTTTTGAATGTGTTTTAACCACCTAACCGGCCATTATGGATCAAATACGCATCCTCATATGCTTCGTATCCATCATATATTTCAATGTAACATCAATGGTATTACAATTTTAATATGCACTTCGCATCCATGATAACCTTGCTGTCTTGGCCAGTAGTGTGGTTAAATTATATCCATTCATTAATACAGGAATATTTCCAAGTTTACAAATCATTTGGGAATTGATGAAGAAAATCTTTTAATGATGGAATTCAATCATTAAAACAATTTTGCATAGTGTTTATAAAACTAAATGCAGGAGATAATATTTCATATATTGATAAATGGCATCATTGCTATAAATTATGCAAATATGATGGTTATGAGTAGTTGATAATTTTAAAATATCTAATATTTTATTCTTGAAAAGTATAAAGTTGAGGGAGAGTTGCATTTGGGTTTCAAAACCTGGTATATTAGCATTTGAAGAGATCGCAGATATGAAGCGATACACTTTAGTTTCAATTACTTCCTCAGGATCTAGAGAAGTCAGTCAGATAATTGGAATTTGCTTCTTTTTTTTACATTGTTTCTTTTATAAATTTGCCTCATTAATTTGGAAAGGGTGCACAGGCATTAACAAGAATAATTTCAGGACAGTGGAATGCTAGTTATGGGGATAGCTTGAAGGCATGTAATCTGCAGAGTTTGGTAGCTAGAAGACAAAAGTGATATGATTAACACATTTAAGCTGTTGAGAAGTAATTACCAGATGGAAATGGGGAGAAATATTTCAAAGGACAAAACAAGGGGAATTGACAAGGACTAGGAACCATTCTTAAAAGTTGTGGGGCCATTCCTGGAACATGGAGTGTGGCAAGCGAGTGGGTTTCATTGCCTGAATATATTGTGAATGCTAAAAGTATGTTTCAAGCTGAGTAGACACTTCATAGCAGGACTTGTGCTTCTATTGTAGCATACCGATGTTAGATTTGATATGAAGTCTTCTCCCTTGATGAATCTTTGAATCCAGGTAAACTGTAAAATATTTCTGCAGTGGAAAAATATGAAATTCAATTTTCCTATATCACCTGATATATATATATATATGCTGAAAAAATTGTTTAGAAATATTAACCAGAAAAAGACAGGGACACTTTCTTACATTTCAAAGTGTGAAGGTCCAGCCTTTAGAGGAACAATTGACTTTTTTTCTTTCTTTTTTTTTTTTTGAAGAGGAGAGATATTGAAAAAGAACTTTTTTTTTGTTAACATTTATATATATATATTATATGAAAATTTTCCTAAATAATATTTATTTCAAGTTTTTAAATTTGTATTATAACAAAGTGTACAAAGCAATTTCTTCACAGGTACTGGCAAATGAATAAGTAATACCTGTAAGATTTGTTTTATCTATTCTTATACATCTTAGTTCTGTCTATATGAAGTTTCATGAAATCTATACCGGCTTCCATAAATTAAGGAACAAAGAGTAAAATCACAATAAAATGTAAGATGAATTTTTATACAATTCGATGAAAAGCAGTATGATAGTAGATATGAAAGAAATATCCACAAAAATTGTAAATGAATAGTTTGATATGATAACAAATGGATACATGAAGACAACTGTCAAATACAAGAGTTCAAAATGAGATTGTCAGAGTGCCTCAATAGGTAATGTGGTAACTCCCTCATAGCAATACAGCACTTGCAACAATTTTTCACTGTTTATAATGATGTCCTGAGGCTAAGTTGGTAATAACCATCAATCAATCTCCTATGCACCTAAGGTTTTGGGATGGATGGTTGACAGCACAGTACATCTATATAGAACATCCCAGACACGCTCACATAGAATTAAGGTCAGGAGACATGGCAGTCCATACATACAATAATCTATTGCACCTGCACATAGACAAATATAGGGGCAGGACCTTGTCTTTGTAAGTTGTAACGTTCATGATTCTCCTAGGAAGCACATATATATAGGTGGGTGCATCCACCCAATAATATGCATCCCCAAACCATCGCATTACCTCCACCATAACTGTCGCTTTCACTGATATTAGAGGGATGATGATGTGTCCCTGTTTCTCTCTGCAAAGCAATACCAGATGTGCTCTGATCTGGAGAGACACAGGGACACATCATCCCTCTAATATCTGTGAATGGGATGCTTATGGTGGAGGTAGTGCGATGGTTTGGAGAGGCGTTATGTGGACGCACTGACCTGTATGTGCTTACTAGTGACCATGAATGCTACAACTTATAGTGACAAGATCCTGCAACCTATGTTCATCCATATGTGGGTGCAATAGGGGAGACATTTATCCTACAAGATGATAATGCTTGTCCTCATCGGGCAAAGCTTGTGGACCAGTATCTCCAAGAAGAGACTACTGTATGTATGGACTAACTAGCAAGGTCTCCTGACCTTAATCCTAATGAGCATGTATGGATGTTCTATGTAGACATACTGCTGCTCTTAACCTTTTCCCAAACCTTGAGGGACTTGGGAGAGTTTTGCAGGAACAATGGTTATTACCAACTGCACTCCTGGACACTTATAAACAGTACAAAACTTTGCTGCAAGAGGTATATTGCTGTGAAGGGTTACCACATTCCTTATTGAGACACTTTCACAATCTCATTGTGACCTCTTGTTTTTGACTGTTGGCTTGCTTCATGTACCCATTTGTTATTGAATTAAACTATATTTACAATTTTTGTGGATGTTTTTTTTTCACATCTCATATCATACTGCCTTTTACTGAAGAATTGCATAAAAATTCATATATTTTTTTTCATTTCAGTTTCGATTTAAATTGGATTGCTTTTTAGTAGCTGTTTAACAAAATTATATATTATAAATGACAGGTAAGCTCTGCAGTACATATGCCAAAAATGTTCTGGAATCAAATACTGTATAATGAATGATGTCACCCTATACTTGTGAATACTACCCACAAGGCTGTTGTTAGCCTATACTGTATTTGCATTAGTATTAAGTATTAGATAATCTGGAAACTAGACCAGACATGGTGATTTATCAAGCTGCCTCAGTGCTTAGACAAGAAAATGCTGTAGTGATTCTTATCAAGGTAAGTGGCAGGAATGTGTTCGTTGCCTTCATTGAAGCTCCACTGTACTGCATAGGCACATTGGTTATTTTCCGCTGTCTTTTGTTCAACATTTTGTGTTACCTTCCTGTTTCATGATTTGTTGTACAGTTTCAAGGTGCATTTGATAATAGGTAGCATTGGACAATGAAATTCATCCGTTATTTAAAGATGTTAAAAAAACATTAATGCCCATGGTGGGATTCAACCCCACAGACTATTGGTTGGAGTAGCTACACTAATTATTTGGCCAACCAACTATAAGGAAAGTTTTTAATGGCACTTGTGACATGGTAAAGATTATTACACACATGTATTCACAAGAATAATTATTTTTATTGCAAATATTTTAGCCAGAAATTAATGGCTATGAGCATAATCATAAGGTGAAGGTATAATAGGAACATTTGTCATATTTACAGAGCCAAGCCACATGCAGGAGTGCCACCATACAGGTGGTTACAGAATCAAATGAGGTTACAGTTAAAAAGTTAAAAGTAAATTATTTGAAATATAAAATTTTGTTAAATATTTGAATGACACAACATATTAAAAAAAAAAAAATTGGGGAGGGACTATTGTTTGCCATTGCATTTATAATGATCAGACTCTTCTAAATCTCAGAAATAGGCAGTTGTTCTGATTTAAGTTTGGGCAGTAAAGAAGTGCTTTAGCACTCTCTTTAAGTAGCCTCTCAAATCTAAACTGGCACTGAGATATAAAAGATAAGTATTGGACAAGACGAGATTGTGATGAATGTCCACTCCATGATCAGCAAAGCCAGATTTTTTAAGGTTTATTGTTGGTTATATAAATGGGTGTGCTTGTGGTCCTTTTTTGACTGAACGTCCTGTTTGCCCAGAATGCCACTGTTTATGACTGTTGCCAATCATTTTACACTGTCAATTTACAGTATTATTTACTTTTCTTGTAAAAGGAGAAGTGAAAAGTGATTATCCTCTCTCTTCCTATCTGAATCAGCCAGTGGTTCAGCACTTTAGCAGGCATGAAAGCAATTATTTGGAGAACATCAATTCTCAGGAAGAAGAAATATGATTTTATTAATTATATATTACACTTAAATGTTTCATCACCAATGGGTCAGTGGCAACAGTGATTAATATTTAACAAAAACCACACTTAAAAACTTCGATAATTAGTTTTTTTGCTATTTTCTCAAAATAGAACACTAACATTCAGATATATCAATATGCATTACATATTTACTGCTTTTGGCATCTTAGCAGTTTTATTTACCCAATTTGTAAGAAATGAGAACCAGTTGCTTCAAATTAGAATTTTCTTGAATCGAATTTCCAATAATTAAAGATTTTAGGTTACAAATTGGCTATACAATCCCTTTGGCATTTGAATCAGTTTTTGCCTAAATTATTATTTTTTTTTTTTTCCCTTGTAAATTTATGAACATCAGATCAAAACTGGTTGCTAATGTTGGATCCTACTTCTCAATCTATACTTTGGATCCGACATGATTACTATTACGATGTTCTTAACAAATTGATAAGTTGTAAGACGATTTCTAATTCAAATATAAAGAAAATTTATATTTAAAGACTGTGCCACTCTATATCTGAATTAGTTCAAGAACTGAAGAAAAACCAACTCACAACTATCATTCCTTTTAGATGTTAATATTATATATACTGGCCGAGTATATTTAACTTATTTATCACTCCTGCTTTGGTTCGAATATTTTATGAATGGTGCAGTAAAAGAGATTCAGGCAAAATACAACTTTTGATTAACAAAAACAAACATTTAATTATAGAATCACAAATTTTACACTTAACTTCAAATCAGTTATTAAAATATCACAGACATTTTAGCTCTCACAAAATTCAATTAACTACTTGGTGAAGCTCAAAGTCACAAAGTTCCTCAGTAATGATTGCACAAATATCTCACAGTTCCTTAAGTTTCAAATATAACAAATTGCAGTAACACTTCTTCACAAACAAACACTTTTAATTTTACACTTCAGTTAATTTTCACAATTGTTACTGTTAATATAAGGATATTCTAGGATGAAACTCACACACTTCTCTGCAAAGGAATATTAATGGTTGGAATAATCTTACCGATAATCTTCTATCTTCATAAACTTACATACAAACATTTTTTATAACTGTAAACACTTTGAGCAGTATATGGCACTCATTAAAATAAATCTTCTAAGCAATAACTGAATTAATCATCGGTCACAATACACATAAACAAACGTTCTTGCTTGAAGCACTACTGATCACTCATGAGTTAAGGCAATACACAATAATTCTTTAACTTGAGGTTTTATATGCACAGCTGTTCATCCTTCCTGCATTCATTTAATTTTTTAGACACTACATTTCTAAGCACAGCTAACGGTAAACTTCAACTTTACAGCCTCTACTATTCGTTAATAACTCTGTGCTTTGCTTCAAGGTTCTGTATGTCCTTGAAAGATCGGCATTGAAATTAAATCTCAACTCAAGTATCGCTAGTCTATTTAGTAGTCACTCAGCTGTCTTCCGTAGCTATAATTGTTATTCTACAACTTATTAGCTAACTGCTTCTCGACTAGTAGACTTAAATTAGCTGCTTGAGTGACTTGCCGACTCTCTAATATCGCACTGTGATTCCGCGAATGCTGAATGCTCCGATTCCAACCTAATGCCAATCCTCTCCTTTCTCTCTCTTCCCTCTCTAATCTATGTCAGTGTTCTTCCTTTTTATATCCATCCTTCCTGCCTAAATTGTTCTTGTGATCTCTTTAACTAAACTTTCAGCTTTCTCCTTCACGTACTGTTCCAAAACTTGCGCTCGCTTACTTACATGCGTCTCCATGACAACAAAACAAAACATAATAAAATTGAACTATTGCATAACGTTAAATTTCTACAAATAGGAATAAATAGAGAATATTAACATTTCAATTAATGCGCAGTTAAATTATCAAATACAAGTTCTTATAATATTAATATAGTAATGAATAAAATAGCTTAATAATATTTAATACAGTATTTTCATTATTAATACATATATCTTTAATTAATTAAATATTAGACAAAATTAAAGGTAGTTATATGAATATTAAATTGTAAAATAAGTTGTTTACATTAAATAATATTTACAAGTCTAGCCTATGTGATGGAAGATCATGTTGGATTCTGAAGCAAATAATAATTACTCCAATCTCTATATATTCAGAATCCAACACCATGCTCTGGATATTCTCTGTTAGAGAGGATCAAATGAAAGACGATATCTATGGAGTAAAGACATCTTTCTTCTACATCATCAAACTCCTGACATTTACCCTTGCGTGGGCATACAGGATATTATGACAGCACTACATGAAAAGTTACATCATTACTTTCGGTCAACAATATTCCTCCAAATTAAACTACTATCTGTCAAGACTTCAATATTATCAGATCTTATATTTCTGTCTTCTAAGGCACTTTTTTTTACTGTATCAACCCACCTAGATCTTGGTCTTCCTTTGGGTGTTTTTTTCCAGTCAGCTCAGCAAAGAACACTTGTTTTGCTAATCTTTCCTCACCCATTCTGTTCAAGTAACCATACCATCTGAGATTAGCTCTGCTTGCACATTGCTCACTGTTAACAATGTCAAGTTCTTTCCTAATATCCTCGTTCTTAGTATGATACTGCCATTGATGTCATCTGTTCATGCCCCTAATCTTTCTCAGGACTCCCAGATCGATAAGTTGAAACTGGTTTGAACGCTGTCTTGTATACAGCTAATTTAATGTTTTGACTAATTTCTCTCTTATTCCAAATGAATTTATTCATTTGACTTCCTACCATACCAGCTTTGTTGATTCTGTTGTTTATTTCCATATTAATTTGTTCAACAGATTCTCCATTCACAATGCAGTTGATATTTTCAATATTTCTGCCTATTTTCATTGTCTTTTTTTGTTATTGGTGATTTTAATACCAAATTTATTACAATAGTTATTCAATTTAGTCAGGAAATCTTAGAGGCTTGTTATACTTCTAAACAAATCCAGTACATTATCTGCATAAAGCAAAGAGCTGACATTAACATCTCCAATTTTGATATCAGGTTTAATACCACTTTCCTTCATAATGTGATCCATACAGGTAATAACAGAGGGGATAATGTACATCCTTGTCTCACACCTATTTTTAACATCAAACCATCTTCCTATACCTTACTCCTTTCAAGTCTAACTGCTATCTTACAGCTTAAACAGAGACTATGAATTGCTTGATATATTGCCCCATTAACAGAATATAACTGTAGTATTTTAAACAGCTTTCTTTTAGACACTTGGCATGCACCTTTTCCAGATCTACAAAACTTAAATACAGATCTTTGTTATATTCCCATGATTTCTCAACTGTCTGTTGTAAGGTGAAAATCTGATCTGGCTTGTTCTTCACCAAGCTTTCCTTCCACAATTCTTCTCAACCATTTCTCAAGTATACTTGCATAAATCTTACCAGGAACACTCATTAGGGAAATACCTCTGTAATTCTCACATTGTTTTATTTCCCTTTTTTATATATGGGTACTATGTACTCAGATCAACAATCTGTCCATGCCTTCTGAATGCAGTGAAGCCACTGTAAGACTTTTATAATTCCATATTTGAGCATTTCTGGTTGATATCGTCTACTCCAACTGCCTTTCCACATTTCATGCCTTTGATGGCTTTTTCCACTTCAAGTATGGATATGTATGCCTGTTGAGTGTTTTTTTACCACTGCTATCATTGCTTGTTTCATTTAGCAATTTTTCGAAGTAATTACTCTAGACGTTTAGATATATTTATCTTCATTTGTTGTTGTTTTTTTATGTCACTTTTATCATCTCAGATTCTTCCTTTTTACAATACTCTTTTCTCTGTTTCTAAGCTTTTTTCAATAGCCTTCAGAACATTTTGCCACTTTACTGATACTATTTTTTTATGTTCTTTTGTTTAGCTATTTTTACACAGTGTTTCACTTTCTTACATTTGTCTCTGTATTCTCTAAGAGCACAAGCTGACTTACTTGCCAAGAACAGTTGATATGCTTTCTTCTTTTCCTTCACTGCCTGTGTCCACCATGGAGTTCTGATTTTTCTATCCTTGCAGACAACTTCACCACATGCCTCTCTGGCTGAATCAATCAATATTTTCTTCAAGGCTTGCCACTGAATCTCCAAGGTTTTGTTCTTGTTTTCAAACTCTTTCATTTTTTTCTTGAACATTTCATCTACAGTTCACATCTGAGAGCTGCTCAACTTTTATTCACTTTAAAACTTTCTTACATGTTATTCTTTTCAATATGAAATTCAATTTTATCCTGTTCAAGACTAAATAGTGATCACTTCCAATTTCAAATCCTCTGTACACTCTGGTGTCCTTCACCACTGGGAAAACATCACTATCAACAATAACATAGTCAATGAGACTTTTCTTATTCCTTGTCTCTTCTATCCATGTGAATTTATGCACATTTTTATGTTGGAATATTGTGTTAGTAATAACCCGTCCATGTCCTGAGCAGAAATCCAACAGGTATTTGCCATTATCATTAGCTTTTCTCCAAATTTTCCCAAAATATTTTTGTATGTCTGACAATCATTTCCTAATCTGCTATTTAGATCCCCAACAAGGACCAACTTTTCCTTTTTCATTGTGTCAGCTGCTTTCTCTAAAGCCTCAAAAAATTCCTCCACTTCTACCTTAGTAGAACCTTCTGTGGGACCATAGGCACAAATAAGTCTCATTGTCCAGTTCCCCATTCTCATATTTGCCCACATCACTCTACTTGAGATTTACCTGCCATTCAAGAAGATTAGCCTCGTATTTAGTGTTGAATACTATGGCTACTCCTTTTCCTTGATGAAGCATTCACTGTAATATAATTCAAAAAATTATAGCTTGGAATACAATGGTTTTTGCTCACATAATATATATATATATTTATATACACCTTTTGAAGAAAATTTTAACGATGGTGACCCCAGGAAGAAGCTGCAAAGCGGTTCTTTTTTAAATCTGTAAATACTTGATCATATACTTTGGTACAGGATTTTAAACTTGTGTTCAACAGAAATGAAGTTAAGATAGGAATTGTTTTAATATATTTAAAGTTCATACTCCTTTTTTGTTGTTTCTCTTATCTTCACTGGTTCTTAAGTGATATCTATAAAGATAAAAGGCACTGGTTTGTTTAACTTATGGATGCAGTTTGTGGTAATTACCTTGGACCAAATAGGTGTTGTTATTTATGTGATTGAATAAGATATTATGTAATTACATAAATACATGTTTAGTGCATTCGCTATGAAATCATGAAAGTACATTTCAATAACATCAAGCGACAAAATTATGGATTTTTTTAAATATTGCTTATTACAAATTTCAAGAAAATGATTGTAGACGATCACTGCTTACTTTTCTTAAGTAACATCTGATTGTTTTGAACAGAATATGAGTTTCTAGTTTTGTTAGCCTCAAAATTGTCAATCTAACTAACTACAAGAAATTCATGTTTCAGCTTAACAAAACAAGCATGATGGGATAATCATTATACTATTTAACTATAATGCTGTTATTTCACCTAGTCACCAAAGCCTTTATAGGGTAGAAGAAAAGACACTACATGCAGGTATATGAAAGGAAAGGAAAATAGTAGATCAAATAGCCTGGTCGTAATTGGTATTTTTTTTTTTTTTTGGAATGGTAAAATAATCTTGGAACTTTTGAGCAGAGTCTTGTGTAACAGTTTCCTTGATTTTCAAATATTTGAGACAGCTATGAGAGATGTAAGTCAGCCAGTTTGTAGGAGTGCAGGACAATTGTAGAGTGACTATAGTTTGATCCTGATACGGGAAAACTAGTTTACCCTTTCTTTGTTTTGTTTATATAACTCATATGAAAATAAACTATAAAACAAATATGAAAATGTTTCAAAAAATCATACGAAACAGTATGTTCTGCAGTAAATTCTTTTTATAATTCCACAAGATAGCTTTCCCTCTATAGAATTATGCAATTCATTTTCACACTTGAACCTATAGGGGTATTTGAGTAATGAATTACCAAATGTAAATTAATATTTGTATTGCTTCCAAGTGGTAATGAATCCTTACAAGAAAGATCACCTACATTACTCATGATGACTTTCTCTTTCACCCACGTTACTCATGATGCATCAGAGAAGGCGTGGCTGAGAACCAAAAGGAATACTTTATCTGTTTAGAAAGAGGTTTTTGAATTAAGAAGTTTCGTGAAAATGACTGCCGTAGTTGTAGGTTTTTATGGAATAAACACAGTATATGTTCAGAAATAAGTACATCTAATAATGTTTATTATGCCATAAGTGCCATTAAAACTTAGAAATTCAGAAAACTTAAAATTTAGAAATTACCATACTTTAACGATTCTGAAGAAAATGTGACTGATATGTTGTCATGCCACTGCTTATGAATGGAAGTAGAAGGGAGGGAGGTATTCATCCCACAAAATAGGCAAATCAGCCAGAACACATGCAATTAACAAAATACTATGTGGAATGTAGTAGTAGATGGTATGGTGCTACAGATAATGGATTGTAATGCAGTAGCCACCCATGCCTTGGATTTCATGGAGGCGTAATAATTTAAATATATTTAAAAAATGTCACTGAATAAATGCCATTCTGGATTTACTTTTTTCTTTAGAAGCAAAGCACAATCATTTCAGTAAAAGTTATATATATATATATATATATATATATATATATATATATATATATATATATATAAAAAATGGCACTTAAATATATTTTAATGGTGTGGACCCACACATATAAACATACACATATTCACACAAACTTTAAAAAATAGCTAAACCAGTTGAAACCAAATTTTCTTTTCACTTATTAACATTTGATGCTGAGAAGTTTTTTTTCCCTCCTTTAGAGTAATGTCTGTTTAGAAAGGCAAAAAAATGAAAAAAGCCAAGAGAACAGCTGTTCAAAACATTGCAATTATATGATGTAAATGGGACTTGATACAGACCAATGTATAGTCTACATTTAAGTTGTAAGTCAGTAGTTAAAGGGTCCATACAACTGCCACCATTACAAGTCATGAATGAAAGAAAGCAGTGTTGAACCTGACAAAATTGGAGATATTAATCTCAGCTCTTTACTTTATGCAGATACTGTTATACTCTTAAATAAATCCAGTACAGGTCTCCTGTTTCTCTAACTGCTGTAACAAATTTGGCATAAAAATCATCAATAAAAAAAAAAAAGAAAAAAAAAGATAAAATATGGAAATTCACCTCCACTCTGAATGGAGATTCTATAGAACAAGTAACATATTTTGACTATTTAGGCACAATTTTTAGAAGTGGCAAATTAAATATGAAACCATATCACAGAATAGACAATGGTGGTATGATTGGTAGCCAATGAGTTAACTTATGCACCTGAGAATTCAGTCAGAAATAAAACCTTTGATCAAATTTACAGACCACAGATATGAGCATTTTGAGAAAAATTAGGGGAGTAAACAGATGACAACATTGGCAGAATGATATTAATAATGAAAATATTAGGAAGGATGGGAGAGGAAAGATTAGCAAAACAGGCGTTTGGTGCCAAGATAACACGAAAAAGACCCATAGGAAGATCAAGGTCTAGGTGGATTGATGCAGTTACAAGTTCCTTAGAACAAAAAAATGATATCTGACAATATTGGAGTCCTGATAAATAAGACTATTTTGAAGAAAAACTGTCAATAGTGGATAATCTAAACTTTTCTTGTAAGACATAGTATTTTCAAGACCTGTTGAGGATACATATCAGAAATTTTATGGTTACAAGTTTTTTTTTTTTTTTACTATACCTTGAAATGAGTGAGCAATCATTTAGATCAGTGACAGTCTCTTAACTGATGTTTCATTTTTAATCTGTTTCTCCCTCTTATATTTTATGTTCTATTCTTTATTATAATAATCAAAAGCTTTAATCTATTTCAATGTTAATAAAATTTCAGCAAGTGAAATCTACTGCCTTTAAGTATCCATACTCCATATCTTTCATCAAAACTAAATTGCTCTTTGAAAGACTTCTATGCATGAAATAGTATTCTTTAAATACATTCAGTTCTAATTATATTATAGATATTGAAATGATACACAGAATTCTGTTTATTGGAGATTTGATTAACTTTCCAAATGAGGGAGATGGACAATGGAAATTTCATGCTTACAAAGTTGCACAATAATTAAGGAGAGAACTTTTTTTTAACTGGTTTAGCTGTTTACATTTATGGGACCTTATTCTACCTAACAATTTAAATGACTCTTGAAGGCTAAGATTTTATTCTTGATTGAGAACTCTCAACTAGAAACCTATCCAATAAACACTTAATTTTGTTGTAAATCAGGCTACTCTTTATTATTGATATCAGATAGCTAAACAATTTGTTTTTAGCTGGCAGAAAGGTTCCTACTGGATAAAAAGCATATTTATTCATGCAGAATCTTACCCAAATTCTGTTTTATCATATTCTTTTTTGGCTGGCTAACATCTCTAATGAGCAATGTGCGCTATTCATTTCCAAATCTTTTTATTTATATTTCAAACTTCATATTTAATTTAGGTTTATTATAATTCTAGTTTTACACAGCCTACATGTGCTGGCAAAAGGTATGTTATAATATACTACAAAGAATGTCATTTGAAGTTCTTATAACATTTTATGTTGATAACATACATTGAAAATACTGACATTATTACCAATTTTCTGACAATCAGTAATGCTAATATAATTTCACCTAGTAATCCATGTCACTAGTAAGTTGTGCAAAGCACCAGATTATTTTCAAAGCTCAAATCTACTTTTTAAATTAACTGAAAATGTTTATATACATATATATATATATATAAATTGTCTAATTCCTTCCATTATATGTGGTTACATTGAATCATATATATATATATATATATATATATATATGTATATAAATTGTATATTCCTTCCATTACATGTAGTTACATTACATTAAGTCATAAAAGATTAAAGGATGGCAACTACCAGTAAGATTTCCGTTTGCAGTTAATATTTTATTTAAAACTTCGACTGAATCAAGCTTAGGAATGATTAAAAATGATCATAGTTCAGTCGCTAGAGGAGAGAGAAAATGAAATAATATATTTGACTTAACCAACTTGCCAAACTCAACTTAAATACTGTAAACTAGCCCTGACTCGTTCCATCTCATGTAGAAAGGAATAAAATTCTGCCAATGTAAGTTCTGCAACAACAAAATCATTTTCGTAAGTATCAGAATTCTCTATTTCCATCCGTAATTGTAAAAACATGTTCCCAAACGTATTCAGTTCGCTACTGGCAGCTGTCACACCGAACTTCCATTCCATGTCGATTAGTTGATTAACTGCAACAGACTGATCGTAACTACATTCTGCTAAAGTTGAATATTCATTTTCCCAAGACGTTAAAAACTGTTCTACTTTGTCATCATTTAAACCTAATTTTAAGACATGTTCACGTAAATCTGAAAGTGCTCGACCTTTTGTAACGGCTTCTTTAGCTACAACTAACAATCCTTTAATGGCGGAACTGCACATGTCAAAATCAACGCCATGCTGTGCACATAACGATTCTACTTGACTAGTAAAATTGGAGACTTGCTGTTTCTTTGATAATAAACTGAAAGCTGCGTTTAAAGCTGTATCAAAATCTTCTCTGCTAAACTTATTCAAAACTGAAATATACTTTTCTAATTCTTCAAGAAGTAGTGGATTTCTCACCAGGGGCGGAACAGCCATCATGTCATACTACCGTTGACTACTAACAGCGCCGCCTACCAATTTAATCTATATTAATATCAATGCTAATATTTTAATAGCGATATATCCAGGCAATAGATTAAAGCAGTGTTTCTCAACCTGTGGTCCGCGACGATGGGACAGGTGGTCAGCAGGCAGACTTAAATTAAATAAACATATATATTTTTTAGTTATCCAAACAAATTAAAATTGAATAAGTAAGAAAAAATTATTGAAATCAAGTGGAGACTTAAAAAAAAAATAGCACCAGAATGTTCAAAGGCGAAAGCAATAAAACTATACTGTTGTTCACTTCACCCCTCTTTTATTACTTGTCATTCTGGCACTACAATAATTTGTAGTGGAAGAATGACGAATAATAAGAGGGGAGAAGTGAACAACAATATAGTTTTATTGCTTCCGCCTTCCTTTGCTGTTTTGTCAGATTTGAAGTGAACATATGTTATCCATATTTCGACCAATCGTTTGTTGTTTATTGATTTTTATTACTGAAGGTTTTCCTCCTTCAACCAAGGCTCAGTATACCTTCAGAAGTGCTAAATGATACTTTGACAAAGTGTGTCGTGAGTTATCCCCCAGTATTTATATATTTTTCGGAAACATTTTAATAATGGAAAAGTAGCTTAGAACTAGGACTTTGAAAAGAAGAGCAAATGAAACAGGTGATGCTAACCCTAATTGTGATACAAGTGTTGTAAGGGGCGAGTAAATCTGATACTATTAAAGTAGAAGAAACATGCAGTTCAAATAAAAATACAGAAGGAAATATAACAGTTCATATTTGGAATTCGGGTTTACTTGGTGTGGAGATGAAAGTAAACAGAAACCTCAACGTGTTTTGTGTTATGAAGTGTTGTCAAAGGAGTGCATGAAACCTACGAAACTCCGACATTTAGAAACTAAGCATTGTGATGTGGAAAATAAGCAAATTGAAAAAAAAAAGCCAATTTCAGCGATGCTTGGTGATATTAAATCATGGGAAAGATGTAGTTTCGGCCATGAGTTCGATTAATAGCAAGGCACTGGAAGCATCTATCTCTTAAGTTTGCGCATAGCGAAAACAGAAAAACCTCTTTCTATCGGGTAAAATTTACAACTTCCAGCTATAAAAGACGTGGTAAAAACTATGTTTGACAACAAGTTACTAAAAGATGTTGATTTGATTCCTCTTTCAATGGCACTATAGGTCGCAGAATTAATGATGCGGTAGATGACGTAGAATCTCAGTTAATCGAAAGAGTTAAAGAAGAGCTCTTATTATGCGTTAAAGAAAAGATGTTACAACTGATGCACAGTTAATATGCTACGTAAGATATGCGCATGATAATATTCATGATGATATTCTGTTTTCCCACCCCGAACAGCTGGAGAAGAAATATTTCACATTCTCAATAATTACATAATACACAAAGGGATCCAGTGTGGGAAATGTATGGGTTTTGTGCGGTTGCAGCTCGCTCCCTTACAAGATGGGCCTCCAAAGGAATGCCACCAAAATTTAAAACTCTGCTATACAACGCTGTAAAGCTAGTTAATTTTATTAAGACTCATACGTTAAATAACAGGTTATTTTCAGTACTCTGTGATGAAATGGGCAGTGAATATATACAACTTTTGCTTCATTCTGAAATTCGCTGGTTTCCAGGGGCAAAGTACTAACAAGATCATTTCAATTAAGGCACGAAGTTTTATTATTTTTAAATGAACGTAATTCTAATTTTGCATCACTCCTTGTTGACGAAGCATCGTTATCAACACTATTCTATCTTTCAGACATTTTTTTCGAAATTAAATCAACTAAATCTCTTCCTTCAGGGAAATTCTTTAACTGTTCTTGATGCCTACGAAAAAATAAAGGCATTAGAGAGAAACAAAAAAAAAAACTGGTGTTGTGCATTAGTTATGTAAAAGACAATTTGCACCTTTTCCAACACATTGGAATTCTTTTTAGTGGAAAATGATCTTTTTTTGTTGATTCTGAGTTTCTGGAAAGGGTTTGTGAACACCTCAAAACTCTGAAACAGAATTTTCAAACATGTTTATCGAATAACTTTTATAAGAAATTTCTGTTGGTTCGAAATCTATTTCAGGCTTATAGTCACGAGAACTACCTTTAGTTATCGAAAAAAGAACAGTTAATTGCGCTTTCATGTAAGAGTGGGCTTGAAATGTAATTCCATGATCTTGGCTTGGCTCGATTCTGGATCCCACCTTCAGTGAGAAGTGAATTTTCCGAATTATCTGAAGAAGCACTGAAAATCGTCATGCAGTTTTCTGCAACCTATTTTTCTGAGAAAGGATTTTCATCGTTCCTTTAAATAAAAACAAAATACAGAAATCATCTTAGTGTGCTTGTCCATCTTCGATTCAAGTTGACCAATATGAGATAGATATCCAGCAACTCTGCAAAGGCTGAGAAGCTGAACCATCTCATTAAAAGTAAGTAGTAACATAATTATATCGTATTATTTATTTGGACTACAGTTTCCGATTATTCTCGTTACTGGTTTTGGAATTAATCCATTTCCAAATTCGGGGATGAAACGAAAGGTACGCAATGTGACATCACGGTGAGGCTCAGCTCTGTTGGCGAGGAGGATAGCTGCCCGCGTCCCGTTTAGCAAAGTTCCATATCTCGTACGGTCGCTTGCGGGAATATGTGGCTGAGCACACCGAATCCGCCGCATGCAGACAACAACAATATCCATGCGGTCATGGATTATACAGAAACACACATCACAACGTAACGAACACAAGCAGCACACAGGATGGATATAAATAAAACCACTACACGATTAATTAATCTGCCAGATTCACGATGACCACTGTTGTACCTCTGGATAAAACACGATGGATATAATTAAAAACCACCATCATAACCCGACTGGTCACACCGGATGTATATACCATACACAAAGCACATGCGGGAAAATGCGCCCGACTACATGGATGGCACTTTGCGATTGATATCGTGGGTTGGACTGTTTATAGATATCAGGAAGGATCTCACACAACAGGACGTCTTACATTTTTTTTTTTGCTGGTCAGGGAAATAAGGCGATTCGTATCGGCCGGAAGTGTGTGTGGATGGATGGATGGGGGAGCATTAATGGCTTTGGGATGTTCTGAGTGAAATTTTTGGGTATATGCAGGAGATGGTTTGGTTAGGACAAGGGATGTCATCCGTGATGAATGGAGTAAGATAACAGCATTTCCCCCTCGTCTTACAACGCACTTTAAGCGAATGGAACAGTTTACATGTAGCAGGTCGAATCAGAGAGCATGAAGTAAAAGCTGTTGTGGGGCTTCATGAGTATCGGCAGATGAATGGGGATAACATATAAAATATAAAAGTTTCTGTGGGTAGATGAATGGGGATTAAAGATAAACGTCGTTGTCGGCAGATGAATGGAGGTATCAGTGGGACTGCACTGACATTCCCCATTTGCCCATGGTACCAACTGCGCTAAAAATTGTTATGGGGTGAGCTTAATGAGTGTGGGCAGATGAATGGGGATAACATATAAAATATAAAAGTTGCTGTGGTACTGATACCTTTTATTTGTTTAATAAAATTTAAAACTTTGTTCAGTGATGATACACTTTTAATCGTTTACTTCAAACTTAAAATGTTATAAAAAGCACAGTTTTCCAAAACGTTGTTAATCCCCACATACATTTAAAAAAAATTACATATTTTAGTGGTCTGTAGAATTGTTTTAGACATTTTATCCTTGGGCTTAGAAAGGTTGAGAAACGCTGGATTAAAGCATTTCGACAGAGGAAGCGGAAAAGGCACTTGACCTGGTGATATTGGGGAAACTAAAGAACTAGAGTGGGATTGGAATCAAAAGTATAAGAGAGGATCCGGTTTAGCAGGTTATTACAAGAGGAATGGCAAATGTAGCATAGGTGAAATTGGGATAATTAGTCAGTGTCCATTCCCAAGGATCTGAGTCATATTGCATCTAGGGAGTTAAAGAATCCTCTGTAAGAGTTTTTCATCTCAAGATGAGATAGCTAGTCTCAGAAGTGCAGAACTTTCTTCCGTTTTCCGTCATTTCTTTCCGTCATTCTTCCGATGAAAACACGAGTTTCTTCCCGGAAACTCGTGTTTTCATCCTCCAAAACGTATATTCTGTCAAACGGTAAAAAAGAACAATGCAATCTGCAGGCATCATATATTTGACTCATCGTCTTAATTGCTTCGAGCACAATTCAAAATATCCACAACCAAACTCTTAGGGGGGGGGAAAGCTTAAAAGAACCTATTTGCCAAGAAACTATTACAAAATTACAATAACCTCTCAATAGCTGCAGGCCCTTTCCTGTAACGTGACCTTTTAAATTCAGTGAAATCAACATATCCACGATGAGTCTGTTGACTCATGGAGGTTATCACACCTCTATGTGATATAACCATATCCCCAATAATATCACACCTTCAGGAACAAATAAAACACCAACACCACAAAAGCCTGTACCAGAAATGCAGGCACCAAGAAACCAAACAACTCTAGCTTGCAGTCATCAAAGCTAACCTGACGTTTTAAAGTCAATCAATATAATATATCACTCTTTCAGAAAGAGATACAGCTACAACAATACCAAATAGCCAACCAGAAACGCTAGTACCAAGAACCAAAGACCGCTAGCCAACAGAATATTAAACCCAATCACAGCCTCAAAAAACACAAACAATCATATCACCCATGTAAGAAACAAAAACTATCAAAAAAAAAAAAACTAGCAGAAACACTTCTATAATTAAATAAACATTAACACAAAAAAAAAATAAACCAAATTTCCAAAGATAAACACTTCCATAACAATGAGGGGTTCACGAAGTTAGCTTAGTGGTTATGCGCTTCGCAACCATATGCCTGGAAAAGGGCATATGGTTGATAAGCGCAACCTGATGTCCTAGGTTCAATTCCCGTCAACGACGTGAGGAGCTCAAGGATCTTCCTCAGCCATAGCCAAGTTAGCTGGCCTTAGGCGTGGATACCAGGGTTTTCCCCCTTAGTTTATCAGGGGTTTTTCATCACCTCAAGCAGGCAAACCGTCCCCGTGAACACACACGCAGAATACAGCCATAGGATATAATACCGCAAGGAAGGCAAATGGGAAACCATCTTGCTCATAGTCATTTCTCTATATGGTGACATGTATATATAGCTTCCCACTAAACAGCTGAAAGGCTATAACCACAACAACAACAATAACATCACTTTCGATTACTTCAGGTATATGACACACACATAGCAATCTCGAGGTATCATTAATTTCTCAGCTTTCTGAAAGAAGTGCGTTTCCGCAAATTATACCATTGAAAAAAGCTCTGAAATAGAAGAAAGAGCACTTTATGTTGCAACATAACAATCTGCACAAATTCACATGGCGAAAATTCACAAGTATATCGAAAAACATTATGTTATTTTTTATAGTGATATCTTTACAATAGTTAAGGATATAATAATATACAACGAATTTGAAATACGAATTTGCAAACATTTAGTTTTGTGCAGGATATCATTGAGTATCATCACTGGAATGAATAAATGAAAACTAAACATCATTATTGAAAAGGAAAATATGTACAAATATTTTTAACATATTTCAAGTCAAGCATTTTTCAAGGTTGAAGTATAGACTAAAATTTGTACTATTATCCATAATGATCCACCAACTGCAGCGAGCCGCATCATCTAGACTACCGCCATCTACTGCGGTGGTCTAGATTTTAAACTTTTAAAACGTTCAAAAGGAATATAATTAGGACGACATTATAAATAATTGGGATAGAAAAAGCAATCAGAAATCTGAAATGTAAAAGGGCAGCTTATTGGATGGTATTTAAACAGAAATATTCACATATAGAGGTTTAAAAGTTTTACATTGACTATGCAGCATAATCAGAAGGTGGTAGTCAGAAGGTAAAATTCCAGAAATGGCTGCAGTAGATCTCGTAGTATCCGGCTATAAAACGGGAAATATAAGAAAATATGAGAATGGTGCAGCAGCATCCTAATGAGCATTCTATTTATGATTTATGCAAGCATACTTGAGAAAATGTCAAAATTATGGAAGAGAAGGTTGAGATATGAGCTGATGAGTTCAGCTCAAAAGGGTTGTTGAAATCAAATCTTCTCTATATTGGAGGTAGTGGAGAAACGTTGGAGATATAAATTTGTATTTGAAGTTTGAAGATCTGCAAAAGATGCAGGGAATAAGGAACAAGAAAATCTCTTCAAAAAGTACGATTATATGGGAAAATTGGCTGCTATGCAGAGTAATACATAGTCTACATTTCAGTTTTTCAGCAGTTAGAAATCAAGGAGGAACAGAAAAATGATAGATACAAAATTATGTGTAAGACTATACGCACTGTAATACATCATCTGTATGAAGGAAGTCGTTTTGAAACCTGCTACCTAAATTAAAAGCAATAAACCTAGTTCTTTATGCAGGTGATTATACTTCCAAATAAATCCAGTATGTTTGAATGTCCTTAACTATAGTGAATAACAGCTGTGCATGGAGGAGAACAGTGGTGTATGCAATAAAGACAGGAGGGTTCAGAAGCGGGTTAGATGAGTTTGGTGTTGAACTGCATATGGGTGTTGACCAGCTGCTTCTCGTGTTCGTACATTTGTAGAAGAGAGTGGAGTGATGATAGCGGCGCGCTCAATGGAGTAGCACTGATGGAAATGCCTATGTGTAAGGGAAATGGCAGTGCATTTCACCAAGCTCCTTAATAACCATCTTAGCTGTGGTTTGAAAGAAGTAGATAGGAGATTTTTTTTAAAAAAAAACACCATAAAAATTGACCTTAGAATTCACACTATTACAGACAATGTAATTATTTGTCTTGCGCCGTCTTTCTCTAATTGGTTACGGATGGAAATTGCCTGCGGACCTTCAAAAGTTAATTACGGCTAAGAAGCCTGAAATACTGCAGAAATATTCCCCACTACTTTTTGGGGAAAAAGGCGTTAGCGCATTTATTTATATCTATTTATTTTTGCAAATCGATGGTGCTAAAAATACAATGATTATTTCTTGTGAATATATTTATTATATATTTACTTATTTTTCCAGTTTACATATAAGATTAATATCAGTGCAGTTGCTTTCGAATAGAATGCGGAAGCAACTGCACTTACAGGTAATCTGAAGTTTTAATCTTAACTTTCATAGAGTTATTGGTTCAATCGCTTACATACATGGGTGTGCTTTACATAATTATCATCACCGGTCATCTTTTTTGCAACGTTGGCTATAAAGATTAGAGCTTCGAAAGTCGACAGTTACCAATGTTGCCAAAAGATGACTGGTGATGATGGACTCCTACATTATGAATACAATCTCTGCCTTTTTTTTTATGTAACTCTAATCCCAAAAGGTTGCAAATCTACAGTACCTTAAATACTGTGAGTGGTCTAATGTTTATTTATTTGTATTTTTGCATAATCCGGAAACCCTGCTCCAGATACAAAAATGGCGCTTTTTATTAGCCAGACAATGGTGCAGTATTATGCTATGAAATTTATCTACAGCGGGATTTGATCCTATAGTCTTTGTTAGCTAGAGAGCAGGTACGTTGACCACTTGGCTAATCAGGCTGGTACATACACTTTGAAATTGTACATGCTCTTTATTTTGATGAGTGCTATGACATATCTCTCATGTTTCTTTGCACACACTGGATTGTCCATTCTCTGAACGCATCTACTTGGTGTACATTTAATTTCTGGAAAGGTTCTGAAATTATTTGAAAGTAAATAGCTCAACTAATGAAACCGAATCAACAAAAGTTATGAAAGCATTTGCATAATTTTTATTGATTATGCAAATAATCAACAAAATGGTAATTATCAGCAAGAAAAATACTTTGTGTGAGAGAAAACCTGCACAAAGTAGTAATCGAAATCACATTCTATACAATGTGTATTAGTAATTATTATTAATAAAGAGTATTCTGGTAGATAGTTATATCGTTATGTTAAACTATTAGTGATATCAAATATTTTAGCATCTGTATTTCCTCTTTTATTATAATTGAAAAGAGGTTGAGTTTCAGTTGGAGTTATGCATGAGTTCTTTCTTGGTTGGGTTAGGGAAAGTATAGAAATGGTCAAGATTTAAAGGAGCAAAGATTTATGAAAAATTCTACATCATTCGTAATATTATTACGATTAGTATTTTTTTTTTCAAGACTCCAGAGTCATGCACGCTATCTGGAGTCAATATATTAATATTACTCTGAACATGAGAAAACGCAAACATCAAACCTTGCCCACACCTCGAGTAAGCGATGTAATTCAAATACTTCATAGCCAAAAATGAGAACGAGAAGATTGTGCTGAATTCAGAACCTAGGAAACGTTTAACACCAGAAATTACTGCACCAAAGCCTACTGAATTATTAAAATAAATGAATTTCCATTTTTTTTTCCACAGAAAGAAGGTAGAATTCCTTCAAACCTAACTTTTGGAAATTGATGACTTGTCACCGATAACTTAACCCATAGTTACTGATGATTTTTAAAGAGTCGCACAAATCAAACCAAACCGCCTCCATCTCGTGATCTGGATTTTTTGTATATTTTGATATATACTGAGTTCTGTGGTCTGTTTTTCTACCATGTGGGGTTATAAACTAGAGTTTTCGAGGAGAAAAATCTCTGCTTGCCCAATATAACTCTCTCCTTCTAGACGCTCATGCAGTTTGCAAAACGCACCTAAAAATAAGAAGATGCATTTTTTACATACAGAAAAATACAGAGAAGATACATACAAACAAATAACTAAGAGTAAGCAAAAGGAAGAAATTCGTCTTTTTAAAATTTAAATAATCATGCCTTGTGTCAGTGACATCTTTTCATAATTTACTTCTGCTATTTACTAAAGTTTTTTTGGAAGTAAACTAACTGAAGGGGGGAAGAGAAAAGTAGTTTTTGAATGCTTAAAATATGATATGTGTGATGTATTTATTACTATTATTATTATTATTGCATGGCAGCTCCAAAGAGTCCAAGGATTCATCATGAAAGTGCAAGGCTATCTACTGCCTACCACCACCACCACCACCACCACTAGCAGTATTTTTGTCTGCAAATTGTATTTGCTTATGCCAAGAAACAGTGAAAGATAGCATTATCCTGAGAAGAGAAGAAAAATTCATAATGTCTAGAGATTTTGGTATTATCAAAAGCTGGAATGGGAGAAAGAAGTTTTCTCTCTCTTGTGAGAAATAAGATAGGATTGGAATCTGCTAGTATTGAAGCTAATGATGTTATCAGAACTTTACTGATTTATGTTGGAATATCAGTATTTAATGTGGGAGAGTTAGATATTCTACAAGTTTTGCTGATTTGTGTAACACAAGATTTTTTTAACTAAGAAACAGAGGTGAGATAGGTATATTGAATTTGTAGTAACCTAGAGAGGGATAATTGATTTATAGATCGAAGAGTAATTGCCAAAATTAATTAATGCATTAGTTCAAAGTTCGAGGAGAGAGATCGGTCCACTGTCACACGTGTGGCTCTACCAGAGAGAAAGTTTTGGTAATGCAGTGCAGAATACAGAATACCTTTGTATAAAAAGTCGTTGCTTTAAAGATATCGATAACAACCACTTGATTTTGTTAAAAGTTTTCTAAGGTATTTGTCTCAATGCGGGTGACATACTCTAGAAGGTCCGCAATTAATTCACAGATCAGAATCTTTACTAACAATCATTTATTAGTTGAAAGGATTCCAGTTCGCCAACAGGTTTACTTGCTGATTGATTTCTCCATTAGATCAGAAATAAACGAAGAAAATGCTACTAGGACGAAGCGAGACTTTTTTTTTTTTTGGAACCCAAATCGAAAACAGGATTTTTATGTGAAAAATCAAATGGGACATTGACAGTTATGAGTTTTGAATGGTAGGAAGACATTTAGTGAAATTATGGTAATTTGTTAGAATGTGAAAAGATAAGGATGAACCACGAATTTTCGGCACAATCGAAAAATGTCACCGAATATTGACTGCTGTGAGTTTGGAATGGTAGTAAGATATTTATTAAGATCATGAATCCTCGAATTGGAGAAAAGGTAAGAATCCAGAAGATCTGTTTCCTCTTCAGGTGATGATGTAATAAAACCATCTCACAATAAATGTGAGACGGAAGTCGAGTGGGACAAAAGTTCAATATATCTGATAATTTGTTCATAACGATTTCGAACTTAAATATAGAAACAAAGAAAGATAGAGATTTAGACGAATGTTAACTGCTCAGTATAAATGATACTTGTTTTTGATATCACAGACATATTTCTTAAAGAACTGAGGATTAGATAACGAAAGAAATTTTAAAATGAAATGAGGAAGAAATATTTACTCTATATGAATTGTAATGTATTCTTCGTTTATTTCTGATCTATGCACATGGTTGGATACGAAGACGAATTTTGCTTAGCATTTTCATAATGGCAGACCACAAAAGTGACAGGTTAAGAATAGCTGTGTGCTTATATACTCCATTGGAGAATAAACCAGTACTAAGTTTGGATTCGAATTATGTAAGGACAAATAAATTTCACAGTATAGTGTCAGGTATAGTTATAACAATTTTTAAAAAATGCAAACAAATTAAAAATAAAAAAATCTCTTAGCCAGCCCATGACCCTAATGCAAAATACAATAAATAAATAATTAATATAAAAAATAAAAAAAACTCTCTGTCCATCCACACCACATCTTGAACCTAACAACGGTGGTTTACTACTGAATAATTTCTCTGGCTTGCTGACTGCGCAATACATTCAGGAGATACTCACGGTCTAAACAATGGAAAATTATATGCAGTGGGTTTAATTACTACAGGACAACTGGACGTCATTGAAGATCAACATACTTTAGTGTTCTGAACAATAGCTTTTCAGACATTAAAGGGTTAGCTGGTTAGGTAAAGACACATACCTGCCACCTCTTTTCTTCCTCTATGGTCTTCAACACAAAGAATTTCCTGTTGAGATTCTCTTTTATTCTTCCTATCCATCGACTTTTGCCTACCATGAGTTCGACACATTTTTGATTTTGATTATCGAATCAAATTCTTGTTGGTTTGATATTTTCCCCATCCTTTGAAGATAACGAAATCATTGAAGTTTTAGTCTCCTTACTCTTTTTCAAGAAACTGTCCACTCCTGTTCGTTTCCGTATATCCTCATATTAGTTACCTTTCTTGTATTCTATTTCATTTTCGTCACTTGTATCTTAGAGCTCTCTCTCTCTCTCTCTCTCTCTCTCTCTCTCGCTCTTTCTCTTTCTTTTCCTTAGATATTTAAGTCTTATTTGTACAAATGGCATAAATCTTAGTTCACATAAGATTTCTGATAGATGAATAAAAGGAATGTCCTTGCTTTTCTGAGCATCTCATCAATATGTTCTAGATATTTAAATACGGGCCTGTGTAGCTCAGTAAAAGTGGCGTTTGCACTCTACAGCGCTTGATTGCACAACGAAAGACTTTGGTTCGAATCTAATTGCCGACTAGAGGAACATTTTCTAAGCTTTTTTTTCGACCGGTTTCCAAGTTAGTATCTCTAGCATGGGCAAGCGGATTTTTCGTCCCGTAAAAAATCGACCATCGAACCCACACTATTTTCAGACATTAAAAATATTGTGTTAGGGACCACGAGATGGCGGCACTTGCTAGCCGCCTTCTTCACTGTGTACCGATTAATTAGTGATAGCCTTGGGATAGCTATCTCTGATTGGCTACCAGTGGAGATTGAACTGCCCACTTAGTCTCCAAAAGTTAGATAGGGCCAAAAAAGCCTCGCCCACTCCCTATGCAGGAACAAAAAGGAGTTAGCCAATTTTTTTGATATACATGTATATATTTTTTTCATCTATCATCCTTTATTTTTTAAATATTTCTTCCTTGTGTGTGTACTTTAATTAACTTCTCTTGAAAATGTGACTTTTTTATTATTATTTATTGATATTTATTATGAATAATATATCAATATTTATTATTTATATTGAAATTAAAAAATCCGCTAATTTTATTATTTCATTCCTTATTTGTAAATAATTTTTGATTTTTTTCTTTATCTTGGCTTCATATGACGATTTCATCCACAAATATATTTTCTGTTTATTCTTTGAACACACTTCTTGGCGAACACAGATCACACCTATTGCCATTCTTTTGTTAATGTATGCTTATTCAACAGGTTTTCCAGTCTCTTATTGATTTACAGCTGAAGTCCTAGTCCGGGAAGGGAGGGAGACAAGAAAGTCGTTCTACTATTAGTAGTTTGAGGATATAGTCGAAACTAGTCAGTTCTTATGAATGTTTAAGACAAAGAAGAGGGTTGTTTAAAAATAAATAACCCTCTTTTAGAATATGTTCAGTTTTTTCTTTTCTTTTTTTCCCCCAAAATAAATGCAAATTAAAACGCGTGGAATCGATCGCAAAAAAATGTCTGAGTAATTTTTTTTTTTTTTTTAATTTTCAAACACGAAACTAGTTTGCCTTCCTTGTTACATGTAAGAAATGCAATACAGCATTATTTCATCGCTAAACATAAGAATGCTTTTAGTGTATGAACTACTTGAAGATTTTTTTAAAAAAGGACGGATTAAGTGTTCTTAGTAGAAAATTCACTGTAGTAAAAAATTGGTGACAGTCAGTTAATTATTAGCTAAAGAAAAATCAAAGAAGTGAACGCACTTAGTAATGGTAAGCTTTTCACGAGTTTCTGAGAGTGTATTTTGTATAATAAGAACACGTACGACATTTAACATTTAACAATGCTAGTCATTATGATTTTCAAAATTCGAAGAATGATTTGCAGTATTTTTAATAAAATCACAGTCATGCTGTATATTATTGATTCTAATTAGAGTGCGTGATACGAATTGTTTAAGGCAGACGATTACAGATGAGTACTGATAGGTATTTGAGTACAGAAATAACTAAAGGATAAGTTGTAATGTAGCACTGAAAATTTATATTAATTTTAGCACCTGTTTTTTTTTTTTTTCCTCCTTGTCTAAAGCACTTATCTTTAAATGTATTTCGTTAGTGTTTTGAACATAAAATTTTCACCCCTATAGCTTATCTAATTGGATAACGTATTTCTTTGGGAACAGAATTCAATTAGTAGTTAACACTAACCGCAGTCGAAATTATAATACGAAACTATTTTAATTTTTTTTTTTTTTTTTTCACAATTCAATTCGTGACGAGGTGATCGGACAATGAACGTTATGTCTCCTTCACTCCCTTATCAGTACAGTGGGTAATGATCAATACTAAATAGCACATATTTGACTTCTTATAACAACGACTTTATTTTCCTATGGAAAGGGATGAAAGTAGCTCTTAGCATTCGTAAGCATTGAATTATTAATCTTCTCTTAACTGAATAAAATAAATGTTTTCTTATTTTAAAAACAGTAAGAGACAAGGTGATTTTGCTATAAAATCACAAGGGAGAATTTTGACATTCGAAAATGCTCGTTGTAAAGACAGGGATTATTGTACTTCTGTCTACTAAAAGTGGCAGATTGATAATATTCAGCTTAGAAACGGAGTTGCAGTAGGTCGTACTGTGCTAATGATTTGCAATAAGAGTAGTTAGTGACTTAGTTGAGTATTAGATAGTAACATAGTGACTCTATCTAGTACTATACCAAGTAGATGATAGTCGAGTGTATACAGGGTGGTTCAAAATTCCAGGTACAAACTTTGAGGGAAGGTAGAGAATATCAAAATCACCCATATTCACATAGGAAAGCATGACCGGAAACGCCACCGGAAGGTACTAACGGACACAAAGATACAGAAATAACACAAGGCAGTAAGTAGTGTAAAAAAAAACTTTATTAGGCATAACTGAAGTTGGATACATAATATGGTAAACGAGGTGCATGTCTGCCATCTCAGCGTTTGTAAAACGGCGGATGTTCTTCGTACGGCATCGAAAGCCTGAATGAAGAAGCCCCAATTGCTCACCTGGAGCGCTGGCGAACAGCGCCACCTATCACTTTCGGGTGGAATTTCTGGTCATGCTTTCCTATGTGAATATGGTTGATTTTGATGTTCTCTACCTCCCCTCAAAGTTTATTTTGTATAAAAATAAGTACAAATAAATACAAATAAAAATAAATATATGTACAAATATATATCCCACTTCCCGTCTAGAACGATTAATACCATAGGTATTAATATACTATAGGGTGAAAAAATTAATATACTGTAGGCTAAGGATTTTTTTTTTCTGCTCTAGAGAACAAACATGGAACTTTTCAAGCCACTTTCAATAAATAGAGACGTGGTCTGACATCGGATGATACAGTTCATGTCCCAACTAAAGACAAACATTCATACTACTAATGGGGTTCAAACCCTCATCCTGTTGAAGAGACGATACGCTAACCACTTAACCTACCAGTCCAGTATCAGTCTTTGTCTTTTGAATTTTATTAATAGAGAAATTTTATTAAAAATTCATGTCAGTAAGCCTGGTTTATTTATTTTTCTCTTCAACTAATGTAATTTGTACAGTAATAGCGATGGTGACGTGCTTTATTTACTGTTTCCGATATTAGCGTTGTGTATGTACAACTGGTGTTCCGTTTATAATAATTAAAACAATCAACGAAATAGAAGGGAAGGAAAGATGATACAGAAAAGTCATTTTCTGTATCATCCACAAGAATTCCACCAGTAGATGAAGCATCTATTGGTCTACAACACACCAGGCATTCAATAGACAGTCCTTTAATTTGCTCATATTTTACGGAACAGGATATAGCTCCCGGATCTGTTTTTCTAACATGTCTACACATTCTAAAATGGGATTCAGATACGGGCTTTTTCAGATAAGATGGTGGAATTCGCTGTCATGCTCGCTGATTCACTGCCGAACAATTCGATGTACAGCAGCATTATCGTCCATGAAAGAACTGCCACTTGCTGGATACAATGTCAACATTACAGGATGGACTTGATCGGCAACAATGTTCAGATATTCCTTGACGGACATCCAACCGTCCAGCAATATCACGGGATCTGTTCCACCCCAACGGAACATGCCTCGCACCATAACACCACCTCCAGAACCTTGAGTTGTGTTTACAAGGCAAGCTTGATTCATTGCTTCATAAGACAATTTCTACAGAGATGCTCTCCAAAAGATGGAAGAATTTAAACCCGCAGCATGCACTGAAGACAGCTTCACTTTCTGAGATCCTTATTGAATTCATCTTCCACACACACAGTAGTGTAAGAAACACATAAATCCCATAATCTAGGGGATCTTCCCTACATGCAACTGGCTAGCGTAAAAGTCGTGGGTGACAGTGTTTCTCCGAGTCTCGCACGGCATGTTATAAAATTAATCATCAACTTGGATTTTGAGAATTAGATGGAACAGACAGACATCGTAAATTCTGCATTTCAGCTGGTTATTCCAGATAATATAACTGAAGAGGGATGAATGATGTACACCTTGTCAATAAAAATAAACAGATCCATTTGTCTCTGTAACTGCAAGTTTCACCTGTGGCCGTTTGTAAATAGAAAATAAATAATTCACTCTTATCCACACACACACACACACACACACACACACACACACACACACACACACACACACACACACACACACACACACACACACACACACACACACACACAGTCGAGTATCTGACTTTCTGCTTGCGACCTTTATCAGGACATCTGCTGCAGGACCATCACAATAAGGAGAACAGTACACTCAACTTGACCTTTTCCAAGGAACGTGGAATGAAAGTGCAACACTTGAGTGAGCAAGAAAACAGCATCTTCTTTGTGCATTAGCAGCATCTCGAGCCAAATTTAGTTCTCATGACAAAATGCAGTGCCGAATAGAATGAGATTTACATGGCACCGATAACACAAGAAAACACCAGATTTGAATCTCTTTCCCACCATCCCGACATGTTTCTTGATAGAACGCGACGTCCTTGAAACGGACCCATCAAAACTAGTTTTTCCTAAATTTTGATTTTTTTTTTTTTTAAATATCAAACACTCACAGAGACCCGCACATCCCTTATTGGTATGACTTTCAAGTTAGACTGTTTCATTCTTACAAAATTATAGATTTAAATCCGAAATTTCACCTGATTCTCTCCCCCCCCCCATTCAAGAAACATGTTTCGGCACTTTTTGGTGCCTCATCAGGAGATGGCTAGGGACGAGGAAACATTCTTATGTAAAATCTTGATTGTCCTCTAAAACTCGTGTTTAAATGTTTCTTCTGTTATTTAATTGGCATTATTCTCATTCTCTCTCTTAGTCAAAATGAAGATTAAATTTTTCTTCCCCCCCTAGCTTTAGTATTCACTTGCCAATGTTGCGTAATGATTTTTTTTGCTTTTCAAAATGTGAGATAAGGCACAGAAATCTTGGTTAATACGTTATTTACATTTCTGCTTGTAATGCCTACGACCAGTCTTTACTCATTATAATTTGTGAGGCACTTTTTTTCTTTCCTCAAGTAAGAGACAAAAGAGAAACAAAGATACTATAAGCATAATTATATAATATGACAAATATATAATTATATTAATTTGAATTATATAATACTTTATATAATTCAAATTAATATAAAGTTAGCATGAGAGAGAGAATATTTGATACTAGAGTGTAATAGATTGGACTAATGTGTAAGGTTCATTACAATGTGAATTCAACTGCCAGAAAGAACAAAAAAAAAAAAAAAAATGAACCCAAATTTTTTCATTTGTAATAGGCCAAAAAATAGAAATCACGATTATATACAGTTCTAGATAGAAACTATTTTTTAGGGAGCAGAAACACGCACATTGAGAAATCAATAAAACTATATATATATATATATAAAGTGGGAGACTTAAGAATGAAAAGTTTAAGAAAATACCAACAAGTGAAAGTCAATAAACACAGAATCATGAACAGCGAGCGAGATCTCCGTCGGATTTTCATTGATTATATACACTGCTTGGAAAGAAGACAGCAAACACTATAGTGTGAGAAACAAACAGCAGTGGCGCCCACCTTAATAAGATGTAGGATCTTTTGATGCGATGACTACAACAATCCTACGGGGCATGCATTCCACAAGCGTACGATAGAATTCAATGGGAATTGTGGACCATTCTTCCTGTAGACATGTAATGAGGTCCTGGACTGTTGTGGGGGACAGATGACCCCTTGACCTCATCCGCCGCTCTAGTTCATCCCACAGATGTTCAGCAGGGTTTAGATCAGGAGGCCAGTCAAATGTGGTGACGTTCACATCTAGAAACCACGCAGTTACAACAGCAGCAGCCTTATGACACGGTGCATTGTCTTGTTGAAAGAGACAACTGTCGTTTCCGTAGAAACGTCACAAAGTAGAAAGCATTCATTGTACGGAATGTTCAGATAGCTCTCCGAGTTCAATGTTCGTGGCACTACAAATAGAAGTCCGAGGCCAAACCAGAAAAAAAACAGGACCATACGATCACGCCGTCATCTCCGAATTTCAAAGTTGGAGTTACGCACTCTAAGAGATCTTCACCAGGCATCCGCCACACTCATAGCCACTCGTCTGCTCACGCTACGAGTCACGAATTACGTTACGCCTTCTACCAAGGGCTAGCGTGATTCGTTGCTCTAAAACACAGCTTTCCAAGCTTCCACATCCCATTGTACCACTGAAGACGACACTGCACGTTTCTTTGGATAATGTCTTTTTTTTGGGGGGGGGGGAATTGTAGCGGGCTCCTCTAATCCAGTTGAATGGAGGCTTGGATTGGTGGATAGGTAGATGACTTTAGTCCTGTTTCGCAACGATCCTGTGCTGAGCGGATATACGTGCTAAGTACAGCGTCAATATGGTGGCTTCAAGGCAGCTTACGGTTGTATAATGAGAAGCGTACCGGCTAAGGGCGAAGCAGACAAAAGTTACCGCGTCACACTGTAGTGGGATCACTCCTGTGAACAGGCGTCGTGTAGCAGCCAGGACAACAAAAACTAAACCAAATTCTTTTGAGGGTCCAGAGGCGAGTGATCAAGATCTATGGAGCAGGTCTATGGAATGAACTTTACGAGAACAAGTTGAAGATTTGTAAGTTACAGAAACTGGTTGACAGGGGGAAAAGAGGTGACATGATTGAGACATAATAAATTACCAAAGGATTTTTACTAGATTAATACAGAGGAAATTTTCAGAACAGGTCTAGTGGCGGGAGAACTAGGAGCCATCCTTGGAAACTGAACAAGAGTGTAGTTAGCAAGGATGTTAGAACTAGTTTTTTTTTTTTTTTTTGCTTCTAGAGTGGTGAATGAGTGGGATAGGTCGCCAGGACCTGCTGTGGGTGCCAGACTGTAAATGAGTTTAAAGCAAAGTATGATAGATACTGCGCAAATATTGGATAGTGCTTGGCGTGATAATTTAGAGCCTCTTTGATGAGGCTAAGGACTTCATGGAGTAGTCCGTAATAAATAATGATAAAAATGTAGGGCTTGCATATTGCGGTCTTACCATGAAAACCCATGTTTTAAGCGTCGGTTCTGAATGGTTTTTGTGCAGATTCGTGTTTCATTCGATGTCCGGAACCCCACATTCGTGTCGGCCAACGAATAGCGATTTTTACACATATTTCGTAGCACCCTATGGTCACCTCAGTGAGTGTGGTGGGTCGTTTACAATGGGTAGCACTTGCAGTTGACTCCCTGCGCTTCCATCTCAGTATGGTTGTACTGATTACTGACCTAGTTGGCTCATTTTGTCAAACATTTGCTGAACATGTTTGCAATATGGCATCCTATCACAACGTCTCTTTCAAACTCCGTCAGTTTCCTTCTAGCAGTCATTTCACCCCGACACAGTTGCACTCAGGAGTATCATATTCCTCCTATTTACATCGACCACAAGCAGGTGACTCGTTACATGGCACAATTCACCTCGCCCATGGGTGTGTCCGTTGACTTCTTTCCAAGCAGTGCACTCTTTCAATGCAAATTTATCCTTTTCACACTCTTCCTCATCACTCTTTCTCCTGTGCTACCTCATTCATACTTCCTCACAAATTATTTGTTGTGCAAAACACAGTCAATTCTTTGGACTCCCTTTCCTCTCTATAGTCCCATGCACTCTCCCTATCATCCCTCCTCTTATAGGCATCTGTTCTATTTTCCTTTCCAAGCAGTGTATTAAGTTTGCCATCTTCGATCCTCCAAACACCAAAAACTCAACTGCCAGAATTCCACCTGTTACTGCTAACCACCGTAACGCTCCACTAGTGAGGATACCCAAAGTCCGACGAGCTGATGACATGCCCCTAATTACGTAGAAACTGGCGTTTAATTTGGAAGGTGACGAATCGACACTCTAAAGGATTGATAATCTTACATCTCAACTCATCTCACACAACTCTGTAAATGACAAATTGAAGATAAAACTTATTCAGAGTTCTCAGTAAACCTATTCTGAAACCGGATAATACCACCTTTTAGAAGAAAGTAAAAGACCATAAAATATGAATGATATGTCCATAGGGTTTTCCATTCCTTATTGTTGTATCTTTATTTACAGCTCTTCTGCCACTCTGATCATAGTGCCTCTGGAGAAAAACTGGGTATGTAATGAAATATGGAAATTATGTTTAACTTCTTTGGTCTCGCCATTATCCCATTGGATTCGTTGTAATCGCCAGGATATTCTATACTGGGCTTGCGCTGTCGATGCTCCAACTGGACAGTTTGGAGGTTTTATTTGTTTATTTATTGAAGGGCATCTATGTTAAACGGAGGCTACCATATCTCCTCGATTCCCTACACACTTCCATTATCTTCCATGTTATTTGATCTGCAAAGCTTACATAGTATGGACAGGTCATGAGACATGTCCATACTATGTAAGCCGGCGCTCGATATTTTATCAGCAATAGATCTAATCTTCCATCTCCCACGGATGTGTTCATTATGCACTTTAACTCCTCCACCCCACCTCCGCATCTTCATCTTAATGACGTTTAGTTTCTGTTCTTTTTTCTTAAGGAGACAAGTTGGCGACTATATATAATGGCATATGTCGTATTGCTGTTTTTTGTATCTTCCCCTTACTCGCACTGACACCCTTCTGTCACATAATATTCGACAGTGCTCTATTTCATCCAGCCGGTGTTCGCGCGGTGTTCCTCGTTTGCTTTGATGGTGATGTCCTTTTTGAGGATTGAGCTAAAGTATTTAAAGCTGTCAGCCTTCTTGAGTGAAGTGTCTTTAAGGTATATGATGTTATTGTTAGGGTCATTTGAAAAATCGCGGGACATGTAGTCAGTCTTCTGTCTGCTTTCTCGTACTGTTTGTACTTATCTAGCATCGGTTGTAAGTGTTTTAGGTCATAGTTCATCAAAAGAGCAGAATATTACTAAAATGTTAGTAAATAATGAATTTTTAAATGAATAATGAATCATTAATAAACTTATGTAAGTGGGAATGATATATGGTAAATTATCACTGTGATTATCATTAATCGCAATACATGGATGATTATACCAATTGGTCTTTAAGCAAATTATAAGGATATTACTTAAACTTTGTACTGAACCACAAGTAGAAAAATGTAATATTGTTGTCTAAAAATGTGTTAATTATATTCATTGTAACAGAAAAGTACTCAGCAAAAGTGAAAACTACTCTGGAAGACCAATTAGATTATTACTGATATTGTTATTCTTTTCATATATCAATTATGCCAAAATTGATAAAAATGTAAAATTGTGAAAATGTTTGTATTACGGTGCTACTTTTGTGTTTTATACTTTTGTATACATGTAATTTCTTTGAAGGAGAATAAATATTTTAAGAAGAAATAAGATTTAAAAAAAAAATTACATAACACCTCCAGGGAGTCCAAAGACTCATCGAGGTGGAGGGGGGGGGTACCTGCTCTTCAACTCTCTGTCTCCACTAACCACAACTACCTTCATCTACATCAGCGCCATCTACTGCCGACCACCATCACCACTGTTTTCACAGACAATCACAATCACAATATTTTATCCCGTTTTCTGGTAGAGACTGCAGGCAGTTGTCAAGATCGACAAAACGACATACAAACAGATGCTGATGCGTCTTTGATTTAAAACTTCACCTAAGTCAACATCTGGTCAACGTGGCCACATTCCAGGTAATAATGCTTGACCAAAACAGGAAATAAATGCCACTATTCTTGTAGGAAATGTTGTCTACGTGAATGTTGTAATATGGAATGCGATGTGATGCCTGAGCTAAGGTATCCAGAGAACTTATGGAAATAATTTTTCCGAGTAAAAGTGACAAAATTGGTTTCTCTTCTAACTAATCAAAGTTGAGTGCTCGAAAAAATAAATATGTAATTATTAACACGTGCAATAGAGTGTTTGCCATTCTAATAGTTTTGCACACTGGAACTGCAGAACAAATTTTAACTTCATGATTAACCTCAGACGGACAAAAACTATAAACAAAATCTCTCCCTCCACAATGAAAGTTCTAATTTTATTAAAAATAAACCAATCGGTACTTTAACTATTAACAAGAGCAGATTACTACGTCGGTTGCAACTATTTTGACTATATTACTGCTTAGAGATTTGTCTGCCGGTATTCGATAGTTTTTTTGTTTCTTACTGCAATTTTATTTATTTGTTTAATTTTTTAATTTCCTATTTTAAGTTAATGCAACGTTCAGCATACAGCTGAACGTTGAGTATACAGCTTATGCAACGTTCCTCGATCTCTTAAAAAAAAAAAAAAAGACTTTATAGGTTTGATTCTAGTTGACAAGATTTGATTCTAGTTGTCGACCAGAAGTTTTTCAGGGTTTTTCTCCAGTTTTTTTTTTTTTTTTTTTTTCTGAGTTTCTCGGGATTAGTTTAACTGTCGTGTAGAAAAGTAGGTTCCGCTCCTCTTCGGAAAACTCAGTATTTTAATCTTGCAACTCGGAGAAATCGACTTCGAATTCATATTATTACATAATAATTCAGCAGGTCCTGTCATAGGACATGTTGGTTCCAGACGACCGCTGTATGGCGAATTTCTGCTCTTTTTTTGGTTTTGTTTTGTTTTGTTTGTTTTCACTTATAGATGCATGTAATTATTTAGTAACATTTTTAAGTAGTCATGTACGTGTGTAAACGATGTAAATAAAGTATTTATTTACGTCAGATATGCAAATGAAAAAAAAATTTAGAATAATTTTCGCGAAGTGATGCCTGAACACGCTAACCAGTCTGGTTATCAGCCTAAAATAGGGCTGTCCAAAACAAGGTTCGCAGTGCGATTTTGTGCGGCCCGCCTTTTGGTTTTGATTTTCACGAGCGAAAAAATAAAATAATTTGAATCGAACTGCCTATTCAGTTAAAGTGACGCTTGCATTTTTTGCGCTAGGCCACCCGAAGATAGACTTCAGTTCAAGTCTAGTCGCCGACTGGAGGAACTTTTTCTAAGCCTCTCTTTGACTAGTTGCCGATTTAGTCAATCTCCGGCACGGGCAAGTGGTTTTTTTTCTCCCAGAAACTCGGATTTTTCATCCCGTAAACTCAAGAAAACGACCGTGGAACCCATATTAATTCAAACAGTAACATATCCTGTTAGGGTTAGGTACCAAGAGATGGCAGCACATGCCTGCTGGTCTCTTCATCGGTGGCGGCTTATAATTAGTGATAGTCACGGGCCAGCTATCTCTGATTGGCTGCTGGTGGAGATTGAACTTCCCACTCAGTTTATTATTATTAGTGTAAGCAACATCACCCTTACTTTGAATTTCATCTACCATTATTGACAGCCATAAAATTAAAAAAAATAAACAGTTTACAATTTGCAGAGAAACACCAAAACACAGAAATGTAGCGAGTAATGGCATCGTAAACAAAACAGTTCACGAAAATATCTCGTGAATCGACTGATGTTGATTCATGAGAGCGCTGTGTCGCTAAGACCGTCGCATGAGTAGATCGCCGTAAAGCGATATTTCGTAAGGCAGAATATTGCTGTACTATTTAGAGGCTAGGATGTCAGCAGTTTTCTACCATTCTCTCCCTCTCTCTCCCCGAAGTCTTCAAAATCATCGTTGAAAATGAACTCAGTTATCAGTGAAAAGTAAGGAATGCTGACCTGCTGCTTACTGATATTTACAAAGTTTGATTAGGGCTAAACGGGTTCCCTCACCAAATTTCTTTCAGGAATAAAAAGGTTTTAGAAGGTTTCTTTATTTCAATTCAATAAATATAAACCAAATCAATCAGTTTATTATTATTATTAGATTAGAGTTTTATATTTTAATATCTAAATTTAATAATAAGCTATATTTATTATCTCATATCATATCAATAAAAGAATGAAATTTAAAATTGGGGCTTAAGTTTTCAGCATCATTTCATGATGATGATAAACAGTCTGTTTCTCTCCCCACTGCAGGATGACGGCCTCTCCCCATTGAGGGAGGTTTGGAGTCTACTACTCCTATGGTGACCCAGTCCGCACTGGGAGAGTGTATCTATACTTGGGTGAATGAATGTGGAAGACAATCACAAACATCCATGCCTACGCGGGAATCGAACCCGCAGCCTCTTGGCTGGAGAGCGGATACTCTAACCTCTCGGCCAACCAGGCTCTGGCATCATTTAATCTCAATATAAAAGTTGATTCACCCACATCATAGCTTAAGTTATATAAATATAAAAGGAATCATCTTAAATCTAAATATAATACATAATAAATATATAATACTAAAGAAAATATATACTATTAATATAATGACTAAATAATATAACATAAAGTATAAATACAAATATAAATAAAAATATATAACATAATGACAAAACTAAATGCAGATAAACATAAATAGCAATAAATATAATTATAGATAATATATAAGGATGAATAATAAACATGTCATAAATATAAAGAAAGGGAAGATAAAATAAGTTATTTATTATTAGATTTTAATATCATTATCATTATTAAGAGAGACCTCCAGAGAGTCAGAGACTCATCGAAGGAGGCCACATACTACACACACCAGCTGTCATATCTGTTCTTCAGTTCATTCACGCTCCTTTCACTCACAACATCCAATGGCAATCCATTCTAATCACACCCACTCTATGAGAGCAAAATCTAACCCTAGTGCCTTCTTGACAGCATCCATTCTCAGCTTCCAAAGATACCATCTGTCCTTTCCCACCCTCCATAAAATGAAAACTTCCATCAAATGAAATTCTGTATAACCCTTTCAATTTGTCTTCACAATTTGTATTCCGCAATCCTGATATCATCTTAACACTTTCCTTTGCACTCTCTCCAGTATATCAGAATCACCACGGAAACCAGGAGACCAGACCTACGCACAACAGTCCAAGTGAGGTGTTATCAAGACGAGGGCCTCGTAAAGAGGAAAAAACGACTCCTTTATCGTTATATGTCAAAGTCCATTTTAGTATTGCAATTATACTATGAGATGTATTTGCAATCTTTGCTAAATGTCCCTTGAACTTCAACATTATATCTGCTAAACTTTAAGATCCCAAGCCTCATCAGTAGTTACTTCAAGTATAATCCCTTCAATATAATATGACAATTATGATTGTCCCATGTTCTCCGATTTATGCAACAGTCTTTCATGCTGTATTCTATCAAAAAATCGCCTTAGCAAAATCCAAAACTATCATGCTGTATCCACTCCCTTCCTTAGCTAACTCAAAGGTAACCTTATTACAGAATGTGGGCAAGTTGCTTACACATGACCTTATTTAAGTAAATCTGTGTTATTCATTGCAAAGTATAGTTTCTCTCAACCCATTTCTGTAACCGAGCCCTGACCAACTTTTCCAAAATCTTCACCACCACTCCTGAGATACTAATTGGATACATCAGTCTCTGTACCACCTTGTGCAGTGGGATTATCGTTCATTCTTTCCACTCCTGTGGAATCTTCACTGTTCTGAGACATATTAAACAGCCTGTCCAAAGGACTAGCCAGTTCAGTTGAACACTGTTTTATCATCCTTTCTCGTATCCCACCAGTCCCTGTTGCTGAATTCTTATTCAGTTTGTGCAATAGCTGTAATTCCTCCTTCTCATACACCTGAGTTTCTTCATCCAGTGAAGAGGTTGCAGTAAGCTCAATGCTGTATACACAAGGCTGATAGCTTTTAGCAAAATGAGCACTCATTACTTGAACACTTTTCTGCATCCTTCTGCTACATACCATCCACATTGACGAGAGTTATTCTTTCACATTCTTTCTTTTACTTGCAGCATAATAGAATTATTTTGGGGTTGTTTAGCTCTCAGAGACAGTTTCTTTTCACATTCGGCTTTCTGTACAACAGTGTGATTCTTCTGGCTTGCTCCTTATAATTTTCATTACGGTCATCCTTATGCACACGGTATTCCTTCCATTTCATCCTTAGCACAAGAACCTAGAGTACTCCTCAGGTGGGTCATAATTTCCTGCTTTGTACTTCAGCATGTAACCTTTTCTGAATGGAACATTCATAAACTTAACCACTTTCAAAGCGGCTAAGTTTATGAAATAAACTTAGCCGCTTTGAAAGTCAGTTACATCTTTAACTGACACTATAATCAAATCTAACACTCTTTGACGTCGAGTTCCTCCTATCACATGCTGCTTGAGGAATTTGTTTCGCATTAGTTTCATTCTTATGATTTTTTTGCTACCCAATCAATGTTCGGAAAATTAAAGTCCCCATTATGATCACTGGGTTTGCACCATCATCTTCATTTGGTGATGCATTTTTTCATCACTAGAAACTAATCCACTAGGTCTGTAACAACATCCCGCTATGTATTTGATCTTGTTAGATTCCACCTCACACCAGATGGCGTCAAACTCGATGCCACATGGAAAACTGTTTGCTAGTATTGCAGTCAAAGGTCTCAACGCTAACTGGATTCAAATCATCCAATATCATTACTCATCGATTATGCCTGCTTACAAAATTTTTTGCAGTTTTTTGTTATTTAATAGTTATTAAATTCTTAGAAATTTAAATTAATTAAATATTCTATACATTTTATTGTATTAACGTTTATCTATTTTTAGTAATTTTTCATTAATTGATGACATTTAATCAAGCCTTATTATTAAGTGGAAGATTAATATTAAATATATAATAATTATTAAATGTAATATAAAATTAGTCTTCATTATTTATTAATCAATGTTCATGAAATCTACTCACTTTATTCTGGATAATTAACTCAAAGGAAAGAGTATACAGTAAAACCCCTTTTTTTATACTTTTCAGGGGACTGATGGAAAAAAGTGTAAATAGCAGAAAATGTAAAAAAAAATTTAAAAAAAGGCTAAAAGATGACTTACTGCTAGTATGTGAGTCTACATACTAGATTGCAAAATTTAATAACTGAAAACAAATGAATTTACGATTACTTACATTTATCTATTTAAAACAATCTTTAATTGTTGATTGTTTTTGCTTTTCGTTTTTTTTTTTTTTTTTTTTTTAACTTAGCGCCAGATTGCTTTGCATTGAGTTCAATGCTTGACCTGTTTTTTTACTATCGTGTTCAAAGTGGACACGGAGAGTCCAAGATCTTTTTGCTAAATGCACACATGTTCCGGCATGTCAATCTACACGTCGCAGAATTGCCATCTTTTCTCCTACCGAAATACATTTTCTGTCTTTTTTCTCCATGTTACTAACATGGATAATCCACCACCACAACTTGAAAGCAACTTTCATACGCTAATTTACGTAGCAGAAATTCTGCAATATCAATTCGTACTGTGATTGAAAAAGCACGGTATCGCTCATCACTACAGTACTGCTGCATGTGCGCAAGTCACCGTGATGGCGGAAACGAAACTACAGCCGAAAGCAACGCCACTTGAGAACAGAAATGCGCAGATTTCCGCTGAAATCGATTCGAAAATCGGTATTGCCACCACCGAGAAAAAAAAAAACGCAAATCACGGGAAATAACGTCCACATCAAGTTGTTAATGGCGGGAAAACAATATATTGTAAGAATAGGCCTTAAGACGGGACCAACGGAAGATGACGTAAATGGCAGGAAAACGTAAATTGCGGGAACGTAAAAACGGGGTTTTATTGTATAATGTACGTACGCCAAAGAATTCTTTATTCTTCGAACACCACCTTTTGTTAATCTCTCTGCATTTGTACGATGTACATTATTGGTGACCAACAATACAAAAATTGAACAATACACCTATTTGAATTATTATAGAGAAACAACTCATTTTTTTCCATTATAACAATACAATTTCTACATAATTATTATTGTTTGTTCAAGATCTGTAATGACCAAAATAAAATTAATTTCTGAGAGGGAGGAGGCCACTACCATCAAAGATATTTTATTTACTTTCTGAGTATTGAGATTATTCAAATCCAGAATAGACACGTCTAAATGAGGAACAGAATATATGCTGCTTGTTTCTAGATATAAGGTGACAGGGATTGTTAAAGTTTCCAGGTGCTAATTTGAGTTAGGACAAAGTGGCCTTTCCCATAATGCAGAGCTTGCAACGTTTAGGATGAACTGCAAAGAACACATTCGTCTGACGAAAAGCACAGGAGGAATGCTGTGGATAGTTCGTTGAATAGCGGGAAGAGATTTGCTATGGTTGTGTATACAAAATTTGAAGGTAAAAACTAATGCCAACAAGAGTCTTATCTTCAGAATGTTCAAGATTAGTGTATTTGGCCTTACAAAATCTGCTTTGGATATTTTTTTAATGCACTTCGTAAGGACTGTAGTATAAGTTGGGTGAGAAAGTAGAGTTTTTAAACTGTGTCAGTGAATGTAAGCTGCATTTTGTCTTGGACTACTTTTATTGAAGAATTAGGGCTTGGATGGGGGGGGGGATTGTGTTGAGTGGAGAATAATGCACTCATTCCAACGAGAATAATTTCACGGAGCAAATGCTTACATTTAAGAAAGAGAAACAAGAGTCAAAAAGAGTCATAGAAATGCCGAAAGTCATCGCAGTTGACAGGACGTTGTAATGCCATTAGATACGAGGCTGTGATCGGCTCTGTAGAAAAAGAAACATGGACATGGTTATGATTAGAGTTGCCAAGAGGAGAGCATTTGAGAGGTGCATTTGGATATAAAGCTGGTCAAGAGAAGATCCAGAATGATTGGACGACGAGGATTTTCAGATATTCCAGTTAGTTGGTGAACGATATGTTAGGCATTTCTCTTCCTACTTGGTTTATGAAGTTAAAGAAGGTAAGCAAGGCGGAATTATGGACAATGAAATCTGCAGGGAAGATTATCTCACTGTCATTACACTGCATGTGATCAACTTCCAGAGATAAATAATCAATATGCTCAGTATACTCATCCGAATTAGAAGAACTGTAAAAGCAGCAAACGAAGGCAAGAATATTTTGAACAAAGGTCTGATAACGTTCGTGGAATATCAGACCTGGAAAAGCACACGTTCCGTTCTTCTTACGGAAGCAGGATTTATGATGTAATGTGGAAAGTTGAGGTGGCTGGCAGTCGTGGAGGATGCCGGTTGAGGTTTACTAAGGAATAAGAGATTGAGTCTGGATGATTGGAAGTGGTAGGGCATGTATTGAGACCTGAGACCCCGCATGTTGGTAAATTCAACGGATCTCCCCCCCCCCCCCATGGAATTATAAGTGCACTTTTTTTTGTTGCTTTTTAAACATTTCTTTGTTGGGTTTTGTATATAGTACTGGATATATTATTTCCGGTTAATTACATGGCATTTTTTTTTTCATAAATGAAATATACGATTATCCGTTACATGCAATTACAAGAAGAGAACGTAATTACACGGTCACGTGCTGAGAGTTGTCATGATCCCAAAGATACAGGTGTTGGTAGTATATATGGCGATTTGTTTACATAATAATATATTTAAAAATTATAGCATAAATATACTTTTCGTATCTTTTAGTTTATTGAATAACACACAACCCCCCCAAAAAAAAAAAAAAAAAAATTTTAACTTTTGGACCAGTCGGGCAACGAGGTTACCTGATTGGTTGAAAACACCTCCAGTCGACTTCATTATTGACTTGAAAATTTTGATCACTAATAAGAAAAAAAAAAGTTGGTGGGGTAGGATGTAATGACTCTTGAGTAACAGAAGAGCTACGGATGCTTCTCTCCTGGGGTATATTTAGTCTAGAACCCGATTCTATAAATAAAAATTGATGTACATTTGCAGTGGCAGATGAAAGAATCTTATACATAAGTTATATCTCTGGTTGATTATTATTTCGGAACCTCCATGGAGTGCGAAAACTCGTGAGGTCCACGCGCACCTTTAGTCACAATACCTATCACATTTCTCCTTAAATTCGTTTATTGACAAAACATTCACGATTGCCTCAGACAACCCATTCCACACATCCGCCACTCAAAATATCCGGTCCTTACTCTCTCTTGTTAACCACCCCCTTATAGAATCTCCAAGAGATGATTCCTTGTTCTCTTAAGTAACTTAAGTTTGTATCATATCTCTTCTTTCCCGTCTATTAGCTAACTTTGTAACTCACAAAACTTCCAGTCTTTCCTCATAGGGAAGACTCCAGAGTCGGCAGTCTTGGTCTGAATCATTTCAGACCAAAAGAAAATCCTAAAGAAATCCAGAGACGTTATCAAATCTTATAAAGACAGTTGTAACCTGTATTTGTCAGTATATCTTGCCCACATGTGAATGTTATTTTTGGATTCGGATTCACATTTGATACTCTTGATATATTCATTGCATTACTGAGTATATTTTATGAAACGATTTTATTTTATTTTCAAGATCTTAGCCACGTGTGGTTTTAACTTTCAAATCCCAAAACAACAGATTCGTTTAATTGTCGTGATATCCTCACTCGAAGTTGAATTTCAAGAGTTCTTTGGACTATAATTCCACTAATCCGTCTCTGTTGGTAGTCTTTAAATGCATATAAAAAGATATGGTTTTTCAGATCTAATATATCATGCATAATATCTCGGGAGAAAAAAAAAAAAAAAAAAAAAACTAATGCACACACTTAAAACCCAAATTGCTTTCGAGAAGTGGTTTTAATGAGGATACGTAACATATCGACTCATGTACACCAGAGAAAACATATTACATGAAATGGAGGCATTAAAATTTGGAAATCGTCTCATAAAGAACCCCGCACCATACTTACATAAACATTTCCATCCGCAAATGTCTTACACTAGTCGTCTCTGCGAGAGACAAAATAGCATTTTCCACCTTTTCCGACTGGCGCGTGATTAGCGTGTCTCGCTACAACAGCAAAAGAATCGATAACAGACGAAATCAAAATGTACCGAAAGATTTGAATGCGTGCTCCGTGCCCGTGGCAAATTTGACACAGATCATTAATGTTCCCATTATAATTCTGGCCTGGAGATTCAGCTGTAATAAGATGGCACTGTTCATGCAATATATATCATATATTTAAGTGCGTATGCTTCATTTCAGACACACGGCTCGTAATGAGACTTCAGTGCCTAACGCGTGATGTTTGGCTATTAATGACCTCACAAAACTTTACATTCTACTGCTATCAGACCGGATTTTTACCTATTCTGTTTAATGTGGAATTTCTAAACACTTCTAAATGGCCTTCGTATATGTGTATGCATACAGAAAATCCCGGACATTTCCTTGTTACGTTTCCTATCTTAAAATTCGACTGTATGTCGGTGATTTTAACGTCACTAACAGACAGCACTGCATGTATAATATTTACTATTGTGGTAGTTTCACGTCACGCATGTCTGTAATATTACGATTAAAAGTCTTACAGATTATCCTTTACTAATGTTTGTTAGCCAAAAATCGCCAACTAGCTAGATGGCGCGGCAGGTATTATTTAATTTCATCGTCTGCTATCCACGAACAGTATTAGAAAAAATAAATCTGGCACACTAAATAAATTTTTTAAAATTAAAAATAAGACCGTGAAATTGAAACTTAATATTTTCAGAGTTAAATATTAAGCCTTGTTTAAAAATAAATGTTTTATTATTATTAAAATTTTAACACAGATCATTAAAATATCGAAAAATATCTCTGGATACATTTATGCTGTTTATGCCGAAAAAATAATTAGAAGAGAATATAAGTTATATGCTAAATATACGTTATTACTCGTAAATACGACTAAAAATGTGTTATTAAATTCATTTTAATGCTGCGCATATGCTAAATTCTGTATGATACAGAAAAGTTGAATAAGGGCACTGTTGACGACTAGTTAGCGTGCACAATTTTCGTGTGTGAACTATCTAACTTACTCTTATTTATATATACACACGCGACACACAAATAAGCATTTAATACATACACGCTGATTAGAAAAGTTGTAAGATGTATCGAGGGAAATTTTTATGAATTTTTTTAATTTTCGAAATTTGTAAATATAAACTCGGTATTTTATAGTTAAAAATCAGATTTAAAGTTGGCCCTTCAAGATTTTGGCTAATTTACGTTAAGAATCATACTACTGTTCCACATGCCCCTGAAATACTGATTGAAAAATAACTACACGAGTAAGAAATTGTTCCTTTTTGTTTAAACTGACATGATCATTGGACTTGAATTCGACAGAGTAAGTCCTAAGAAGAATTTATTTCACAGGACTCAAGAATGATCGTCTGAAAGGTTTTTGTTACCCACTGACTTGATAAGAAAAGTTTTGCAATCATAGTAATAGCGTCTCCGAAAAGAAATTGAAAGAATACTATTAGTGGACGATAGATGGCGATGTGTGTAAATGATAGATAGCGGCGTAGTATGTAAATGGTAGAATAAATAGTTTAAATGCGAGTTATATGGAGGGCAGCGTCCCCCCCCCCCCAGCAATGAACCATTGGAAATGTCATATAATAATAATAATAATAATAATAATAATGCAAATCGAAATTTAGTTAATAACATATACCTTCAAGTGTTTAAAATGCCCTACAGAGTCACAGAAGACATTTCGTTTTTTTTTTTTTTAAATCGAGGAACTTACATTTCATTCCTAACAAAAGAATCATTTCTTTGATTACACATAATTCTGTAAGTAGCCAAAATGTAAACGAACTCATTCTCTTTGTATTCCCTTATTACTATTTTGTAAAAACCAATACGTGTTTGCTATGTGACATTATTATATATTTAAACACGTAGCAATTACGAGCCTATTTTTCTGGTCGAAATATTTGAATGTTTTATTTACTTCTTTTTTTTTTTTTCCCAGCATTCCTTAAGATCCGCTAACAACCATGTAGTTTACTGAAATTAGAAAACGTAATGCTTGTGCACCATTCCGGTTCCATCCAACTGTTTATTGGCCTTTCTATCTTCTTCTTTATACATGATTCATTTTATGAACCTATAAACCAGTTTACGCATATTACACTGATCACGTGATGAAGCTTTATAGGAATCTGAGTTCTCGGCCACACTCCCAAAGGATATTGTTAGGGTTCGGGAGCGAGTAATTGGTAGAAGTCCCCATTTCCTCAATGCCATAAACCTGACGTTTAGATTGCACCGAATGGACTACTCAAAATATTCTCTACGTTCAGTTTGCCCGTAGTGAAGAAGGAAAAAAAAAAAAAAAAAACTCTAGTCTGCTATCGCCTTACTGATTGGTAACTGTAGACTTAACATGCGTTTTTTGTCTTCGTTCCATATGCTAATTTCAAGAGAAAAATCTGTCCACAAGGAGGTTATTTTGAATACTACGCTAAAATGTAAAATACACAAAGAAATACACGATACGTTTGGTGATTTGCTAGTGGATCTGGATAAACAGGAATAAACTTTAATTCAACACCCGAAACGGAAGCGGGAACAGAATGAAGAATAGCGTCTTTCCTAATCGGTTTAAAAGATGAGAAAGGGAGGGGGGGGGGAGAAGTTGTACTGGTTGTGAATGCCTAATAAATGCAAGAGAGAGGAGCTTAGGATAACGCTCTTCACAACAATAATAATAACTGGGTGAGGGACCTGCATTTGCCAACCTCATAACTTTGTTTATCTTGTCCCTGCCCTAATTTTTTTTGGAAATCTACGATTAACAACTTTCCATCACCACAATATCCCATGTCTCTTACTGAGTGTGTTGTGTTTTATCTTGTCGCAAAAGAATGTTCGGTTTCCTTATATCCTTAAAAAAAAAAACATGTATCTTATATTTATAAGGGTTTTCGACTAAAGCTTCTTTATATCCCCCAAAAAATTCGAACTTTGTCTAGCCGAAGGATGTCCATGAACTATGTTACGGAGATTGATTTTTTTTTTTTTTTTTTTTTTTTTGTTACTTTCTTTACTGTTACCTACATGCCGGCCTGGTTGACCAAGTGCTCAACATGGCCGCTCTCCAATCAACAGACTGCAGGTTCGAATCCTGTAGTGGGCTTGATGTTTGTGATTGTCTTTGAGTGGGAGGTAAATTTCATCGCCTGCTGTGAAATTACAGAGCAGAATTTCCAATCAGTAAAAATACAAAAAGATGTATAATTAATAAAAATAGGGAAAAAAATCCTTAACCCACCCACCATACTAATGTACTATAGGTTTAGTCACATAAAAAATTATCTACCCCGATACCTTCATTTCCCTTATTAGAAAAAGATGTGATGAGTGAACAGTTGAATTCCAATCGTGTCAAGCGCAAAACTCTTCGCCAAGTCAGTCTGGATAACCTGCATTTTTAAATCTTGAGACTCGATAAGACAACGTGAGAGTACTCAATATACTTTCAAAGTATATTTATGATCGCTTCTTTTAATTTTTTTTCAAAGTCTCGAAACCCTAAAAAAGAACTCCCTGATTTATTTTATTTTATTTTTTGTTTGTTTCAGAAGTAGTTTACTTATTGAAGGATAGATGGCGCTAATTTTCGATACTTTTTTTTTTTTTTTTAAATATTATTTCTGGGTGATAATGCGCTTGGTAGTCATTGTTTTCGCTTCCCTCTAGGGAAAGATTGAAAGATGATAATGTAGCACACATGATTACGTTTTTAAAATATATTTATAACGAACTCAGTTTCTATTCCGTTGTGTATAGCTCGGTGAAGCTACATTCAATTAATTTCAGGTATATTAACTGATGGCATAATTGAAATTATATCTTTCAGTTATATTTATCAATGAATGATAACTTTATCATGAGGAAAAATTTAAGTATTCAATCATTTCAGAACTGTCTCTATCATTCTCTCTATACGTTTGCCGTCGAGGAATGGGAGGCTGCATGCCGACTCTGTTAACCCTGCGGAGGTCGCGGCTGATCTGAGCGATACAAACAAATTGTTTAATATAAACATTCTTACACATATCCAGTGCATAGCTTGGAGATCATGAGTAGCTGCGCATGTGCGTGTATTACGAGTGATATTCCACACTGTTTATGCGGTTAGTTTTGGTTTAACACGTGTTATGTAAAAGGTGTGTGATATTTCATAGTAAATTGTATCTGAGAGATACCGCGACCTCCGATGTCAGTATAGTATTGGTTTAGTTGTTATTTTTTTCTTTGTTCAATAGTTTCTAGATTGTAACTGAAAATAAATAAACCATCATGTATTATATTTGCAGTTTTTTTTTTTTTAAAGTTTTATCGCATTTTAGCACATATTAGTAATGAATGTATCTCTCAGATACACGCGACTTACGCTGCAATTTTTTCGACCGCGACTTCCACAGGGTTAAAATCCCAACTCGGAGGTTGGAATCAACCAAATGTTGCAAATGCACTTCAGTTTCACCACTCTTCAAGTGTCTGTTTCAGCGTCTGACTGTGCTGAAGTCAAAAGTATTGTCTCCGTACACTTCCTCCCTCATAAGAGTATGAATTCCCATCTTACATTTTCAGTAAGGAATTCAGTCGCCGTTCTATGCTTTATACATGCATCTAATACTCGCCATTTTGAACTACTGTACTTACATGACCGATCGCAGCGCCACATTCTATGGTGGAACTAAACGCTACTACTGTCAACTGAAAGATACAAAGCTTTATGTTGTGCTCGAATGAAAAAAAAAAAAAGAAATAGGAACATTGCTTTCTTACTGTCCCTTGTAAATGTAAATAATAACTTTTGTTACAGTAACTCTTGTAATCGTATTAACCTAGAACGCGACTTGTATCTCTTTTGAGATCCGTTGTGTTATTCTACCTTTTTGAATTATCGCTTATATTGAAGATAATTTACAAGTTTGAGATCGAAATATTTGTTTATAGAACCTTATTAATAAAATTATCGTGTCTACATGTTCATTGTTTTTCTATGTCAAAAAGGAACTCCAAAAACGCATAGTTCTGTGCGATTTCAGCAAAATTGAAGGATTTCAACTAACATTTATATAAAATATATTCGCTAGCAATATTATCATAGTATAGAGGAATAGCTAACAAATGACGGATCCATCAATCCACTTGCATTTAGGACCGTTTTCGCTATGCAAACGACCATGTAAAAATCGGATCGCGAACCTTGAAAGCTAAATGAAAATCTGATCTATGAATGAATTGAGAATTCCAGTTGTTTCTGCAGAGAAACTTCGCGTATACAAACACCATGATTCATTAATATCATCGCTTTGTATTAGATGGTATTTCCTTTCGAGATGTTTCCTTGTAGTTTAACTATCAGAGGCACTGCTTCTTGAAATGCGAGGAAGAAAAAACAAATTTACCGCATGGGTGAGTTGAGTAGCACAATACGACGCTTAGAACGAGAGTTTAGCTCTAAGGCGTAGTTGTAAGCATTTAAATTAGAACGCTTGAAGTGTTTTATCAAGAATTTCAATTTCGGAGAAGGTGGGTATACAAAAATAAATGAAGAATCTTTCGAGGACTCTCGAATCCTGGCAGGTTGACTGCATGCGCGAGGATATTAATCAGTTTGCTAGAGAGGCGTCACAAAAACACCCTGAGCTGAGATCTAATCGAGTGCGTGCTTATATTCTCTCCCCTGACTACGCCTTGCGTCACAAGCAGGCTTACTTTCACTCATTAATATTAAGATTTAACAAAAAAACTTGGGCTTCCGGGTTTTCTGGTTGTTCTTTGAAAGAAAAAAAAAAGATCAAGAAGCCTGCTCTTGTCATGAAGAAATCGCTTCTTTTATTAATAAAAAAGAAAAAGAGACTTAAGTTTTTATGAGCAATCATCTGTCGTTGTACTTGTAATAAGAAAGGCAGTAGAACAATAACAAAAAACGCAGCCTGAAATGAAACCCGTATTAGATTACTGATAAAAGGAGCTGCACTTGAAAAGCCTGATGCTCACTGCGCTTATAAAATATACTTGTTTATTATTATTATTATTTGTGGGACCAAGTACGAAAATACTGTTTACATGAATTCAATTTGTCAACATATGTAGGATTGAAATAGTTGTCAGTATGCCAAATATTGCGTCAAATTGTGTATTTTTTTAGAATACAACCTAATACGAGTATCATCGAGGTCATATTTAAGTGCCTTTAAATATTCTGCGTAGAGTGTTAAAAAACTATCCAGTTTTTAATGATTTTAACAGGTGTTACAATTCTTAACTATATAATATGTCTGCGCAGTTAGTCTAGTGGCCATGCGCTTCGCAGCCTGGGGAAGGAGGTGTCCTGGGTTCGATTCCCGTCGACGACGTGAGGAGCTTAAAGAGCTTTTTCAGCCATTACCAAGTTTAGCTGGTCTTGGGCGTGGACAGGGTTTTTCCTAGTTTATCTGGGGTTTTTTATCCCGCAAGCAGGCAAACCGGCCCCGTGAACACACACACACACAGGCTACAGTCATAGGATATATTACTTGGTCCCTCATTAGGAGGGCTCAACCAGTCCTAAGGGGCAGTCGAGGAACGGGGAAATTTCATACTAAAAAAATAATAAAACTATATAGTATACCAATTAACATTTAATATTTAGCACTGGTCCTAAACTTCAGGATGTCTCAAATATACATGCAAGCCATAACTTCACTAGTATGATAATCAATATGATAAGTGTAATGTACTCTGGTTTCCATGAATTAAGGAAAAAAACAGAAAAATCACGATAACCCCAAAATATGATGAATTTTTATGCAATTCAGTGAAAAGAGTATAACATGTGAAAGAAATAATCACAAAAAATGTAAACAAATAGTATAGGTAATTCACTA